>NW_012100621.1:297374-306383 GCF_000951045.1 Mandrillus leucophaeus | reverse complement strand
ATTCACAATAGCAAAGACTTGGAATCAACCCAAATGTCCATCAGTGACAGACTGGATTAAGAAAATGTGGCACGTATACACCATGGAATACTATACAGCCATAAAAAAGGATGAGTTCATGTCCTTAGTAGGGACATGGATGCAGCTGGAAACCATCATGCTCAGCAAACTATCGCAAGAACAGAAAACCAAATACCACATGTTCCGTCTCATTTATGCCAATATAAATGGCATTCAGAAATAAATATTCACTTATATATTTGGCAACTATCTACATGTTTAGAGCACAGAGTGTTTTTCGGTACAAAATGGCAAACACATTCTCACATACTGTTACTGGGATGTAAATTTTTATAACTTTTTGGAAGAATTACCTAATGTATAGACAGATTATATATGCACACATACATGAGATAACTTAAATTATATGTAAGTATATGTACATATACATATATAATACTTCAATATACTTACATATAGTAATACAAATATATGTAAATATATATTTACATACACTTATTTAAGTATATGTGAATGATATCTACTCATAGTCACATATCTTAAATACACATATATTTTATATGCACTTATCTATAAACATATTAATTATGTGTATTTATTTATGAATATTATATAAAATATATGTAATTTCTATATATACTTCTATATATTATATATTACATATATGTTGATATATAACATGTATGCTTGTGTAAGTGTACAGCAATACATATACACATATATACATACAAACCTATAAAAAAGATAAAAGTTTAAGCACATGTATCATAGATGTGTAAAAGAAAATTCATACCAGCATTACTCAAAATACTCAGAAACTGAAAATGTCCCAAAGTAGAATGGATTAATGAAGTATGCTATGTTAATAGAGTATTAAATATTACTCTAAAAACCAGAGAAATGTAAAGTAATACCACCATGCGACGTTACTACATGTATCAGAATTGTGAAACTTTAAAAATAATAAAAGAAATGCACAGAAAAATTGTGTGGATGATAAATTTGATCATTATGACCTCCAAAGTCTTCCTATAGAGTGCAAATTTCATACTCTTTGGAAGTAGTGTGGTATTTTCTAGCAAATTTGGAAATTTACTTGTGCTACAACCCAGCAATTCCTGGGTTATAGTGATATATATTTATATTCAGTTATATAGTTATAATCAGTTAGAGCCCTTGCACAGAAAGACCAGTAGATTTCTATAGCAATCTCCATTACAGCATCAGATGTGATAGAATCCAAATAGGTGCCCATCAACCCTGAAATGGCTAAATACATTGCAATAAGATGATATAATGAAATACTATATGTCAATAAAAAATGAGAGACAGGAATGTGTCCTGCAAACATAAAACTCACTGGAGGCCAAACTCAGTAGAATAAGTGGTTTAAAATTAATGTATGCTGTTTACAGATTTCTTTAGAACTTACAAATAAATGAAAGTATGAACAGTATTACTACAAGAGAAGATAGTAATTACATTCAGGTGGAAGGAGGACTTTTTGTTTGGAAATGGAAATGCAAAGGGCTTCTGAGAGTGCTGACATTAGTCTGTATCCTGAACTGGCAAGTGGTCACACAGGTGTTCAATTTATGATACCTTGTTTCCTTGTGGTTATCTTGCCTATGGCTGTGTGTGTATGTGTTTTAAATTTTACCATAACAACATTTTTATAAGTAAGATACAGAATAGGATAGTAATTAATAAAAATAATATATGGTCATATATGTATCTACCTGTGGAATGATACACAATGAACTGGAAACCCTTTTTATACTAGAGAGAAGACAGAGAATGTATATGAGGAATGGGGACTGTAAAGAAAATCAGCCAAATTCTAAATGTTTTCCTAAGTTTATGCTTATGTTATTGTCATATATTACTTATACCTATGATAAAATTAACTAAAACATAGACATAAGAAAAAGGCATATCTCAATTATACTAAAAATCTGAAATCTGGAGCTTCAACCCAAGCATGTGTGTTTTTTAAAATGCCCTTGAATATTCTGGAGACAGGAATTCAGCTGGACTTGTTTCACAAGATACAAGTAACAAAGACTCCACTGATAAAACAGGATGTGGTAAATAAGCTGACTGAAACCTACCAAAACCATCATGGCAATGAAACCCACCTCCGGTGGTCCTCACTGCTCGTTATAATTAGAATACATTAGCATACCAAAGGAAACTCCCAACAGCACCATGACAGTTTACAAATGCCATAGCAAGGTCCAGAAGTTACCCTATATGGTCTGAAAAGGTGAAGACCCCTCAGTTCCTGGAACTCCCGTCACCTTTCCCAGAAAACTCATGAATAATTCACTCCTTGTTGAGCATATAATCAAGAAATAACAACCCCAAGTATGTGGTAAGCTCCTGCTGCTATTCTGTCTATGGGGGAGGCACCTTTTTATTCCTTGACTTTTCAATAGACTTGCTTTCACTTTACTCTGTTGGCTTGCTCTTGAATTCCTTCCTGCATGAAGGCAAGAACCCACGTGGCATCCCGGGCTAAGCCCCAGTTTTGCGGTTTGCCCTGTGATAATCTGACTAGAACATCTGCAAGTCCAAAATTATCTATTTCTTCAATTTGTTGTATATTGAACTTTGGGTCTTATTCTTAAAAAAAAAAGAAAGAAAATACATGTATTATTTAGAAATTAAAGAAAAATAATTTACAAGAATAAGAATATGAGCAAGGAATTGCACCAAATATTTTTATCGTGTTTAGGAGTATTTTTCTGGATTTCTTTAAAACATGCAACTATCTAGGAACAATTAAATTTGGCGATTCATAGAAAGTCAGTTAAAACTACCTGGGAAGATACAATGCAACAATATTTCTAACAAAAGTTTATTAGGAGGCCAAAAAGACGTGTTAGTTGATAATAGTAAAAGTAGACATTTCTGCTATAATATGATACTTAGATTTTCAAAAAAACTTTATGCTGATAAAACTGCACATTGAAAAGGTAAAAATTATAGGGCAAATAGGGATAAACCATTCAATACTTATGAGATATCAGGTCATTAACTCTAACTTGTGATAAAATTAGTAGCCCTAATGAATTTCTTCTTGCATTTTAAATCAGTGTCACACAGCCAGTGTCTGCTTCCTGACATTAAGGCCTTCTCCTTCTCCTGGAGTTAATGCTTTCTTCTGTGAATGGTAGATACTTGTATTCATTTACTTTCGATAAAGTCTATTGAATCAGTAGTTAGCATCTGATCCCTGTTAGCTATCTCCACTAATTACGTTTTAGCACCAGGGAAATATCTTTGCAACTAGCTAATTGGCACTTCTAATTTCACCAGAAAGCTTACAATTATAGAATGCATAGAGGATACTGAAGCTAAATAACCCACTACTTCTGGTAAAGGCAAAACTTCTATGAAATTTTTAAGTTTCCTGAGTATATTTATATATTTCTTAGACTTTCTCCTGTGGGCCAAAGCAAAAAAATTGGATTCCATTCTGAAAATCCTGAAATCTGAGATGGAGGAGGTGAGGGTTCATACCAACACACTGGAAGCAGGGACGAAAACAGGTTCTCCCTGACCAATCGGCCCCCTTCCAATACCCGTTCTTATCTTTACAAGTAAGATTCTGAATTTTTGATGAATCAGTATGGCCTTTGCCAAAGTGTGTAATACTGAGCTCTGCTAGCTACCAAATATCTAAATATGTAAACTGCATTTTATCCATGAACGTATTTAAACACTGTCCAGAAAGACACCCCAAAGTTCTACCCAGTCATTGTCTCCCAACAAAAACACAGGCAGCCCTCCCCTTCGGGTCCAGACATGGCTTCTTTCTCAGGCTGTGGATCCTGATCTTGGGACAAATTTCTGGCCCAATATTGTCCATGATCCCTGAATCTACTAGGAGATTTGTCCTTGTATATTACCATCAATGGTCCGTCTGAACCGGACATTGGAGTCTTTGCCTTCCTTGAATCCGGGCAGTTCACTTAGCCTGCTTCCCAGAGGGCACCTTACCTTACCATCACAAGCCTTACAAACAGGCTTGTAGATTACTTATTATATTCCCATCCTTTCTCATCTATCTGCCTCAAGTCAATTTCATGAGCCATAGCCCACATGTCCCGTTCCTTCCTAGACCCAATTCTCAATAATATTTTCTTCCAAATAATTCCTCAAACCTATGCAATGTGATCTTCCTTGAGGTTACTTGATCTGACAGTTCTAGGCTGGAAATTATGCCCATGTATCTACTCTGTGATCTGGTGATGTCTGGAATTTATTCCAGGCTCATATTGGGCATTGTGTATAATGTGTGTATACCAAGCCTGATTCTTCTGTGTTTCTGAAGATTTATGGGCCAACAGATTTTTTAAAATATGTTTCTTTTATGTCTCAATGAAAATAATTTTTATATTTCACTGTACATTAAGGACTTCAATTGATACAATCAGATTTTTAATGTCAGTTTAAATTTAACTAGAAAATTCTATGAAAAGTAAGGGCAGTGATCACAGGGATTTAGGAATATAAATGTATTTAAAAATATTTAGCAGACAAAATTAAAAGGATCTTATGTTGAATTTGTGGTAATGAGACAAAATGGCAGAGATTGAGACAAAATGGCAGAGATTAAGTCCCAAATGTCAAATTGACCTCCATCCAGTTTGTGGAATCCATGTATATATCTTTGCATTTTCTTACCATGCTATAATTACTGAATAATTATTCAGTGATTAAAAAGATATTTAGCCTTTAAAGTCATTGTCTATTTTTTTTCCAGATTTTAAAGGCAAGTAAAAAAATTAGTACTGGTGATTGACATAAATCTTACAAAAAGAAGGTACTTATTCTGTGGAAACATGAGGGATCACCTCCACCTCACCCACTTTATCTCTTATGTGAGGTTTTTGCCCAGGTCTAGGAAACAAATTGATACAAGATGGATTAATAAGGGAAAAGCATATACGTTTTATGCATTTCACATGTTCATGGGAATCCTCACAAGAGTGTGAAATCTAAATAAATTGTCAAAGCAAGATGTTTTTATACTTTTAGAAAAAGAATGATAAATTGCAGAAAAAATTACAAAAAAAAAAAGAGAAACTGGCTCGAAGCCGTAAATTTCAGGGGAGTCCCTAGGAGGTATATGGGGGTATAAAGATAGTGAAAAACAAGAGTTAATTCTGGTAGTTTATTTATTCAGGTCCACTGCATTCCCCCAATTCCCAGGCTCTAGTGATAAGGGCTATTTTCTATTCCATTACAGGGAGGGTACCGGAACAGTATCCGAATGTACCAAAGATTCCTGAAGGAATCTTTAGAGCTTGCTGCATGCTGAAAAAGACAGGTCAGATAACCTTTTCCTCTACTGTCAACAAAATGTCTTCGATGTTCTCAGTTCAAACTAATAAATATGCCAACTCAGCCTATTTGTCGATGGCATATCATTCACTCCTTCAATTTACTCTATTTCACTGTTGAAGGACAACTTCTTGTGATGAGAAAGATACTCGTCCTTTAAAATAGAAAGAATACTCACGTCCTTTTCCATAAATCAAATTTTGCTAATGTAACATATAAGAAATCTCTAAATGCACACAATCTATGTTATGAAATCCACATAGATAGCATGTGACATAAAATTTGCATCTCCTAATCTAAGGACATGAAACAAAGAATGACTGTGAAGTGCAAAATAATAACCACAGCTTAACATTTGGAGGGAAAGAAAAATGGCTGAAACCAGGCACAATGAACAGTGAGCCAAGGATTCTGTGAGGTAATGAATTCGTTAATTTCCCCACCAAGAGGAATTATTATCCAACTTTCAAAATTATCTGTAGTACATTCTCATAAACAATGCAGCAATTGACAGTAGATTTGAATAATTGGACTTTTTATGTTGTTCTTCTTAATGACCTTAAGGGGAAAGGAGTGGCCTTTAAGTGCAGACAGCATGTCAGAGGGGTGACCTCTTTATCTCCAATCCCAGGGTCATTGACATGAAAAAATCCCAGGGTCATTGGCAAGGATTCACCTTGCCTCTACAGGAATGTCAGTAGGAGGGACTTCAATGATGCCATTTACTGAAAAGGTACAAGCCATCCATATTGTTTTTCAGTAAACTAACTTCACAGAGATGGAATTATTTCCCCAAGGCCATGGTATGTCACAGAAAATCATAAAGCTAGGTCTCCTGATTCCCTCCATGAATCACTACCTGGAATGGGTAAAGAGACTGAACTGGGCACCACTGCTTAATTCAGTCCTCCCTCAGGCTCTTTCCAGTAATAACAACTAACAAAAACAGCAGACATTCCATCTTAGTGTATTCAAGCTTCTATGAAAAAATATCTTAAACTGGATGAACTATAAACAAGACAAATGTATTTTTCAGAGCTGTGGAAGCTGGGAAGTACAAGACAAGGTGCCTGAAGATTCAGTGTCTGGAGAAAGGCTTTCTGGTTCACAGACAGTGGCTTCTATGACACCATAGATGGCACCATCTGCTGTGACCCCACATGGTAGAAGGGACAAACAAGTTATCTTGAGTCTCCTTTAGAAAGGCATTCATCTTATTCAAGAGGGTGCTACCCTCAGGACCTAATCATTTCCCAAAAGGCCCCTACTCCTAATACTGTCATTTTAGGGGTTTAGATTTAAACATGTAGATTTGGGGAGGATACAAACACTCAGACCATCGCACATTCCCACCACTAGCCCAGACTGCATGATATTATTCACTTCCTGTCCACTCTTTCCATCCTTCTCAGGACGGGCCTCGTGGGCATATTCACAGGGTTCCACACTCGAAGGGCTCCATGCGTGGTTTCATGCTCTGCTGTTGTCATTGAAATATTTTATAATTTCATCTCTGAGTATGAATGTGATAGAGGAGCTAGACAGGCTGGCAGCATGTGCACACAGTTTGGGTCTACTGGTAGTGACTACACAAGTGGGCTCAGGCAAGAACCACGTGGGGCAACTGGCCTGGTCTTCTCATGCACACACACACACACACACACACACACACACACCTTGTAATACTTCACAGCACCACAGGACCCAAGCAGTGTCTGGGGTATGACTGGGCTCATGTTGGTGGTGATGACAGAAGCAGCAGCGCAGGTGGCAGTAGGGTATGAGTGTCCCTAGCTTGGAAGAGAGGAGGTGCTTGCCCTGGCAGCAGCAAGTGACTGCTGATGGGATGCCTATTTTCCCTCTGTCCCAGAGCCCATGCCTGTTGTGTTCATTGAATATCAGAAAAGGAAAAGCCAGGAAGATTAGGCAATAAACATTGTTAGCAAATTATTACAAAATAAAAATATACACTGCTCATTGCAACAAAGCACAAAAAGGACTTACTCTGATTCATAAAACAAGTTCAAAATGTATGTTTTAACTGCAACAACATGGCAAAACACATATCCACAGGCTTCAAAATAGAAATGATATCAAAGAGCATTTCAAGAATTTTAACTGTGTAATACTTTACTGTTAACTTTAGTCATGGAAGAGAACAATTGAATTTATTTGTACAAAATACTGATGAAAGGAAATGAAGAAGAATACAAACAAATGGAAAGACATCCAATGCTTGTGGATTGGAAGAATTAATATTATTTAAATGACCAAACCTCAGATTCAATGCAATGTCTGTCAAAATACCAATGGCATTCTGCACATAAATAGTAAAAACCATTCTATGATTTGTATGGAACTATGTAAGACCCCAAATAGCCAGATCATTCCTGAAAAAAAGAGCAAAGCTGGAGGCATAACAGTAGCAAATTTCAAACTATACTACAAAGATGTAGTAATCAAAACAGAATAGTACTAGCATAAAAACAGACACATAGAACAATGACACAGAACAGAGAATCCAGAAATATATCCACATATCCATAGCTAACTGATTTAATTTTTTTATTTTTCATCACTATGGCTACATAATAGTAATATATAATGATAGCGTGTACGTGATGTTTTGCTAAAGACCAGCACCCCAAATATGTATCATTTCTTTCTGTTGGGAGCATTCCAATTCCAAACTTTCAGTTATTTTTTAATATATACAATATATTCTACAATGAATTATTGTTTACTACAGTCACTCTATTGTGCTACCAAATACTGGCTTTTATTCATTCTATCTATATTTTTGCAACCATTAACCATCTCCACTTTATCCCCCCTCCCCTGTACCCTTCTGACCCTCTGGTGACCATCAGTCTATTATCTATTTCTATTAGTTCAATTTTTAAAAACTTTAGCTCCTAGGTAGGAGTGAGAACATGTAAAATCTGTTTTTCTGTGCCTGACATTGTTAACCGATATTTGACAACAGTGCCAAGAGCATTTATTGGGAAACCGACAGTCTCTTCAATCAAGGTGCCTGTAAAACTGGATACCTACATGCAGAAAAATGAAACTAAATTCCCAATTCCTACACTATACCAAAATCAACATAAAATGGGTTAAAGACCTAAGTGTAATCATTCTTGATCACTGATGGCACCTTCCAGTCTTTGTTATTGATCTAAAATTTACCTGATGTTAAATCATTTCCCTGGGTTTCATTTCAGTACAAAAAGCATAAACTTGTCATAGGTCAACCAGAGTGATATCAGCACTTAAGAACCACTGATAAGCCCTCTGCTAAATCTCAGTAATAATAAGTCCCCCTAAATTGAAAGGAAGAGTAACTGGTACGTTAAGTGTCTAAGATAAGAAAGAGAAAACATCTGACAGAATTAGACCCACCAAGTCAAGAGATTTTTGCTTTTGTTTTAGACATAACCAAAAACAATTTAATTACTGGAAAATAAATTGACAATAATAAAATTGTTATGCTGAGTGCCAACTTCAGTTATGCCATTTTCATTTTCATTTCTGCATGAACAAAAAAAACTCTACTTGACAACATATTAGCAAAAATATGTACATTCAAAATTTATGGAAAAATGTCATGAAGAAAAAAGGTTGTTTAGAATTATA
>NW_012100621.1:280283-297324 GCF_000951045.1 Mandrillus leucophaeus | reverse complement strand
AGTGACTACACAAGTGGGCTCAGGCAAGAACCACGTGGGGCAACTGGCCTGGTCTTCTCATGCACACACACACACACACACACACACACACACACACACATATATTTACACGTCTCTTTTATACATATATATGTGTGTGTGTGTAAAACAATTTTGTCCAGATATCAGTGATTTTCTTCTTCCCTTGGTTACTTTTACTCCTGCACTCTAGGAATGAAATAATATTTTAATTACTATACACTGCTGAATGGATGTGTATCTGATTCCTGAAACCTTAGGCAGAAAGTGTGTCTACATTTTCACAGAGCAGATTCTCTGACTCACTCGTGTCAGGGCCCCCATCACTTCCTTGTTTCTCAGGCTGTAGATGATGGGGTTGAGCATTGGGGTGAGGATGGTGTAGAAAACAGCCAGAACCTTGTCTTCTATTGGAGATCGCAGGGATCTTGGACGTAGATTAGTGTAGAGAAAAGGTGCATAGTAGAAAGTTACTACAGTGAGGTGGGTGCTGCAGGTCAGGTAGGCCTTCTTCCTCCCTTCTGCAGATTTCATGCGGTAGACAGCAAGGAGAACCCGGCCATAGGAACATGAAATACCAATGAAGGGAAACACCAGAAAGATGGTGGTGCTCAAAAACACTGTGCCCTCATAGACCCAGGTGTCCGTGCAGGCCAGAGTCACCATGGCTGGGACATCACAGAAGAAATGATTGATGGCCCTGGATTGGCAATAAGGAATATGGAGAATATATACAGTGTGAGCACAAGCATTGATAGAGCCTATGATCCAAGATCCTGTTATCATCAGCACACACACTCTTTTGCTCATGCGGATGAGATAGTGGAGAGGAAAGCAAACAGCAATGTAACGATCGTAGGCCATAGATGCCAAAAGTAGCGCTTCTGCACCTCCTAATGCCAAGAAGAAGAAACTCTGAATCCCACACCCAGTGAAGGAGATAGTCTTGTTTCCATGCAGAAAATCAGAAGCCATCTTAGGAACAATGGTGGAGATGTAACTTAGGTCAATGAGGGAGAGCTGACTAAGTAGGAAATACATGGGTGTGTGGAGGTGGGTGTCCAAGGAGATGAGAAGAATCATGGATAGGTTTCCAATTAGAGCCATCAGGAAAATGAAAACAATGAGAATGAAGAGGAAAAGGCCAATTCTTGATGGCGGGAACAACCCCAACAAGATGAAATCAGTTGATGTTTGATTGTAATTTTCCATGGGGCTTCCCTACAATCCATCCTGAAGGGAGACAGAAGGGTAAGTTAAGTACAGTAATTTACTCTTATCTGCAGGGGATGCAATCCAAGCTGTCCAGTAGATGTTTGAAACTGCGGTTGATACTGAACCCTAAATACACTATTATTTTGTGTCTATACAAACTTCTGATAAAGTTTAATTTATAAATTAGACAAGTAAGAGATTAACAAGAGTAACTGATAATCAAATAAAACAATTATGCAGTATACTATAATACAAATATGTGAATATGATCTCTTTTTCAAAATCTTTTATTGTACTGTGCTCAGACTTCTTTGTTCTGATTTTTATCTATTTTGGAAAAGAAATCTTATTTTCTTACCCAGAGTTTCACATTTGATGAGATCAACATTTGTTACCAGATTTTTTTCTGAGAAATATGCAAATTTATAAGAAAGATCTCTCTATTACAACTTCAATAGAATATGAATTTTTACTGCCTGACACAAACTCAGATATAATCAAAGTCAGATGTTATATTGAATACCTATGCATAGAAAGTCAATATAAATGCATACATTACAGATTTGTATTTGAATAAATTAGTCTTTATAGAATGATCTGTTATATTTCCACATGTATTCTTTTTCTTTTTTTTTAAGTGACAGGGTCTCTCTCTGTTACCCAGGCTGGAGTGCAGTGGCAAGATCATAGCTTACTGCAGCCTTGAACTTCTGGGCTCAAGTGATCCTTCTGCCTCAGCCTCCTGAGTAGCTGAGAAAACAGTCACGTGCCACCATGCCTAGTTAAATTTATATTTTTGTAGACATGAAGTGTCACTGTGTTGCTCAGGTTGGTTTTGAACTCTTGGCATCAGTAATCCCCCTGTCTCAGCCTTACAAAGTGCTGCGATTGCAGGCATGAGCTCCCCACCCAACCCATGTTTATTCTGTCAGATTTACTTCTAAAACTGCAGCAGCTTGTCTCTCATTTTGAGAAACTTGAATGATCTTTGCGCAATAATGCCAAGTCAAACTTCTTTTGTTAGTTATCATAATTTGGTCCTCCTATTCAGAAACCTAGAATAAATCCTTATTGCTATGTCCCTTTTATGGAATGTCATATTAATTCACACTCTTGATTTTCAATATTCATCATCACCCATTCTCTTTTGCCTCCTTGCCTAATTTCAGAATACTCTATTTAAGGCGGACCCCTTACCAAATAGGTTACAGATTTTGTCTTTTGCCTCTCGAGTGCTTAGATAACATTATATGTTGCTCTATGAATCCTTCAAAAGAATGCACTTGGAGGAATGTTCAATTCCTAAATAAAAAAAAGAAGCTAAAATCCTGACAGACTTCTAAGTAGAGGTATGTTAAAAATACCACTCCAGGTGTAAGACATCAGTAAACAGCTTGGCACAGTATGCCTAAAAGAACCGGAGTTTTTAGGCTTAAATATTAGTCTAGAGCCAAAGATCACCAGAATCTGGAGCAAGTATAACATGCACGAGGAAGATTCCCAGTGTGCAAACACACACAAATATGCACAATCACACACAGTCATATGCATAAATACACTGACTTTAAAATGATCCAAATATGCAGAAACAATAATTTTTTGTGATCAAAATTTGTATCTCCAGAGATGTATGATAAGTATGAAATCCATAAAATAAATATCATTTCCTATATGAAAGGATGTGAAAGGTAACATTAAAGGACTTTTGAAAACTAAAATTATAGTACTTGATAAAACTATGTAGTGGAAGTTTCAAAAGACAAAGTAAGAAAACTCTATTTGAAGGTAAACAAAAGCAACAACATGATGAAAAGATTGCTATTTAGGAAAGGTAGAAAAATTAGGGAATTCATACAGGACGGCCAATATGTGCTTTAGGACATTCCTAGAAAGGGATATAGCAAAATAATAGTGAAGTTAATATTCTTAAAAAAATTTCTCTCAACTGAGATATATTAACTATCATGTTCAAATGCAATAGTTTTTTTTTTTTTTTTTGTATCGCAGCAATAAATTCTATGAGATGAAATGATGTTGTCAACTCCTCATTGCAGACATAAAGTGGAATGTAATTCTGCTGCGACAATGGGAGAAGAGTAAGGAACCTGGGGGTGATTATGGAGGAGGGAGCAGGTCACTATCCATGTTAGCCTATATCATGGGTCAAGGAATGGTATTTAGGATACAGAAATCAGGCATTAGCAGATGAATGTGTTGTCTACAAATACATGGGCAAATACGGAGAAAAACTGGAAAGATACATTGAAATCCTTGACTTTGGGGTCAGCAGGAGTTTGTTATGTTTCTAACATTTTACCCTGCTGAGACCATGTCTACGGATTACTTGAATAAAACATTAAAGTGATGCAAAATTTATGTCCCAATTGAGAATTTAACCTGCAGCTTCATCATAATAATGAAAGACTGGTAGCTTTTACTCTGAGATTTGGAACAAGACACTAAAGTCCACCTTCACTGCATCTACTCAACAAATTACTGGAAGTTCAGTCAACACAATTAGATAAGAAAAGAAATGAAAATATCTTAATTCAAAAGAAAAGTAAAATTATTTGTTTGCATATGACATAATTACATATGTAGAAAACTTAGGATAAGTAATAAACAAAATCAGGAAAATTATGGGATGCAATATCAACAACAGCCAAAACCTGTTGTACTTCTATATACTGACAATAGACAATCTGAAAATTGCACTCTGATTTTATTAACAATAGTATCAAAAACAAATGAAACATTTAGAATAAACCAAATCAAGGAGGTGAAAACTTTACACATTGAAAATGGCAAAATGCTGATTAGAGTGATTAAAGACACAAATAAATGGAAATGCATCCTACATATTTATTTATTAGAAGGTTAATACTGTTAAGATGTCAACAATACCCAAAGTCACCCATTGGCGTGCTGTATTCGAGAGACACATCTCATGTGCAAAAATGCACATAGACTCAAAGTAAAGGGATAGAGGAAAATTTACCAAGAAAATGGAAAGAAAGAAAAAGCAGTGGTAGCAATCCTAGTTTCTGACAAAATAGACTCCAAACCAACAAAGGTCAAAAAAGACAAAGAAGGGCATTAGGTAATGTTAAAGAATTCAATTCAACAAGAAGAACTAACCATTTTAAATGTATATGCACCCAATCCAGGAGCACCCGCATTCATAAAACAAGTTCCTAGAGACATACAAAGAGACTTAGACTCCCACACAATAATAGTGGGAGACTTTAATACCTCACTGTCACTATTAGATCTTGAGAAAGAGAATTAACAAAGATATTCAGCTCTAGTTCAGCTTGAACTCAGCTCTAGACAAAGTGGACCTGATAGATATCTACAGAACTCTTCATCCAAAAACAATATACATTTTTTCACCACCATAAGGCACTTATTCCAAAATTGATCACATAATTGGAAACTCCTCAGCAAATACAAAATAAATGAAACCATAACAAATAGTCTCTCAGACCACAGCCCAATCAAATTAGAACTCAAGATTAAAATCTTCCCCAAAACCACACAACTACATGGAAATTGAACAACCTGCTCCTGAGTGACTCCTGGGTAAATAATAAAATTAAAGCGAAATCAAGAAGTTCTTTGAAACCAATGAAACAAAGAGACAACTTATCAGAATCTCTGGGATGCAGCTAAATCAGTGTTAAAGGGAAATTTATAGCACTAAATGCCCACAGCAAAAAGCTAAAAAGATCTCAAATCGACACCCTAACATCACAACTAAAAGAACTGGAGAACCAAGAGCAAACAAACCCCAGAGCTAGCAAAAGACAAGAAATAGGGGAACATCATACACCGGGGCCTATCACGGGGAGGGGGGAAGGGGGAGGGATTGCATTGGGAGTTATACCTGATGTAAATGACGAGTTGATAGGTACTGACAAGTTGATGGGTGCAGCACGCCAACATGGTACAGGTATACATATGTAACAAACCTGCACATTATGCACATGTACCCTAGAACTTAAAATATAATAATAAAAAGAAAAAGAAAAAAAAAAGGAAATAAAAAAAAAAAGACAAGAAATAACGAAGATCAGAGAGAAACCGAAGGAGATGGAGACACAAAAACACCCTTCAAAAACTTAATGAATCCAGGAGCTGGTTTTTGAAAAAAAAAAAATCAATAAAATCAATAGACCATTAGCAAGACAAATACAGAAGAAAATAGATAATATTCAAATAAACACAATCAGAAACCATAAGGGAAATATCACTGTTGATCCCACAGAAATAAAATCATCAGAGAATACTAATATTAATTATTCTATTATAAAGGTACATGCACATGTATCTTCATTGCAGCACTATGCTCAATAGCAAAGATGTGGAATCAACACAAATGCCCATTAACAATAGACTGGATAAAGACATTGTGGTACATATACACCATGGAATACTGTGCAGCCATACAAAGGAACAAGATCACGTCCTTTGCAGGGACATGGATGAAGCTGGAAGCCATTATCCTCAGCAAACTAATGCAAGAACAGAAAACCAAACACTGCATGTTCTCACTTGTAAGTGGGTGCTGAACAATGAGAAGACATTGACATAGGGAGGAGAACCACACTTACTGGGGCCTGTCGGGGGAGGACAGTTTTGGGGGAGAGCATTAGCTAATGCATGCTGGGCCTAATAAATAGGTGAGGAATTAATAAGTGCAGCAAACCACCATGCCACACGGTTACCTATGTAACAAAACTGCACATTCTGCATATGTACCCTGAAACTTAAAAATAAACAATAAAAAAATTGTTAACATAATAATAAAGCGTACAACACACAAAAAAATGATTCAATGGAGTCTCCATCAAAATTCAAATAAATATTTTTTCTCACAAACAGAAAGCCCATCCTGAAATTTATATGAATCTTCAAGGATGCTCAACAGTCAAAAAATTTTGACTCTTTTTGAAAAAGAACAAAATTTAAAGACTCATACTTTCTGATTTTAAAACTTACTCAAAGCTATAGTCATCAAAACAATGTGGCACTGGCACAAAGCCAGACACATAGCCCAACAGAGGAAAACAGAGTCAAGAAATAGACTCTCATATACATGGCAATCTTTTTTCAAAAAGGGAACTAAGTCCACTCAGTGGTGAAGGGACAGTCTTTTCAATAAACGGTGTTTGGAAAAGTGGATATCTACATTCAAGATACTGAAGTTGGTTGTTTACTTTATAATATATAGAAAAATTAAGTCAAATGAATCAAAAAATCTAAATGAAAGAGATAAAATTATGAAAGAATAGCTGGGGGGAAATGTCAAATAATAAAGGCACTGTGGAAAATGACACAGATGCTTCTCAACTTACAGTGGAGTTTCACCCTGATAAACCCATCACAAGTTGAAAATACTGTAAGTAAAAAGTTAATATCCTTATAAACTCATCATAGCATCAAAAGTTGCAAGTCAAACCATCATATGTCCAGGTGCTCCTCAAATTACACTGGGGTTATGTTTCCATAAATTCATCATAAAGTCAAAAAACATCAAATTATTGTAAATCTGGAACCGTATGTGTAGGAATTCCCCAAAATTTGAACATAGAGTTAGTATACAATCCAATGATTTCAGTTCTGAATGTATACCCAATAAATAAAAGCAGACACCTGAAGAGATATTTTTGGATTTTTTTTTTATTCAGGGAGTACATTTATGGTTTGTTACATGGTTATATTGTGTGATGCTGAGGTTTGGGCTTCTGTTGAACCCTTCACCGAAATAATGAACATAGTACAAACAAGTAGCTTTTCAACCCTTGCCTCCTCCCTCACTCCCCTCTTTTGGAGTTCCCAGTGTCTACTATTCCCATCTTTATGTCTATGTGTACCCAATGTTTAGCTCCCACTTATACCTGAGAACATGTAGCATTTGTTATTCTGTTTTTGCATCAAACAAATATTTCTATGTCAATGTTTATAGCAACATTATTCACAATAGCCCAAAGGCAAAAAGAAAGAAAGTGTTCATCTACAGAGGAATCAATAAAAATATATAGTTTTAAAAATAGAAGACATTTTGACATATGCTACAACATGGATGAACCTTGAATATATTATGCTAAGTGAAATAAGTCCGTCACAAAAAGACAAATATTGTATGAATTCACGTACAAAGTACTCAGAGTAGTGAAATTCATAGAGAGAGGAAGTGGAATGGTGGACCCCAGGGAATCGGGGAAAGGAGAGAAGGAGAGTAATTGTTTAACAAGAACAAAGTGTTAGTTGAGACAATGAAACTGTTTTGAATATGCATGATAGGGATGACTGCACAACAATATAAATGTACTTAATGACACAGAACTCTACACTTAAAATGGTTAAAATGGTGTTTCTCTTATGTATATTTACCCTAATAAAAATCATTTAAATGCACTGAAGCTATTCCAATTTAATTTCCAAATACATTTTTTTTAAAATCCTGGCAGGTTTCTGCTCTCTGCAGAGCAATTAATTTTCAGTTACTTTATGACCTCTGGCAACTTTTAAAAGAAAATTTAGAAGGGCAAATTATTTTCATAAATATCGTTAATAATCAATAAGAGATTGAGATTAAGACTATTCCAATATTATATAATTTATATTACTAGTTTAATTATTGGCAAATAGAACATGTAGTATTTGAAATAACTAACACAACAAACAATCCAAACATCTCTATCACTTGTATTTCACATAGGGCTCTCTATGACACACTCCCCAGGAGATAGTTAACCCTATCCTAATTTTAAAGAGAGGAAAAAAGAACATAGAACAGCATAATAAATGGCACATCAGGTCTAATATTCAATACCATGTTTTATGACTGCCAATGTAGCATCTTTTTCATTGCCCATGTTCCAGGGTTCCAATATTCTAATATCCTATTATATCATATTATTTGATAAAATTAGAGCCTGGTTCCTGATAGGAAAGCAGCATCAACCATGATATTCCTGCTCCAATAAACAGGACATTTTTTCTCAGGTAAAAATAAAAATAAATAAATAAATAAATAATAAATCCAAATGGATTATTTATGTCTCTTTTTTTATCCACAGAAATAGCTATAAGGAAGGTATTTTAGCCTACTAAGAAACATCTTCACCTGCTTTTACTTTTTTTTTCACTAAAAATTCTGTATGCAGGCATCAGCATTAGTGACATTAACACGCAGGAGGAAAAAACAAGCAGAAAAAGTTCCGGTCATTATTTCAGAGTGAGTAGGACCCGCAAACCTTAAACCCGAACTATGTCTCACGTGAAAGGAAGGAGGGAGGCATGAACTTTCAAGGACTCTTCACACATTGGCACCTGGAATGTGACAGGATTCGTTCCGTGATTCTAATGGGTTTAATCAAAGTAACTCTTCAGATTGGTATCACCATTGATATTTTATAGATGACAAAACTCAGATTCAGGGATTTTCAGTAAACTTCTGTAGACCCACAAACACAGACACACACATACATATCTATGCATATGTGTGACACATATATAAATAAACATACATTAATATAGACCTTTTAAAACTGTGTGGTCTAGTTTATCCCTCAAAAATTTTTGGCAGTAAATCTGAAATAAGGGTGGCTCACTTTTTAATCACCCCAAACAAAAATAAAATTAAAAAGTAATTAAATTTAGTAATATAAAACTCCATATAAGTGGTAAATAATTGAGAAACTATAAAAATTTTAAAAACAACAAATAGAATTATTTTAATGATTAAAATTTACTCCTTACAAATCTTCTTCTGTTTCCTTGTGTCACCTGGTTTTACTGTACTTTCACTTGACCTGGCAACAATTACATATCTTCACAGAAAAATGGTCTCTCAGAAATTCTAAATGAAAGACATTTTCTATCTTGCTTCCAATGTAAAAGTTTCCCTACTGGAGGAATTCACTTACAAGAAAAACCCATATAATCTGTGTAAATCCAACTGGGGATGTACATAATCAACACAATAATTAAAATTCTCCAAATGGTGCCCAAGTTTCAAATGAATTACGTATTACTATCTTTTGAAGTCTAAATGCATCATTGCATTGCATAGATCTCTTTTTCCTAACCTTCGATTTAGAGTTGAAAATGAGTTAATGAAAATAGCCTAATTTTGTGATTCATACATTCACAGAAGACACAGATTTTTCAACTATAGTCTCATTATTAAAAGGAAGAATAATTGAATCACAGAGATTTGAAGAGAGTTATTCATGGCTGTGCAGTGACCTAGGACAGAGTTGGGAACCAAGGAGGACGGTCCTCTTGAGTCCAGAATCTGCCACTTTCCACTGAGGCACAGATTTATTAAACCTACACTTTCCTCAGTTTTGATCAAAACTATTCTTGAAGAAAAATCACTATTCATCACAACATAAGGCTGCTCTGCTTAAACTTCGTCAGAACATTGGCATAGGTGCAGAAAAAATCTGGATTTACCAAAAAAAAAAAAATGCTGGGGAGGCAGGGGCACAAATTGACTATGCGGGAACTTTTATAAGAAATCAGATTGAACTTTGAAAAGTCACCAAAACTCAAGATATTATTTACAGGGTTTTGCAGAAATCTGGATTACTTCCTCTCTTCTGAAGCAATATCTGAAATATACTAAAGTTCTGAACCTCTGAAACTTCCAGAAACTGATCTCCGTTACTTACATGTAGGGCTGGGAAATGGTAAAACAGGCATTTCATTAGAAAGACTGGATTCACATAAGGTAAAATAGCAAGAAAGAAGCAGGAGTAAGATTATAATGAGCATCATACAATCACTCATCCTCATGGCAAAATAACCAAACCAAACTAAAACAAAACACCGACCAAGTAGGAACGAGGGAAATGCTGCCTCCTACAATAATTTGTGTGAATGTGGGTTCTTTCATTTCAGCATAGTCTAATATAATTTATCCCTATCTCTTCCACTGACCATCATTTCCCTTCCCCTCCAGATAACACATTTATGAATTAGCTGCAAAACCACTTTTGGTTGTCTGCATTTCATACTCCAAGATTTCTGCTGAATGATGTTAGAGAAAGCACAGTCACTAGTGCTGAAATTCACCTCAATTCTATATCTGAAACAAAGTTCTCTTAAGCACTTGCCAGAGTCCCTTCTTCCCTGTGATCAATACAAATTTTAAAATACAATTATAAGTAGTACCTTTATTGTTTCCTCATTTCCAAACACTCACTGCCTTGCTTAGCTGACAGCAGTCCTACAGTCGTCATAGGAACAAAGTCATTTTTCTGAGTAAGTGTTAAGAATACTTTTTAAGAAATGTATATATTCACTCATCATCCCTACACATGAGATTTCAGAGACCTTCATGGGGATTCAGTAGCGACCATGATTCCACTCCTTCTTTACCTGGAGAATGAGATTAACAGTTGTTTTGCTGGTATTCACTGGGGACTGTCCACTGAGACTTTGGACATTCCAGGCTGAGTCACTAATAACAGAAGATGGCCTTAGTCCAAGGTTCAGAAATGAGTTCTGATCATGTGTTTAGATGTTTCAAGGCATGTCAAGGGTAAACTCAGTGGAGAAATATCTATTTATTTATTCACATTATGTCTATGTTATTGTGTTTCTAAACTTTATGAAAACCTATAGTTTGAATGTTGTTATTCAGACATTCACAGTAACAATGAGTATGCATAGATTCATTTCTTTCTGAGTTTGATTTACATTTATAATAAGATTTAAACCACTAAAATAGATTGAGGTTAATTTAGTAAAAACACATAAGTAGAAATCATTAAGATATCACATACCTGTGAGTTATCTTTTAACATATTTTAGGTATCATACATGTTCAAATTGTTTACATTTGGAAATGCTCATTAAATTATAAAGTGATTTTCTCCTATTAAAACATAATGAAATGATGTTACTACTCTCTTTGGTTATTAACATTTAGAAAATATTTAGTAATTTAAGTTTTATTCAGTAGAGTACTTTAAATATTCTGAAATTTCTTATAGTTTCTACTAAATGAACTAATTGTACAATCTACCTGGGAAATGATATTGGTTCAGTTTTAATTTTGCTGAGTTTTAAAATTATTTGTATTTTTTACACACACTTTTTAAATTAATAATATTAATAATTAATAATTTTGACACATTTTGATATATATTTTGACTCATATTTATTGTGACATATATATATTAATATGTATAGGCTAGTAACATGAAGCAGTGGGAGTGGAAAAGGAACCAATAAACCTGTAACTGGTTGTGATTAATTAGTTGTAAACACCACTACAGTCCAACCAGCTAATCTGATGTACTCATACATGTATATGTTTTATGATCATCCAGTCACCATAATTAGTGCACAGTCCTGGCAAGGACAAATTCCTGAAAGCCAAAGTGTACAGATGTTTCAATATTACTACATTTGAAAAGCTGAAGGATTTTTTTTTCTCAAGTTTAAAACCTTGGCTGTTAACATAATAGTAGGTGCCATGTCTAATGCAACCAGGGAACTGTTTTCACATCTTCAAAAGACAAACCTAGTTGTGCCGAAATATGAAGTAAGAATATTTGATGTGGGAAGACAGACTTCAAGGGAATTGCTGTAAAAAGAGAGACGTTTAGGTTTGCCTGGAAACTACCCACTAGGGTCACATATGCAAATATGAGGGATATGAGTTAACAACTTCCTCCTGAAATACCTCAGGTCTCCTGAGAGTTTTCTGGAAGTAGAAATTGACTATTTCACCCTTCTGCAGTAGAAACCACAAAACTAAGCACAGAGTAGTCCACAACTTAGTTTACTCTGAAAGAAGAGACTAGAACAAGGAATATAAATAAAACTCCAGCCTTCTGGAGAGACCTTATTTTACATTTTTACATGCCTGTGTTCAGTCCATTTGAATTATTCATTAAATCACACAGATCTTTAAATGCATAATCATATTTACTTAAAAAGAAGCCCCAATCTATGTCCCAAAGAGACTCCAAGATTTCTGCTGAATTTTGATAATGGAAAGTACAGTCATTAGTGCTAAAACTTCACTTCAATTATTTTTCTGAAATACAGTTCTGTTAAGCACTTGCCAGAGTCCCTTCTTCCCTGTGATTAATAAAAATTTAAAAATACAAATACAATTAGTGCTTTTTATTATCTCCTCAATTTCAAACACTCGCTGCCTCGGTTAGCTGTCAGCAGTCCTACAGTCATCATATGAACAAAGTCATGTTTCTGAACAAGCTTTCTCAATGTTTTTTAAAGAAATTCCTGAAGGAGGAAGAGAAAGGAAGCCTCAAATCAGCCTTCTGGAGAGACCTGTGGATGACATTTTTAAGGAGTTCAGATGCCTGATGAGCTAAAGTGTGGGGATTGCTGATTGGTGGAGAAGTGAGTGGTGAAGTCATGAGACAGGGAGATGAAGACGCTGCATCCTGCACTGAGTCAGTTTCTCAGACAAGCTCTGCAGACCCCCTGGTTCGGTGGACCCACTGCAATTCAGGATCTGGAAAACATTTTATGTAGAAAACTTGAGGTTTCCTAAAATTAAAGATGAAATCTAAAGAAGGAATTAGGGGAAATGAGGACCTTGTGACAGAGGCTGCATGACTTTTAACCAGTAAGCAGTCATGAAAGTGGGCTACTCGGCAAGCTGGTTCATGCTTAGTGTATGCTTCTACTAAAAGTTTATGCTTTTGGTTAAAAACCCAGAATGTCGTTTTATTCATTTTGTGAGGATGGTTCCGGGATGACTTGCACCCATGTGTTTGAGAACTGTCTGGGCAACTTATTCCACTTACTTTTAGGCCCAATATATAAGTGAGATCATGTAGTATTTGTGTGTGTGTGTGTATCTGAAAGCCAGTCTGATTTGAAGGACAGAAAGAAAGGAAACCAAGACTGGTACTGGGAGGCTACAGTCATAGTAACATAATGATTCCCAGTTTTTATCAGTTTGTGAGACCAAATGGGAATTAATCATGATTGGGATTCTCACTAGGAAGGCTCCATGCCACAAAAACTGAAACATACAGAAACTTTAAGATGCAAAAGAGAACAAGAGGCATTCCTGCATCCCTGCCACACATTGTGCTCATTAACGAAATGAAGAGACAGCCCTTCTACACAGGTCTGAGTCACACTCCATCACTAGGTCCTATAGGTGCCAATGCATGTCCATTGGTTTCACAAATTCTTTCACGACAAGGTCTCTCTTTCATGACAAGGTCTCTCTCTCTCTCTCTCTCTCTCTCCGTCTCTCCCCATTCAGCGTCTGTCCAAATAGCACCACAGGAATTTGTTGGTTTAATTGAGGAACCAAGACCAAAACCTATCTACTTTTTTCTTCTTCCATGTCTGTTTCTCCAAGTATCATGCATACA
Source organism: Mandrillus leucophaeus (assembly GCF_000951045.1). NCBI lineage: Eukaryota > Metazoa > Chordata > Mammalia > Primates > Cercopithecidae > Mandrillus > Mandrillus leucophaeus. The sequence continues at coordinate 283,708 of NW_012100621.1, read as the reverse complement.
ACAAACTTCTTACATATTCCATATCTCCTTTACAAGGACCATGTAAATAAATAAATGAGAGGCTTGGTAATACTGGTTCAGCAGAAAGTCTAGTATCCATTTACCATTTTTTATATATCTAAACTCTCTTTTGACATGCCTCAGAGAGCAAACCTTTCAATATCTATGATATAACCCAAATACTTACTCTTCTACCTGACTTACAAGTCTCCAAAATTAACAGCAACAAAATAAAATTGACAAGCGGGACCTAATTAAATGAAAGAACTTCTATGCAGCAAAAGAAACTATCAAGAGAGGAAACAGTCAACCTACAGAATAGGAAATAATATTTGCAAACTAAGCATCTCACAAAGATCTAAAGCCCAGAATATACAGGGAAGTTAAATAAATCAACAAGCAAAAAACAACCCCATTAAAAAATGCACAAAGTACATGAACAGATACATCTCTGAAGAAGACACACAAGTGGCCAAAAAGCACATGAAAAAATACTCAGCATCACTAATCATCACAGAAATGCAAATCAAAACCACAATGAGATACCATTTCATACAAGTCACAATGACTATTACTAAAAATTAAAAAAAACGCAGATGTTGATGAAGCTGCAGAGAAAAGAGAATTCTTGTACGCTGTTGGTGGGAATGTAATTAGTCCAGCAGCTATGAAAAGCAGTCTGGAGATTTCTCAAAAAATTTAAAAAGAATACCATTTGACCCAGCAATTCCAATGCTCAGCACACACACACACACACACACACACACACACAAACACACACAAAATCATTCTATCAAAAAGGCACATGCATTCATATCTTCATTGCTGCACTATTCACAATAGCAAAGACACACATTCAACCTGGGTGCTCATCAACAGTGAACTGGATAAGGAAAATATGGTACATATACATTATGAAATACTACACAGCTATAAAAAAGGATGGGATCATGCCATTTGCAATCAACCTGGATGGATGGAGCTGGAGGCCATAAGTCTAAGTAAATTGACTCAGGAAAGGCAAACTCAATATGGAATATTCTCATTTATAAGTGGGAACTAAGCATTGGCCCACATGAAGGGGTGGCCTGCCCCTCCACACCTGTGGGTGTATCTCATCAGGTGGGATGAGAGACTGAGAAAAGAAATAAGACACAGAGGCAAAGTATAGAGAAACAACAGTGGGCCCAGGAGACCGGCACTCAGCATACCAAGGACCTGCACTGGCACCGGTCTCTGAGTTCTCTCAATTTTTATTGATTATTATTTTCACTATCTCAGCAAGAGGAATGAGGTGGAGAAGCAGGGTGATAATAGGGAGAAGGTCAGCAAGAAAACATGTGAGCAAAAGAATCTATGTCATAATTAAGTTCAAGGGGAGGCACTATGCCTGGATGTGCACGAAGGCCAGATTTATGTTTCTCTCTGCCAACATGTCTCTCCGGCTGCCAACACGTCTCACCTCCCGCCATAGGGCGGTTTTTCTCCTATCTCAGAATTGAACAAATGTACAATCAGGTTTTATACCGAGACATTCAGCTCCCAGGGGCAGGCGGGAGACAGTCGCCTTCCTGTATCTCAGCTGCAAGAGGCTTTCCTCTTTTACTAACCCACCTCAGCACAGACCACTTACGGGTGTCGGGCTGGGGGATGGTCAGGTCTTTCTCATCCCACGAGGCCATATTTCAGACTATCACATGGGGAGAAACCTTGGACAATACTCGGCTTTCCAAGGCAGAGGTCCCTGAGGTTTTTCACAGTGCATTGTGCCCCTGGTTTATTGAGACTAGAGAATGGCGATGACTTTTACCAAGCATACTGCTTGTAAATATTTTGTTAATAAGGCACGTCCCGCACAGCCCTAGATCCCTTAAATCTTGATTTCATACAACACATGTTTCTGTGAGCACAAAGTGGCTGGGGCAAAGTGGCTGGGGTAAAGTTATAAATTAACCGCACCTCAGCAAAGCAATTTTTCAAGGTACAGGTCAAAATTGAATTTCTTACGTCTTCCCTTTATACATAGACACAGTAACAGTAACAGTCTTTCTTTCTAAAACTGTATCCAAAGGTCATCAGCCTCAAAGATCACAGGTAGATAAATCTAAGAAGATGAGGAAAAACCAGTGCAAATACACTGAAAATTCCAAAAACCAGATTGCCTCTTATCCTCCAAATGATCGCAACTTCTCTCCAGCAAGGGCACAAAACTAGATTGAGAATGAGTTTGAGAAATTGACAGAAGTAGGCTTCAGAAGATGAGTAATGACAAACTCCTCTGACTTAAAGGTTTATGTTCAAATCCAAAGCAAGAAAGCTAAGAACCTTGATAAAAGGTTATAGGAACTGCTAACTAGAATAATCAGTTTAGAGAGCAACATAAATGACCTGATGCAGCTGAAAAACACAGCACAAGAACTTCGTGAAGCATACACAAGTATCAACAGCTGAATTGATCAAAGAAAGGAAGGGTATCAGAGGTTGAAGATCAACTTACTATAAAAAGGCATGAAGACAAGAGTTGATTAAACAAGAATGAAAAGCAGTGAGCAAAACCTCCAAGAAATATGGGACTGTGTGAAAAGACCGAACCTACTATTGACTGGTGTACCTGAAAGTGATGGGGAGAATGGAACCAAGTTGGAAAACACACTTCAGGATATTATCTAGGAGAACTTCCCCAAACTAGAAAGACAGGCCAGCATTCAAATTCAGGAAATACGGAGAACACCACTAAGATACTCCTGGAGAAGACCAACCCCAAGACACATAATCATCAGATTTTCCAAGGTTGAAATGAGGGAAAAAATGTTTAGGGCAGCCAGAGAGAAAGGTCAGGTTACCCACAAAGAGAAGCCTATCAGACTAAGGGCAGATCTCTCTGCAGAAACCCTACAAACCAGAAGACAGTGAGGGCCAATATTCAACATTCTTAAAGAAAAGAATTTTCAATCCAGAATTATATATCCAGGGAAACAAAGCCTCATAAGCAAAGGAGAAATAAAATCCTTTCCAGACAATCAAATGCTGAGGGATTTTGTCACCACCAGGCCTGCCTTAAAGGAGCTTCTGGAGGAAGCACTAAGTATGGAAAGGAAAAACCGGTACCAGCCATTGCAAAAACAAACCAAAATAAAAAGACCAATGACACTATGAAGAAACTGCATCAACTAATGGCAAAATAACCAGCTAGCATCATGATGACAGGATCAAATTCACACATAACAATATTAACCTTAAATGTAAATGAGCAAAATGCCCCCAATTAAAAGACACAGACTGGCAGATTAGATAACAAGGCAAGACCCATTGGTGTGCTGTATTCAGGAGACCCAACTCACATACAAAGACACACATAGGCTAAAAATATAGGGATGGACGAACACTTACCAAGCAAATGGAAAGCAAAAAAAAAAAAAAAAAAA
>NW_012100621.1:267155-280233 GCF_000951045.1 Mandrillus leucophaeus | reverse complement strand
AAAAAAAAAAAAAAAAAAAAAAAATGCAAGGGTTGCCGTCCCGTCTCTGATAAAACAGACTTTAAACCAACAAGGATCAAAAAAGACGAAGAAGGGCATTACACAATGGCAAATGGATCAATGCAACAAGTAGAGTTAACTATCCTATATATACATATATATATATATATATATATGCACCTAATACAGGAACACCCCCCAGATTCATAAAACAAATTATAGAGACATATGAAGAGAATTAAACTCCCACACAATAGAAAACTTTATCGACTGAATGTCAATATTAGATCAACAAGACAGAATATTAGCAAGGATATTCAGGACTCGAACACATCTCTGGGACCAAGAGGACCTAATATATGCCTACAAAACTCTCCACCCCAAATCAAAAGAATATACATTCTTCTCACCACTACATAGCACTTATTCTAAAATTGACCACATAATTGGAAGTAAAATAACCCTTGGCTAATGCAAAAGGATAGAAATCATCAACAGCCTCTCAGACAACAGTGCAATCACATTAAACTCAGGATTAAGAAGCTCACTCAAAAGCACACAACGACATGGAAACTGAACAACCTGCTCCTGAATGACTACTGGGTTAACAGAGAAATGAAGGCAGAAATAAGGAAGTTCTTTGAAACCAACGAGAACAAAGAGACAACATACCAGACTCTGGGACACAGCTAAGGCAGCGTTAAGAGGGAAATTTATAGCAATAAATGCCCACAAGGAAAAGCAGGAAAGATCTAAAATTGACACTCTAACATCACAATTAAAAGAACTAGAGAAGCAAGAGCAAACAAATTGAAAAGCTAGCAGAAGACAAGAAATAACTAAAATCAGAGCAGAACTGAAGGAGAGAGAGAGACAAGAAAAAAAAAATTCAAAAAAATCAATGAATCCAGGAGCTTGTTTTTGAAAAGATTAACAAAATAGATAGACTGGAGCCAGAGTAATAAAGAACAAAAGAGAGAAGAATCAAATAAACTCAGTAAAGAAAATGATAAAGTGGATAACACCACCGATCACACAGAAATCAGAAATACAAACTAACATCAGAGAAATACTATAAACACCTATATGCAAATAAATGAGAAAACCTAAAAACAATGGATAAATTTCTGGACACATACACCCTCCTAAGACTAAACCAGGAAGAAGTCAAATCCCTGAATAGACCAATAACAAGTTCTGAAATTGAGGCAGTAATTAATAGCCTACCCACCAAAAAAAAAAGCCCAGTACCAGATGGATTCACAGCAGAATTCTACCAGAGGTACAAAGAGGAGCTGGTACCATTCTTACTGAAACTATTCCAAACACTTGAAAAAGAGAGACACTTCCCTAACTCCTATTGTGAGGCCAGCATCATCCTGATACCAAAACCTGTCAGAGACACACACAAAAAAGCAAATTTCAGGCCAATATCCCAAATGAACATCGATGCAAAAATTCTTAATAAAATACTGCCAAGCCAAATCCAGCAGCACATCAAAAAGCTTATGCACCACAATAAAGTCAGCTTCATCCCTGGGATGTAAGGCTGGTTCACCATACGCAAATCAATAAACATAATCCATCACATAAACAGAACCAATGACAAAAACCACATGATTATCTCAATAGATGCAAAAAAGGCCATAGATAAAATTAAACACCCCTTCATTCTAAAACCTCTCAATAAAGTAGGTATTCATGGAACTTACCTCAAAATAATGAGAGCTATCGATGACAAATCCACAGCCAATATCACACTGAAAAGGCAAAAGCTAGAATCATTCCCTTTGAAAATCGGCCCAAGACAAGGATGCCCTCTCTCACCATTCCTATTCAACATAGTATTGAAAGTTCTGGCAAGGGCAATCAGGAAACAGAAAGAAATAAAGGATATTCAAATAGGAAGACAGGAAGTCAAATTGTCTCTGTTTGAAGATGACATAATTGTATATTTAGAAAACCCCATCATCTCCACTCAAAAAATTCTTAAGCTGATAAGCAACCTCAGCAAAGTCTCAGGATACAAAATCAATGTGCAAAAATCACAAGCATTTCTACACACCAATAATAGACAAGCAGACAGCCGAATCATAAGTGAACTCCCATTCACAGTTGCTACAAAGAAAATGAAATACATGGACTACAACTTGCAAGGGACGTGAAGGAACTCTTCAAGGAGAACTACAAACCACTGCTCAAGGAAATAAGAGAGGACACAAACAAATGGGAGGAAAAAAAAATCCATTCTCATGGATAGGAAGAGTCAATATTGTGACACTGGCCATATTGCCCACAGTAATTTATAGATTCAATGCTATTCTCAACAAGCTACGGTTGACTTTCTTCGGATAATTATAAAAACATAGTTTAAATTTCATATGGAACCAAAAAAGAGCCCACTTAGCCAAGACAATCCTAGGCAAAAAGAACAAGACTGGAGGCATCATGCTACCTGACTTCAAACTGTACTACAAGCATACAGTAACCAAAACAGCATGGTACAGATACAAAAACAGATGTAATGTAACAGAACAGAGGCCTCAGAAATAACATGATACATCTGCAACCATCTGATCTTTGATAAACCTGACAAAAACAAGCAATGGGGAAAGGATTTCCTATTTAATAAATGGTGCTGTGAAAACTGGGTAGCCATATGCAGAAAACAGAAACTCGACCCCTTCCTTATACCTTACACAAAAATTAACTCCAGATAAATTAAAGACTTAAACATAAAACCTAAAACCATAAAAACCCTAGAAGAAAACCTAGGCAATACCATTCAGGACACAGGCATGGGCAAAGACTTCATGACTAAAACACCAAAAGCAATGGCAACAAAAGCCGAAATTGAAAAATGTGATCTAATTAAACTACAGAGTTTCTGCAAAGCAATAGAAACTATCATCATAGTGAACAGGCAACCTATGGAATGGAAGAATATTTTTGCAATCTATCCTTCTGATGAAGGTCTAATATCTACAATTTATGATGAACTTAAACAAATTTGCAAGAAAAAAACGAACAACTCCAACAAAATGTGGGTGAAAGATATGAACAGACACTTCTCAAGAGTAGACATTTATGTGGCCAACAAGCATATGAAAAAAAAAAAGCTCATCATCACTAGTCATTAAAGAAATGCAATTCAAAACCACAATGAGATACTATCTCACATCAATTAGAAAGGCAATCATTAAAAAGTCAAGAAACAACAGATGCTGGTGAGGTTGTGGAGAAATAGGAACACTTTTACACTGTTGGTGGAAGTGTAAATTAGTTCAACCATTGTGGAAGACAGTGTGGCAATTCCTCAAGGATCTAGAATTAGAAATACCATTTGACCCAGCAAACCCATCGTTGGGTATGCACCCAAAGGATTATATATTATTCTACTATAAAGACACATGCACACGTATCTTTACTGCAGCACTATTTACAATAGCAAGGACTTGGAACAAACCCAAATGCCCAAAAATGATAGACTGGATAAAGAAAATGTGGCAAATATACACCACGGAATAGTATGCTACCATAAAAAAGAATTAGTTCATGTTCTTTGCAGAGACAAGGAAGAAGTTGGAAACCTTCATTTTCAGCAAACTAACAAAGGAACAGGGAAAAAAATCACCAAATGTCCTCACTTATAAGTGGGAGATGAACAATGAGAACACATGGACACAGGGAGTGGAATATCAAACACTAGGGCCTGTCAGGATTGGGCAGCAAGGGGAGGGAGAACATTAGGACAAATGCTTAACATATGTGGGGCTTAAAACCTAGATGATAGATTAATAGGGCAGGAAACCACCATGGCACACATATACCTATGTAACAAACCTGCACGTTCTGCATATATATTTCAAAACTTAAAGTAAAATTTAAAAACAAAAAAGAATTTTGTTTACTTTTTTGCATTGCCGTTGTTGAGTTGGTGCAGTTACTTATATACTTTGGATATTTATCCCATATCAGACACATGATTTTCTAATATTTTCCAAATCCAAGGGTTGTTTTTTCACTCTATTAAAAGTGTTCTTTGATGCACAAAATCTTTTAATTTTGATGAAGCACAACTTACCTATTTTTTCTGTTGTTACCTATAATTTTGGTGTCATATCCAATAAATCATTGCTAAAGCCAGTGCAATAAAGATTTTCCCCTATATTTCTGCAAGTAATTTTATAGTTTCAGCTGTTATATTTAGGTCTTTGATTCAGGTTCAGTTAATTGTTATTAATGACGTAGGCAATGGTTCAACCGAATTATTTTCATGCAGCTATGAAGTTCTCCCAGTATGCTTTGTTGAAAATACTGTCGTTTCCCCATGGAATGGTGATGGCTCTTTTTGGAAAATTATATGGTCAATCAGGAGAAGATTTTGTTTTTCTTTTTTTTTTCTGGGCTCTATATTCTACTCATTTGGTCTTCCTGTCATTTTGTCAGTACTACACTCTTGATTACTGTTGCTTTACAGTTCACTTTGAAATCAGGAAGGATGAGTCCTCCCACTTCTGTTTCAAGGAAGGCTATTTTAATGCTTCAAGTTTAATGAGATTTAATATTAATTTGGGAAGTGTTTTTCAATTTTTGCAAAAAAAAAAAAAAAACCATTGGAATTGTAATACGAATTACATTGAATCTGAAGATGACTTCAATTAGTATGGTCATCTTAATACTATGAAGTCTTCCAATCCATGAATCCTGTTTGTGTTTCTATTAGTTTGTGTCCTCTTTATTTCAACAATGTTTTGTAGATCTCATTATACAAAACATTCACCTCTTTGCTTTCCTACTCTGAAAAAGAAATTCCATTCTGTTACCCCAAATCAAAAGATGAGGTGGTAAGCATTTCCATACTAAAATATTTTTGTAAAAGATCCAAAAATGTTTTAAAAAGATTCTGGAGGCATCAAGTTACCTGACTTCAAACTATAATGCTACAGTAAACAATACAGCATGGTATTGGTAGAAAGAGACACATATACCAATGGAACAGAACGGAGAGCCCAGAAATAAAGTCTCACAACTACAACAATCTGATCTTCAACAAAGTCAACAAAAACAAAAAATGGAAAAAGGACTCTCTATTCAATAAACAGTGCTGGGAAAACTGACTAGCCATATGTAGAAGATTAAAGCTGGACCTTTTCCTCACACAATATACAAAAACCAATTGAAGATGGATTAAACATTTAAATGTAAAACCTAAAACTATAAAAACCCTGGGAAAATATTTTTCCAAAATATTTGGACATAGGACTATTCTGGACATTGGCATGGGCAAAGATTTCATGATGAAGATGTCAGAAGCAATTGCAACAGAAACAAAAATTGACAAATGAGACCTGAATAAACTAAAGAGTTGCACAGCAAAGAAACTAATAGAATAAACAGACAACCTACATAATTGGAGGAAATATTTGCAAACTATTCATCCAACAAATATCTAATATCTTGAATCTATAAGAAACTTAAACAAATTAACAGACAAAAAATAAAGAACCCCATTCAAAAGTAGGCAAATAACATGAATAGATGCTTTTCAAAAGAAGACATATATGTGGCCAACAAGCACATTAAAAAATGCTCAATATCACTAACCATTAGATAAACTCAAATAAAAACCTCAGTGAGATACCAACTCACCCCAGTCAGAATGCCTACTATTAAAAAATCTAAATATAACAGATGCTGGCAACGTTCCAGAGGAAAGGGATTGCTTATACACTGCTAGTGGGGATGTGAATTAGTCCAGACATTGTGTAAAGCTGTGTGGTAATTTATCAAAAAACTTAAAACAGAAGTAGCATTCAACCCAGCAATCCCATTATTGGCTATGTACCCAAAGAAACATAAATTTTTCTACCATAAGGACACATTACACATTTGTTCACTGCAGCATTATTCACAATAGCAAAGACATGGAATCAACCTAAATGCCCATCAATGGTAGACTGGATAAAGGAAATGCGGTATATATACACCATGTAATACTACGCAGCCATAAAAAAAGAAGACAACGTTCTTTGCAGTAACATGGATAGACCTGGAGGCCACTATCCTGACTGAATTAATACAGGAACAGAAAGCCAAATACCACATGCTCTCACTTATAAGTGGTAGCTAATCATTTAGTACACAAGAACACAAGGAAGGGAACAGACACCAGGGCCTACTTGAGGGTGAAGGCTAGGAGAAGGGAGAGGATCAAAAGACTACCTATCAGGTGCTATGCTTATTACCTGAGTGATGATGTGGTCTGCACACCAAACCCCCATGACATACCCGTATAACAAACCTGCACATGTACCCATGAACCTGTATAACAAATCTGCAGATGTATTCATGAACCTAAAAGTTGAAAAAAATTAAAATTTGAAAAAAATGAACAAAAGAATATATCCACACATATTTGAATGAATAGTGATGACTGCCTGCCCTTCATAATTCATGTCTCAATAATATTTAAAAATGTATTTGCCCTGCCCCAGTCATTTTGAATGGGGGCTCTGTGTTCCAAGAGATCACTCCCCAATGGGGCTGGGGATTCAATATTATTTTGTCCATGTTCCTCCTTCAGTAAATGTCCCTGCATCCCTCCCTGACTGCAGAGCCAGCTCTCCTAGTGGGGGGCAAGGGGGTGAGATGAAGAAGTGTCACAGCAAAGGAGGAAAGGGGCGTGTGGGACAGGGTGGTCTAGGGGTCCCGTCCTGCGGAGCCTTCCTGCCCTATCTGACCTGACCCCTTAGCCTGAGTCTGAATCACTGGTGTCTGAAGAAGGGGACGATGAGGAGAAGGAGCTGGAATCTGAGCTGGAGGTAAGGCATGACACTGCTACTTGCTGTGCAGAGGATGACTCTGTTTTCTCACTCACTTTCTTTGGGGGACTTTTTAGGGGAATTGAGTTGTCCGCTGACATCTTGTAACCACTTTTCTAATTCCTGCTTTTTCTCCAAAGCGAGTTCCTCCTTTGTCCGTCCCACAGACTTCTTAATGGTATAGGGCCTCTGGGGTTTCTTATGTATGCAGGAAAGGATATAGAGCTCAAGCTTTCTAAGTGTGGATGGCTTGAGTGTTTCAGAACCAATCTCAATCTCTTCTGAATTTCAACCACGTAAAGAGGGCTCCCTGGCTTGGATTATATGCACAACTCAGCCCAGCTTCTCCCCAGGTAATTCGTTGATGTCCAGGCTCAGCTGCCGCTTCTCATTGTAAGTCATGGGACTGCTCTCTTCCTCCTCCTCTGAATCATAACCCTTAGGCAGGGCAGGTGGGGTTGACTTTGTGGCCTTTTTGGGGAGCTTGGTGCCACTTCCTCCAGAAGGTCCAAAGCCAGGAGAGCCTAAAGCAGCACTGCCACCCCCACTACCACTTGCTTTCTTGGACTTCTTGGGCTAAGGTGGGCGGGATGCCCAAGGCCCCTTGTCATCTTCATCAGCCCCAGCTCTGTCTCAATGCTTCCCTGCCTTTTGTTTCTTATTTTTCTCTTTTTTCTCTCTTTTGCTCTTGGGCTTGGATATTGGATCCTGACACAGACCAACCAGTTGTTCATGTACTGCCCAAAGCTGTTCCTGTAGTTCTGCTAAGCCATGAGCCCTTTCTTCCTTTAAGTCTGAGCTTTAGCTCTCTTCTTCTTCCTCCTCCTCTTCCTCAGAGGAGCTCTCACTGCTACTTTCCTCACTGGAGGACTCTGAAGATGATTTGGCCAAGCCAAGGGGCATGGCAGTAGAGACTGGTAAAGGCCCTGGTTCCAGTGGTTCATCTGGCATCTTGGCATAATGGAAACAAATACATCCTGTAGCTTTCGTGCCACTGCCACGAAATCTGGGGGTGATCTGGGGGACTGTACTTATAGCAGTTGGAAAACATAAGCAGTACATCAGCAGCAAACTCCTGTGCATCTGGGTAATCAGGGTTCTCCATTTTCTGCCACAGAAGGAGGCAGCATCAGAAGCTGCACAGGCAGGAAGACTCACCTTTCTCTGCTAACCTCAGACACCACAAAGAGGAGCCCTCTCTTGAGAGCACAGTGGGGATGACCTTAAGGATCTGTGCCCTGGGGTTCAAGTTTGAGGTCAAAGGAATTTGGGTGGGTTAAAGAAATATTTATGTCTAGAAAACGAAGTAATTTCTAAGCAACAAGGGAGGAGGGGAGGTCTATGACTGTTTTTCCACCCCATAACTTCCTTAACCCAACACTGCCACATCATTAGTACTTAATTGTAGATAGATAGTATTGTTCTCAAGACAAAGAAACCCCACCCTATTGTTTCAAACTCCAGGAAATATGAATTCTCAAATACCAGACCTTCTGTCCCACTACTATTTTATAAAAGTAAAATACCAAGAACCAAAGACTGCTGTGTGCCTACATGAGACTTACTGTTTTGCACCTAGGTTCCCATCACTGCCTGAGCATCCCATCTGCCCCATGCAGCGGGTACCTTGACATTGCTGAGATCCATGGGGTGCCTCATGATGTCGTGGTAGTTACGCAGGCCAAGTGCAGAAGCATCCACTGGTTTATACAAAGGCCAAGCATAGGCTGCATGCTTCTTAGAGAGTAACTCCTTCAATATGCCATTGCAATGTTTTAATTGTTCTGAAAGCTTTCCTTTCTTACAGCTCTGGTCTTGTTGCTGATATGTCAGGCAAGTCTTTGCGTGCGGGCTTGATGGGGGCATGCGGGAAGCCATGCTACCTTATGCTCAAGACTCCCAGGATGGCTAGCTGGGGAACCAGGAGCCAGGATGGCTGTAGGTGTAGGGGTGGTAGTAACTGCTTTCCGCTTTATACCTTTTTTCTTGGCAAGGGGTTGAGCTGGAGGAGCTGCAGTAACAGCAAGGAGAGGGGTTTCAGCAGAGTGCAGGGACTTGAAAAGTGAAGAGGAAATGACTGATGAGTGGGGAATGTTGAGGACCATGGTAGGTATCTCAGGTGGGGGAGTATACAGGGCTGTGTGTGACACAGAAGAGATGGCAGGCACCTGATGAGCACGAGTAACACTGTCCTGGAGTGCTGCCAACTTGGCCCCCTTCTTGTGGCTGTTATTAGGGATGGTCACCACCAGTTCTTGTTCTTCTTGTGGCATTGATGCAACTTTCTGTAGGAAGATCTTTTCCAGCGTTTGTGCCATTAGCACAATATTATCAGTGGGCTTGTTGTAAATGTAACAGTTGGTGAACATGGTATTTAAATCTTCCATACACTCTGAGGTAGCCCAATAATAACTGTTTTCAAGTCTCCTCTTAATAGTACCCACGTCCATAGGCTGTTTTATAATTTTGTGATAATCCTCTGGGGCTGGCTATCCATGGGCTGCATGAGGGAAAGGAAAAAGCTAAGAATTTTGGCCAGGTGGTCCTCTCCCAGTCCAAGGTGGGAATTGGTAGACCCAGTTTGACAGCATCCACAGGCTGCCGGAACTGTGTGAACTGATGTTTCCACAGAGCCTCCATCACTACCTTGTGCAGGTATTGCAGCTGGTTGGTAACTCCTTCTGGCTTTTTGGGATTGGGCAAATCCTGGGGTAGCGGGTTGGCAGGGGTCAGTTGCAAAGCAGGTACCAAAGCTATTGTGTGGCTCTCAAATCATTCACACAAGAGGGAGAGTTTTCGAATCCTTTTCCCTGGTGCTACTGCTTCTGGGCCCAGCCCCAGCAACCCTCTTCCCCAGGGAGTTTGTTGTGGGGAGCCGTGTTTTGCAGCATCTTGACCGCACGGAACCGGCGCTGCTCTCAGCAGTGGAACGTCTGGGTGGCCTCGACTTCCCTCACCGCAGCTCCAGCATAACCCGGTAAGCAGGGGGCGGCCGTTGCTCTTGGGCCTCCAAGCCACAAACCCCCTGCCCTGCCGGAACGAAAGCAGTCTCTTCCGGGACCTCCTGGAGAGCTCCGGGAAGGTTGGCTCTGCAGATGGCGGACAGCCAGAAAATGGCGGCGGCCTCAGCTGAGGAGGGCGACTGAGGAGGGACTGATTCTGCAAACCGAAAGACGGTCCCTGATCTCAGACACCGTCATCAATATAGCCTGCTGTTGGTCTGCAGGGATCCCCTCTTCTTGTTGGGGACCCTACAGAGTGGAGGAGGTTCCCTTTAGATCTCGGACGGAGGCGGATGCACACGAAAACTGGTTTCAGAAGCCCCGGCTTCCATTTCTGAAATCCTCTTGTGGGCAGAGGAGACAGGGTGGACAGACTCCGAGGACTGGGTGGGCCCAAAACACGGGCGCTTAAAGGGCTTCTATGGGGTCTGTACTGTCCACTGGGCGCTGTCACAGGCCGGCAGGAAGGCCATTTCCAAGCAGATGGAAGGGGATTGCAATGGCGCCCGGACTACTCCAAGGCTCTGTATAGGTAGAGGCAGAATTCTCCAGCTCACTCTAGAGGATGCTCCACTGCAGCGCGAAATGGCGCCCCGAGCCCCCCGCCAGCCCTTTATATATAAGCGGAGAGGAGGAGCTTCCCCTCATGCTACACGGGGCTCGAGATTTCTCTCATCCCCTCTGCGACCGCCGCTCGCTGGTGCGTTAAGAAGCTGAGTCTAAGGGGGAGGAACACCGCCCCACGGGAGCTTCTTCTATTGGCCAGCCACGCGATGACGTCATAAACTTCATTTCCAAGGTGACAGTCCCCTGGCAGAAGAGTGCAACAGAGACCCACAGAGAAGTGCCAGCCCGCCACATCTCCAGGCCAGTTGGCTGAGCTATGGTTCTGGACTCCAGGGAAAGAGGGCGGTTGGAAGGGGTGCAGAAGCCTCCAGCACCCTCTCCCCGCCTCCCCTCCCAACAAAGTCTTCCCAGGCTTCCATGCACAGGGCAACTGGAGACTGCCAAGCTTGGCCAAGTCGTTCCATTCGTAGCTCCTCGTTGGCCAGACCAGTAGGGAAACGGGAGGGGTCAGGTGGGGCCCCTGCCTGGGGCCTGCCAGGGGTGTGGCTGCAAGACGCTGGGCTGGTGGTGGTTCTGGGAGGTAAGGCGGCTGCAGCAAAGAATTCTTAAATCTGGCCGGGCGTGGTCGCTCACGCCTGTAATCCCAGCACTTTGGGAGGCAGAAGCGGGCGGATCACAAGGTCAGGAGATTGAGACCATCCTGGCGAACACGGTGAAACCCCATCTCCACTAAAAATACAAAAAATTAGCCGGGCGTGGTGGCGGCACCTGTAGTCCCAGCTTCTCCGGAGGCTGAGGCAGGAGAACGGTGTGAACCCAGACGGCGGAGCTTGCAGTGAGCCGAGATTGCGCCACTGCACTCCAGGCTGGGTGAAAGTGCAAGACTCCGTCTTAAAAAAAAAAAAAGAATTCCTATAAGTCTTCCTCGTAATTTGGTTATCTAAATAAGGGTGCAGACTCTGGATCCTAAAGCCTTCCAGGGGGCCTCCAAAATTGCCCTCGGTTTGGTACTGGGTGTGTAATCCCGGGTGTCAATCCCCCATCCCAAAGCGAAGCCGTGTTGAGGGAGGGGGCATAGCCCCAGCCCCTCCCTTCCCGACTGGGCTAGGGGAATGGGGAGAGCATCGGGCGTGCGGCCACATCAGCAGCACCCAGACTGGGTGACTGGGGTCACGTCCCTGCTGCTCCTGCCCTTTCCCCCAGCAGGAGAACCAGTTTTCCAAACGTTCCTGAGGGTTGCTAAAGGGGCCAAGGGGGCCGCATGGCCCCAGCCTATGTCCCAAAACCCAGAGCGCTAAAATGCTGCTGCTCCTCCATATCCCCAGCTTCCTATCCCACAGTCGTCACTCTGTCCCGCTACCTCACCTCTCCCTACGGGTTCAGCACGGCTGCTGTGGTGCTCGTTTTTATCTAAAGAGAATAGAAAGTCCAGATGGGAAGAAATATCAGATGAAGAATTTCAGCACATTGTTTGATGATGGTATTTGGATGGTGGAATAGTTTTTCAATTAATGGGGGAAAGGTCTGCAAATCTTTAGAGCCCATGGGAGTAAGAAGAAATTCTATTTTAAAGGAAGGTGTATCAGCAGACAAATTTTGACATCCTGCCACATCAGTGGGCTGTCAAATGTCCTGGTTTGCCATAACTAAAAGGGTTCCTGGAATATGGCTCTTTCCGTTTTAAGTCCAGAAAGTACAAACTTGAAGGAGCTAACTAGCCTATGACTCAAATAAAATGCTAAAGCCATCGGTTACGTGAATTTTAGGAAGGCACCATAAATGAGGATGAGATTCAAATTCACATATAGAAAACACTGAGGAAGAAAATGAAAAATATAGTTTAAAATAAGTAACATCTTCAGAGATACATTAGATATTAAATCCACAAAAGTAAGAAGTGCTGTTGCATATGA
Source organism: Mandrillus leucophaeus (assembly GCF_000951045.1). Classification (NCBI taxonomy): domain Eukaryota; kingdom Metazoa; phylum Chordata; class Mammalia; order Primates; family Cercopithecidae; genus Mandrillus; species Mandrillus leucophaeus. The sequence continues at coordinate 267,927 of NW_012100621.1, read as the reverse complement.
AAAGTTTTAGTTAATATAAATGATGCATTCAGAATGTTAAAAAACAAATCTCAAAAAATGACCCAATAAGTATAATTGACCTTAACTAAAAGTCAAAGAAGCAATAGAAAGTATAACCAAAAGTAAAAAACAAAAAAAAAAAAAAAAAAAAAAAAAACAGAGAGACATTAAGAAAGATAGGAAACTGGGAAATTGAGGCAAGAATACCAATGTACGTTTAGGGTAGTTTCTACAAATATATAGTTTCTACAAATATGTAGAAAAGATAGAGAAGATGAAATTGTTCAATTATTTCTCAACGAGGCAGAAAGTTAATAAGGATATCCAGGAATTGAACTCAACTCTGCAAAAAGCAGACCTAACAGACATCTACAGAACTCTCTACCCCAAATCAACAGAATATACATTCTTTTCAGCACCACATCAGACTTATTCCAAAATTGACCACATAGTTGGAAGTAAAGCACTCCTCAGCAAATATAAAAGAACAGAAATTATAACAAACTGTCTCTCAGACCACACAATCAAACGAGAACTCAGGACTAAGAAACTCAATCAAAACCGCTCAACTACGTGGAAACTGACCAACCTGCTCCTGAATGACTACTGGGTACATAACGAAATGAAGGTAGAAATAAAGATGTTCTTTCAAACCAATGAAAACAAAGATACAACATACCAGAATCTCTGAGACACATTTAAAGCAGTGTGTAGAGGGAAATTTATAGCACTAAATGCCCACAAGAGAAAGCAGGAAACATCTAAAATTGAC
>NW_012100621.1:260875-262300 GCF_000951045.1 Mandrillus leucophaeus | reverse complement strand
GACATGGATGCAGCTGGAAACCATCATTCTCAGCAAACTATCACAAGAACAGAAAACCAAACACCGCATGTTCTCACTCATAGGTGGGAATTGAACAACGAGATCACTTGGACACAGTAAGGGGAACATCACACTTCAGGTCCTATTGTGGGGAAGGGGGAGATGGGAAGGATAGCATGAGGAGATATACCTAATGTAAATGACGAGTTAATGGGTGCAGCACACCAATATGGCACATGTATACATATGTAACAAACCTGCACGTTGTGCACATGTACCCTAGAACTTAAAGTATAATAAAGAAAAAAAGAAAAGAAAAAAAAAAAGAAAAACAAACAAAGAAAAAACAACAATAACAAAAACCCCACAAAAACCTCATCCAAAAGCCAGCAACCTCAAAGATCAAAGGTAGATAAGCCCACAAAGATGAGAAAGAATCAATGCAAAAACGCTGAAAACTCAAAAAGCCAGAGTGCCCCTTTTGCTCCAGATGACCACAGCAACTTTCCAGCAAGGGCTCAGAACTCAGCTGATTGTGAGATGACTAAAATGTCAGAAGTAGGCTTCAGAAAGTGGGTAATAACAAACTTTACTGAGCTAAAGGATCATGTTATAACCCAATGCAAAGAAGTTAAGAATCATGATAAAATAGTACAGGAGCTGACAGCCAAATAGCCAGTTTACAGAGGAACATGACCAACCCATTAGAGCTGAAAAACACACTATAATAAATCCAAAATGCAATGACAAGTGTTAATGCAAATTAACAATGATATTCAGGACCTGAACTCAGCTCTGGATCAAGTGGACCTGATAGATATCTACAGAACTCTCCACCAGGAAACAAGAGAATATATATTCTTTTCATACATTCTATTCATTAATAGCAGAATAGACTAAGTGGAGAAAAGAATCTTAGAGCTTGAAGACTACTTTCTGAAATAAGACAGGCAGATGAGAATGGAGAAAAAACTGAAAAAAAAATGAAAAAAAAGTCTAAAAAATTAGGAATTATATAAAGAGACTGAATCTATGACTGATTTGGGTACCTGAAACATATGGGGAAAATGGAACCAAATTGAAAAACATATTTCAGGATATTATGCAGAAGAAATTCCCCAACCTCTCAAGACAGGCTAACATTCAAATTCAAGAAATGCAGAGAACTGCAGTGTGATACTCCACAAGAAGAACATCCCCAAGATCACTTGGACATGGGAAGGGGAACATCACACACTGGGGCCTATTACAGGGAGTGGAGAGAGGGGAGGGATGGCATTGGGAGTTATAACTGATGTAAATGACGAGTTGATGGGTGCTGACGAGTTGATGGGTGCAGCACACCAAAATGGCACATGTATACATATGTAACAAACCTGCACGTTGTGCACAGGTACCCTAGAACTTAAAGTATAAAAAAAAAAA
>NW_012100621.1:258742-259852 GCF_000951045.1 Mandrillus leucophaeus | reverse complement strand
CACCATGACCAAGTGGGCTTCATCCCTGGGATGCAAGACTGGTCCAACATACGCAAATCAATAAACGTAATCCAGCATATAAACAGAACTAAAGACAAAAATCACAAGATTATCTCAATAGATGCAGAAAAGGCCTTCAACAAAATTCAACAGCCCTTCATGCTAAAACTGCTCAATAAATTCGGTATTGATGGAACGTATCTCAAAATAATAAGAGCTATTTATGACAAACCCACAGTCAATATCATACTGAATGGGAAAAAATGGAAGCACTCCCTTTGAAAACTGGCACAAGACAGGGATGCCCTCTCACCACTCCTGTTCAACACAGTGCTGGAAGTTCTGGCTAGGGCAATCAGGCAAGAGAAAGAAATCAAGGGTATTCAGTTAGGAAAAGAGGAAGTCAAATTGTCCCTGTTTGCAGACGACATGATTGTATATTTAGAAAACCCCATTGTCTCAGCCCCAAATCTCCTTAAGCTGATAAGAAACTTCAGCAAAGTCTCAGGATACAAAATCAATGTGCAAAAATCACAAGCATTCTTATACACCAGTAACAGACAAACAGAGAGCCAAATCATGAATGAACTCCCATTCACAATAGCTTCAAAGAGAATAAAATACCTAGGAATCCAACTTACAAGGGATGTAAAGGACCTCTTCAAGGAGAACTACAAACCACGCTCAACGAAATAAAAGAGAACACAAACAAATGGAAGAGCATACCATGCTCATGGATAGGAAGAATCAATATTGTGAAAATGGCCATACTGCCCAAGGTAATTTATAGATTCAATGCCATCCCCAGTAAGCTACCAATGACTTTCTTCACAGAATTGGAAAAAACCGCTTTGAAGTTCATATGGAACCAAACCGCATTGCCAAGACCATCTTAAGCCAAAAGAACAAAGCTAGAGGCATCATACTACCTGACTTCAAACTACACTACAAGGCTACAGTAACCAAAACAGCATGGTACTGGTACCAAAACAGAGAATAGTCCAATGGAACAGAATACAGCCCTCAGAAATAATACCACACATCTACAGCCATCTGATCTTTGACAAACCTGACAAAAACAAGAAATGGGGAAAGGATTCCCTATTTAAT
>NW_012100621.1:244714-256088 GCF_000951045.1 Mandrillus leucophaeus | reverse complement strand
AAAAAAAAAAAAAAAAAGAACATCCCCAAGACACATAATCTTCAGATTCTACAAGGTCAAAATAAAAGAAAAAAATGTTAAATGCAGCCAGAGAGAAAGGGCAGGTCACCTACAAAAAGAAACCCATTAGACTAACACTGGAACTCTCAGTGGAAACACTACAAGCCAGAAGAGATTGGGAGCCAATGATCAACATTCTTAAAGAATTTCCAGCCCAGAATTTTATATCCTTCCAAACTAAGTTTCATAAGCGAAGGAGCAATAAGATCATTTTCAGACAAGCAAATGCTGAGCAAATTCTTTACCACCAGACCTGAATTGCAAGAGCTCCCAAAGAAAACACTAAATATGGAAAGGAAAAAAATGTTACAGCCTCTACAAAAACACACTGAAGTACACAAACCAGTGACACTACAGAGCAACCACATAAACAAGTCTACAAAGTAACTAGCTAGTGTCACGATGACAGGATCAATTTCACACATAACAATACTATCCTTAAATGTAAATGAGCTAAATGCTCCAATTAAAAGACATAATATGGCAAGCCAGATAAAGAGCCAAGACCCACCAGTATGCTGTCTTCCAGAGACCCCTTTCACATGCAAAGACACTCTTAGGCTCAAAATAAAGGAATGGAGGAAAATTAACCAAGCAAATGAAAACCAGAAAAAAAAAGCAAGGGTTGAAATCCGAGTTTCTGACCAAACATACTTTAAATCAACAAAGACAAAGAAGGGCATTACATAATGGTAAAAGATTCAATTAACAAGAAGAGCTAACAATCCTAAATATCTATGCAACAAATAGGCACGAAGATTTATAAAGCAAGTACTTAGAGACCTTCAAAGAGATGCAGACTCCCAGACAGTAATAGTGGGAGACTTTAACACCCCACTGACAATATTAGGCAGATCATGGAGACAGAAAATTAACAGGAGGTAGAGGTTGCAGTGAGCTGAGATCATGCCACTGCACTCTAGCATGGGCTGGGAGACAGAGTGAGACTGCATCTCAAAACAAAAACAAAAACAAAAAATAATACTGTAAATAGCTCTATGCACATAAGCTAGAAAATCTAGAAGAAACGGATAAAGAAAAGCCATTTTTTTACATGAGAAAACAAACTAGTATTAAATTATTTTACTACTTTTTTTTCTGTTTCTCACCACTGAAATAACAATTAACTTATGTATAGTCCATTTACCAAAGCTTCCCCCTGCAATACTTTCAGTCCTCTATAAACATAAAGTATCAGCATTAATTTTACTACAAACAGGAAAAATTATAACAGAAAACTGTTTGTTTACTGTTACTTAATGAGAGAGAGAAAGCAAGCATTGCTCCTGGGTCATTTTCATATAGGGGAGGCAGGATTCAGGTATAAACTTTGACACACCAACTCCACCAGCATCCCAGACAGGCACCAGGAAGGGTGCCAACCTGACAAGTTCCTGAGGTTGGTATCACCATCTATACTTGATAAGTGACGAACCGACATTCACAAATTTTAAGGGGTTTCCCTGTACCTGGAGATTATACCATAATAACATACTCTTATTCTTCACTTTATGAGAAACGAATAGGCATTCAAAAAGTCTAAGGGCCATTAGAAAAGTCTTTAAAGTAGCTATTTAAACATAAATTCATTTATTTCATTATTTTCAAAATTTACTGTTAATATTATTTTTGATTTACAAATGTAGTTGTATACATTTATGGGATGCAATGTGATGTTCTGCTATATGCATACAATGTGAGGTGATTAAATAAAGCTAATTAACATATCTACTCTTGATTTATCCATCCTTTTTAAGGTTAATCATCTGAAATGTATTCTCTTAGTTATTTTGAAAAATACAATAATTATTGTCAATAGTCACCTAGGTATGCAATAGTCTCAAAAACTATTCCTTCTGTCTATCTGAAACTTTGTACCTTTGATCAACAACTCCCCGTTTTCTCCCTTTCTATAATCCCAGACTCGTAGCCATCATTCTACTTTCTACTTCTCTAGGTTAAACTTTATTAGATTCCACATGTAAGTGAGATCATGTGGAATTTGTGTTTCTGTCTGGCTGATTTCACTTGGCACAATGTCCTCCAGATTCATATGTTGTTGCAAATGACAGGATTTCCACCTCCCACCCTTTTTAAAGCTTTGTGATATTAGTATTAGTATTCCATTGTGTCACTTCTTTATCCATTTGTCTATTGATGGTTGTTTCCCTATCTTGGCTATTGTGAATAATGCAGCAATAAACATGGGAGTGTGGACATCCCTAGGACATACTGGTTTCAGGTTCTTTGTATATATACTCAGAAGTGGATTACTGGATTGTATGGTAGGTCTATTCCTAGGTTTTTCAGGAAGTTCCATAGTGTTTATCATCATGGCTGCACTAATTTACCACCAGCAATGCATAAGAGTTCCGTTTTCTAGATTTCATAAACATGAATTCTTTATTTACGCTAGATAGTAGATGGTGCAATTGTATTTGGAAGTTATTTTATGGAGCATGCAATACAATTGTTTTAGGACTTAAAGCTTACACAATTCAGCATCTTCTCCATACAGTCATGTTTCCTAAGTTCTCCTGGTTTTGCTATGTTCTCAGTGTTTCCCTGCAGCAACCTAGTATTCCACATCCAACCTCTAAAACTTGGTGGAGAGGAGCCTTCACCACATCATTCTCAGCTAAATAATAGTATTTCATGACTCATGGCCTCTAAATGAAGTTCAAATCATGTGTAGTTTTCAAAAGAGTGTCCCTATCTAGGAGGATGTGCAGGTGAATTTGCCCTCCCCCATGGACATTTGGCAATATCCACAGATAGTTTGGATTTTCACAACTGGGGGATGCTATCTGCATTTACTGGGTAGGAGCCAGGGATGCTGCTAAATATTCTACAGTGCACAGGAAAATATCCACAGAACAAAGAAATATCAATGTCAAAAATGTCCAGTTTGCAGATGTTGAGAAACTCTTAATTAATACTATGTTTTATTTTCTCCTTTTTTGGTCTTCATTATGTTTACATGCCCTGTCTTCATCTAATAAAATTAGAAAGTGGTAAAGTTTTCTTTAATTTTTTGTCACAAGTTGCCATTTGGTTCTCACAAGAGCACTGTGAGGTTCTCAGTGTAAGTATCATTTTGCCTGTTTCACTAAAGGTTTAGTGAGTGCACAAGGCAAAACAGCAAGTAAGAGCAAGAAGATGAAGCCTCGGGCATCACACAGCAACTTTCTTCTCATGGGCAAAACCATACACAGGAAAAAAACACACTGTCATCTTTTTTGAGGACTTGACTCTCAGTGCTATCTTTGTTCTCCAGATCTTCTGAGCAACCCAGGTGACTTCAGTTCTCACACAGGTAAACCCTGCACAAACCTGTTCCAACAGGTCTCATCCTGACCCTCACCTCTCCACTGGTTCAGAGATCATGTCTGTGCATTAGTTTGGAAAACAAACAAAATACACCCAGACTGTTGTCTGTGCTTCTCCTGCAGGCATTCTGCTGAACACTGCAGTAAATCAAGCAGAGTCAGTCCCATCACCCCACTTCTAATCTAATTTGAAATTCTACATATCTTCAAATTGACCACCTAAAGTACAGCATCATTTCCTTCCAGATTGACAGCCACACTATGAGATGGGTAATTTAAAATGGAAGTAAAATGTCCATGACTATACAATTCACCTATATGGAAACATCTCCAGGTCTTAGAGCAGAAACTCCATTTGAATAACACCAAGTTGTGAACATTCTCCAATTTGCTGCTACCTGCTCCTCTATTCAGAGATTCTGTAGCTGGCTCCTCACATGTTATACCATGTAAAAAATCTCCTTTACCTCTAGTCCTGGAATTCCCTTTCCTGTGTAGTGCAATGCCTTAAACCCTATTTGTCTTTTAAGTCTCTTCTTGAATACACTTTGATACATAAATTTCCTTGATTGGGCCTAATAAACTCTTCTGCCATTTGTGGTTCTACGTTATTTTAGCATTCATCACCCACTGTCAAGTTGAATATGTCTGTATTTCATGAATGTGAGACTATTAAGGGCAGATTCTGTCTTATTCCTCGTATTTCAGGTAAGAATTTAATTTAATGCCTCACATCAACCACTTCTAATACAGATGATTTTTTATTAGAAAACTTCTTAGATTTGAAGGCAAGGTATGTTTTAGGCACAAAGAAATATTTATGTTTTAAAAGGTTCGCAAATAGCCATCTCGTTCCTTATTTTTGAAGAACAGTATGTGACAATGTAGTGCATATTAAACACCAGTGGAGTGAATCAATGAGATGTGGAAATCATCAGTCACTTTTTCCAGTACTTGCTAAAAGGCAATACTCTATTAATTGTAATCAAAGTTCTATTAAAGCATTTGCATGTTTCTTCCTAAAAACAAAGTTAGATTCAATATCTTATCAGCTTGCTCATCTCTGGGCAGTGTCACACGCCCCAGTCAGCAAGTTTGCAAGAGGACTTTCTGTAGAAAAGCGCACACTCACCCCTCAATACTGCACTGGATATTTCAGGCACGTCGGTGGAGACACATCTGCACCCATGGCTCTAGGCTTCTTTATGTGGAGGTGAACTCCTGTATGTGTTGTTTTGTTTGTGTTCACCTGGCAAAGCTCCCTGAGACTAGGGCAATAGAGGGAGAGTCAAAAATAGTCCCGGACAGCCTAAGGCCAGCGTGGGGAGAGGTCTGGGGAACCTCCAGATATTTTCATGGATTTGGTCATCATCAGTTCATTGGGAAAAGAGTGGAATGCTATTTATCTGGACTCCTAAAAGTATCATTTTCTTGATGTGTTCTATGTTTCTATATTGTGTAAACTAATATTGAGCAAGTGCATAGTTACAATGTGCCTACAAATAGTATTCAATTTGCTAGTTTTTATTAATCTGCCTAACACATCTAATAAAATTAAATGGGATGAATTAAAGGCACATACACACACATACCTATGTAACAGACACATACACATATCTAACTGATTTTTTTATTTTTAATGTTTATATAATATATACATTATGGATTTGGCTGAAATATTTAATCTTTTGCACAATTTGAGTGGCATCTTTAAAAATTTTAGTATAAGGTATTATATCTTTTTCTCATTTTTCTGGAAATTTCTGATAAAAAAAAATGTCTATTAACAAAAGTGAGCATTATTCCCTACAATATGTGTCATTTTGAAAATGCATGCTAATACAATATTTATTCCAGGTCATAACTCTTTGCTCTTACTGTCTACACATCCCCTATAATTGAATTAATGGTAACGTGGAACCTGTGTCAAAGTTGTGAACTAGAAAATGTTTCAACTCCCTGGCAAAGAAAATTATCTCAAACTAAAAGTTCATAGAACTGTTCATTCCAAGACACTCAAAAGTGTATTCTTATTTGAAAATAAACATTTAGTTTTCCACATTAAAAAACAAAGCTTTGAAGATGCAAACCACAGTCCTTATTTTATCTTTCTTAGAGGACAAAAAGTGTCTGTGATGAAAGAGTGATTGAGAACCTTTATTTGGCCTGTGAAGGGCAGTAACAAAAACATTCTAAAGGAAAGTAAGACATTTTAGACCCCGCCTGACAACACCCTTGAATCTTTACAGTCACACTTCAGAACGTAATAACACTTCCACAGGATTTTTCCCAGGGCCCCCATTACATCCTTATTTCGAAGACTGTAGATCACGGGGTTGAGCATGGGTGTCACAATGGTGTAGAAGACAGACACCACTTTATCTTGGCCTGAAGCATGGGAAGAGATTGGCCTCATATACATAAAAATGATGGCACCATAATATAAGCTGACCACTGTCAAATGAGATGAGCAGGTGGAGAATGCTTTCTTCTGGCCCTCTGCAGAAGTCATTTGGATAATGGTGACCAGGATAAGTGTGTAGGAGGCCAGGATGACCAGGAATGGAATAAGAAGCAGAATGGTGGTACTGACCAACACCCCTGTCTCATAAGTCAGGGTGTCTTCACAGGAGAGATGCAAGACACTGGGAAGTTCACAGTAGAAATGATGGATTTCTCTGGGTCCACAGAAGGGGAATCTCAAGGTGTAGACAGTATGCAGCGTGGCACTGAAAGCACGACTCATCCATGAGCCAACAGCCACCTGCCTGCAGAGGGACCAGTTCATGAGGAGTGGGTAATGTAGAGGCTTGCGGACGGCAACATATCGGTCACAGGACATGAGGCCCAGCAGGATACACTCAGTTCCACCTAGAGCCAATCCCAGGAAAATGTGGGTCCCACAGCCAGCAACAGAGATGATGGTGTTGTGCAGAAGGTAGTCAGACACCATCTTAGGGACAATGGCAAGTGTGAACAGGATGTCAGTGAGAGACAGCTGCCAAAGGAAAAAATACATCGGGGTGTGAAGATGAGGATCAGCCAGGATGAGCAGGATCAGGAGGCTGTTTCCAGCCAGTGTGGCAAGAAGCATCGTGGTGATAAGTGCAAAGAGACAGAAGTGAGTTGGGGTGTATTGCAGCAGACCCAGGAGAATGAATTCAGTGACGGTGCGGTTCTCCAAACTTGTCATCGTTGGACTCTTCAGAGGTAAAATTGTAAAAGCATGTAAATAAAAACCATTGAACAATTCAGACTGAGCTATTTGGAAGTTAGCCCATTAACAACACAGTCCATCACATATGAAAATTTCTGAACAAACGGTGACTTCATTAGACTTAAATTGATCAAATGATATTTCTCTTGTTTGATTTAATGTTACACGATGTAAAATAATCAGACAAATTTTTCCAACCTCTAAATATACGCTGGATACAGGCCCTTCTGTGTAAAACAGGTTGAAAAGAAAGGTCACTTCATTAGCGGTTTACCAGCACTTTTAGTGACGACTTCCCAGAGAAAGAGAACTAATTAGACTGAATTTCTTGCTCCATCTCTGCACCTTCCCATTGACTTCAGAACTTTTATCTCTAGAACACAGCAAAGCTCTGGAAGCAAGTCTGTTTAAATGATAAGAACTGATCACGGACACATTACTATAGACATATGTGTGAATGGGTTTTGTGTTGATTAGTAGAAGCTAATTCTAAATTGATTTTGTATTTTTAGCTATTTTTCTTGCTTTATATACCTACAATTTTCAATATATAGCAAACATTTTACCTATAATTTACCCACAAATATTAGCATCCATTCTTTGGGCCTTCCCTCAACTTTCAAGAATGGGGAGATGGAGAATATCCATGTGATTATTGACTCCTGGTGATGACGATGCCCTGGGTCGCAGTGTTTTCTCCAGAAATTCTCTCCTGCTACTGTCCCACATAGTGATGGGCAACTTCATCTCAAAACAGGAAAGGCTTTGTTCAAATATGCAACCACCTATGTCCTCTATCACTTGATGAGTTCTTCAGCATGAGAAAAACATTCCTTCAAGAAATGGTCTCGATCCTTCTCTTGAAAAGTACAGGGAATCAAAAAGTCGTATTAAAGCATTAAAGAATTTTTTTTCTTATTAAGCCAACCTACTATTTAGTACAGTTAGTCAAATTACTGATTCCTAGGTTTCTTTTCAAATATTTTGTGATTTAATACCATCAGCTCTTTTTCAGTAATCTGTACATCATAAAGGTCATATAAAAAAATGATGTTCTGATGGTTTATAAAATGATCAGGATGGTGGTTACTAGTGAATGCTAAGTTAAGAATATATTTTCATGTTAAAGTTTCAAGAATAATGCGTTCCACAAACTAAGTGTACTTCCATTTAAACATTTAACATAATACTTTGGATAATCAATACGGAGAAACACACCATTGGACAGTAGAGTAAATCAGTAGATATTCATTCTCATTATAAATATTACAAAAAGAAAATGGAAAAATAAAAACAATAGCAGCAGGGTTTAACTACATTAATCTAAACAGCTGAGTATGTGGACACTAAAATAAAATAGCAACATGCTCCTTAGTTCATGACATCCAACAGCTTTATCCTTAGCATGTGTGGCAATTCTTGATTAACTGGAATTAAAACAAACAATAGCACCTGCGGTGCAAATACTATTTTTATGTGAATACTTTGTTAAAAATCTCATGCTGTAAGATAAATGTCTGAATTTTCACCTAAATATACCTATTCTCACAATGCCTTCCCATCTGGATCCCTCACTTTTTCCTACTTTAATATATTCCCCCAAAAATCTATGAAAATCCTCCCAAAACTAAGCAAAAATTCCAATCCCACAACTACCTTATGCCATGACAACCACTCCAGTCCCTGTAATGCCATCCTTTGTATTTTATAGCAACATGGTCATTACTATGCCCCTTAACATGTATACTGCCCCATTACAATTTATACCTGCGGGTAAAGCCTTATTTATCATTCAAGTTCTTATTCCTATAACTAGTATACACTGCTTGAAGCAGTAAATTTTTATCATGTTTCTATTTATTCACTCATAGAGATCACACATTATTAAATATGTTGGTAGTAGTACCTCTATGGATGGAGAATGAGATTTAGTGGAGTCAAGATTCAGTACCCAGGTTTTGTTTTCCACATTTAATGGCTGCATGTTTTGGATGAAGTGCTGAACACACTCTAAGCTATCATTTAGCTTAATTTATCACTTGCAAAATTAAGATTATAAGCCATCTATCCCAAATATTTTTCATTCATGAAATATGTTAAAGGTCAATATATACTTGTTAAATTGTTTAACGAGTATATATAACAATATATGCTTGTTAAATATGTTAAAAAGCAATATATACTTGTTAGATTATAAATTGATCAAACAATGTGATTAAAACATAAACTATTTCTTGTAATAAATCAGGAAAATTGATTAGTTCCAGATCTAACTACGGAAATTAAGTGGCTTTGAAAGCAATTGAACCACGTGTTTCCATCCATTTTGCCAGTGCTGGAGACTGAACCTTTGCCTCAAAAGAGCCATTATGATGCCACTATTGTGGATTGTCAAGGGTGGATGGTTATTCTTTGCACATAGGTGGCTGAGTGGAAGACAAGTTATTTTTCCTTTTAACACACTTGTTAATTCCCGGTACCAAAGACTGTTCTTTTTATATGATTTTCTCTAATTTTCGGAGCTTTTGTAGATTTTGCCAGTATTTTAAATTTTCCATCACTTTCTTCTCTTTCTATGCCACTAATAAACTGCAGGAACCAGCTAATTGTTCTGTACTGTCCAGAAATACTTACATTATAATCATAAACTGGTAGCCAGTATAAATGTACTACAGACAGCATTATCAGAAAGCAGGGTTTTCTGTTAGACATATTTTTATTTGTAATCTCACTCTGCCAGTTACAGGCTCATGATTATAGGTCTGCTTATATTCTGCGACTTTTGCTTTGCTCTCTCAAAAATTCAAATTACAATCCTCACCTTGAAAGAAAAACACATTTACATATGACATTTCTTTAGGAAAATGGGTGGACCAGAGTTAATGCTAAGAAACATTTATATGATTTCTATTGTCTTCACTATGCATTCTAAATTTCTGAGCAGTTTGCTCACTCTATTTCTCTCCTTCCATCCTATTCTTTCTCTTTCTTTCTCTCTTTTCCCCTCCTCTCCTCCACTTCCCTCTCTTCGTTTTTCTTCTTTCCTCCTTCTCTTCCTCTTTGCATTCCATTGTGTCTTCAAAAGTGCTAGATTTAATTTCAAAGTTTCTATTTTCTAGTAATTTTCTTTTTGGTAAGCAAATAAATATTTATTAACTTAAAATGTAGATGATCCCTAAGCTTCCTGCCTGACATAGTATGAAAAAGATAAGATAATGACGAAAGTTTAAAATGTCATTTATTTATTGATACCTGTGCTATATATTTTACTTATTAGCACATTAATAGATTATGAACATAGGTGCTAGTATTTTAGTGTTAAAATTTAAAAAGTAAAATAGAGACACCATAAAATAAAGGTTAGGATTTCAAAAAGATTGAGTTTCAAAAGTAGGATATAGATAATCAATCAAAATGTAAAATATGTTAATAGAAGGAACCTATAATAGACTGCTTTCACAAAGAAGTTTAAAATAGAAAAATGTATATTTAATTCGACAATAATTTGGCATTTAGGCGACTTTCGATAACTCCTTGTTTTATAAGAATTTCTAGATAACAATTAGCCACACTCATGATTTGTCTTTCATAACCACCATATCTATCTTAAGGTGATAAGGTTCTACTACTTTACCATTATTTAGAGGAAATTGCCCATGTTTAATGAAAATGTAAGATGCTGAAAAAATTAAGTAAAAAATAGAAATAAAGTTGAATTTTATCTTTGATATTAATGCAATTAAATTCAATAAAAATGATTATTTCCATAGCCCTTTGTAGATACAGCCAGGTTAGAAAGATAATCTGTCCAAGTAACAGAATCATCATGATATGTAAGATCTTAAAAGTAGCAGAGATTCTTTAAATCTTTAAGATTTAGATATGAAATTTAGATTTAAACTGAAATTTAATCATTCAGATATTCTATAGAAGTTTAGGTATTGAGATGTTCTTAACATATCCGTTTGAAATTATGAGTTCAGAATCATTCATGTTTTATAGCTACTTACCCGCCTAGTGATTAATTTTTTGTGCAAAAAGACTAGGAAATTATCAAATACAATTTCATCTCCCTTCACTGGGAGCCAAAACATAAATAGAATGTTTAAAATAAGAAAATATGTCCTTAAATAAGAAATATCTTCTATGTTTAAGCACTTACATATGCACTAGAAAAAAAATACAAAACAAAGTACTTTAAATCCAGGAATTTATAAACATTGGGATTTTATTTTCCCATGGTAATTGCATCATTTGGAATCCTCTCAAGTAGGATTTTCACTATAAACAAAGGTTTCAGGTGAGAAAAATGCCTAATTGGACACTACTGTGGAATTCTTCTAATTCCCTTACCATGCTTACTTCCCAAGATAAAGAATTACAGGGGTTTAACATGACTTGTGTAAACCATGATATAATGGAATATGTTTACAGAGATCCACACAGTTATTTGCAAAATCTTTAGATATCAAATGAATTATTTTGTGAGAAATGAAGTGGGACTAAGCAGCCTTAACATCTGTCTAATATATAATTGTATAATGCAATTAGGTTGATTAAAATTGCAAACAAAAGTTATCAAAAATTCCTTAGCTGGATTGCTACATAGATAATGATAAACATCAGTAAAGCTAGGTAAAATGGAGTGGGCCTGTAATCCCAGCTACTCAGCTGAGGAAGGAGGACCACTTGGGTACAGAAGTTCAACACCAGCCTGGGCAACACAGTGAAATCCCGTCAAAAAAAAAAAAAAAAAAAAAAAAAAAAA
>NW_012100621.1:234151-244478 GCF_000951045.1 Mandrillus leucophaeus | reverse complement strand
GGAGATCATCTCTGGGTGCCGAGGGAGGGAGAACACAGCAATTGTGAGGCAATGAACTCACTGCTGTCCTGTTAGAGCAAAAAGGAAAACTGGACCAAACTCAACTGACACCTGCCCACAAAGGGAGCATTTAAAGCAGCCCTAGCCAGAGGGGAACCAATCACAGTGGTCTAAATTTGAGGGCCTGCAAACCTCCCCACCAAGGACTACAGCACTCTGTGTCTCCAAGTAAACTTGAAAGGCCATCTAAGCCATAAGGACAGCAACTCGTAGGTGAGTCCTACAGCTGAACTAGGCCCAAAGACAGTGGACTGAGGGGCATGTCATGTACTGAGACACCAGACGGGGTGGCCAAGGGAGTGCTGGCGTCACCCCTCCCCTAACCCCAGGCTACTCAACTCTAAGCTCCAAAAGAAACCGCTTCCTTCCGCTTGAGGAGAGGAGAGGAAAGAGTAGGATTTTGTCTTGCGTCTAGAATACCAGCCAAGCCACAGCAGAATAGGGGACAGGTCAGAGTTATGAGGCCTCCATTCCAAGCCCTAGCTCCCAGATGACACTTCTAGACACACCCTGGGTCAGAAGGGGACCCTCTGCCTTGAAGGAAAGGACCCAGTTCTGGCTACATTCATCATCTGCAAACTAAAGAGCCCCTCGGCCCTGAATAACGAGCAGCACCTAGCAGATACCACATCGAGGGTGTGATGGTTAACACTGAGTGTCACCTTGATTGGATTGAAGGACGCAAAGTATTCTTCCTGGGTGTGTCTGTGAGGGTCTTGCCAAAGGAGACTAACATTTGAGTCAGTGGACTGGGAGAGGCAGACTCATCCTCAATCTGGGTGGGCATCATCTAATCAGCTGCCACCATGGCTAGGATTAAAGCAGGCCAAGGAACATGGAAAGACTAGACTGGCCTAAGTCTTCTGGACTCCATCTTTCTCCCATGCTGGATGCTTCCTGCCTTCGAATATTGAACTGTAAATTACTTAGTTCTTGGACTCTTGGACCAACACCAGTGGTTTGCCTGGGAATCTCGGGCCTTTGGCCACAGACTGAAGACTGCACTGTTGGCTTCCCTACTTTTGAGGTTTTGAGACTCAGACTGGTTTCCTTGCTCCTCAGCTTGCAGATGGCCTATTGCTGGACTTAACCTTGTGATCATGTGAGTCAATACTCCTTAATAAACTCCCCTTCATAAATACATCTATCCTATTAGTCCTGTACCTCTAGAAAACCCTGACTAATACAGCGGTCCTTGGGTGAATCTCTGAGACATGCTGCATTCAGGTGAGACTCAGCACAAAACCAGCTGTGGTGGCTATGGGGCAAAAACTCCTTTTGCTAGAGAAAAGCTGAGGGAAAATAAAGGGGACTTTGTCATGTACCTTAGGTACCAGCACACCCACAGGGGTTAGAGCACCAAGTGGGATCTTGGCGTCTCCAGTTCTAGGACTTGACTCTTGAACAGAATTTCTGGACCTGCCCTAGTCCAGAGGGGAGCCCACAGCCCTCAAGGATGAGTCCCAGGCCAAGCAAAATTCACCACATGCTGACTTAAGAGACCACGGGCCTTAACAGAACATTGGTGGGAGTCTGGCAGTACCCCTCGTGGCCTGAGGTGGTGGTGGCTATGGGGTGAGGCTCCTCCTCCTTTGGAAACAGGGGCAAAGATTGGGAAGTGTGCCATCATGTGGTTTTAGTGCCAGCTCAGCCGTAATACAATAGAACACCAGGTAGACTTCCAAGGATTTTGGCTCTAGTCCCTGACTCCCAGATGGCACTTCTGGACCAATCGGGGCTTAGGGGATCTCACCCTGAAGGGAAGGACACACGTCTTGCTCGCTTTGCCATCTGCTGATTGTAGAATCACAGGGCCTTGAGTGAACATAAGCAGTAACCAGGTTAGGGCAGGTTTTGGGAAGACACAGTGCTGTGCTGTCTTCAGGTCTGACCCAGTATGGTAAGAGTGGTGGTGGCCACAAGGGTAATTGTGGCATTCCACCCCCAGCTTTAGGTGTCTCAGAACAGATATATATATATCTCTGTGTGTGTGTATATATATCTGTATATATACACACACATATATATACACATGTATATATACACACACATATATATGCACATGTATATATATACACACACACACAAACACACAGAGAGAGAGAGAGAGAGAGTCCTGTATGTTCGGGACAAAGTAAGGGAAGGGAACAAGAGATTCTGCTTGGAAATCCAGAGAATTCTCTCAAACCTTGTCCAAGACCATCAAGGTAGCACACTTATGAGTCCATAAGAATCACAGCACTGCTGGACTTGCAGTGCCCCCTAAAGTAGCTACAGCTTAGATTATAACACCTAAGGGCTTTCAAATATCTGAAAAGCCTTCCCAAGAAGGATGGCAACAAATAAGCCCAGACAGTGAAGACTACAATAAATACCTAACCATTCATTGCCCTGACACTGAAGAACATCTATCACATCATCATCATCCAGGAAAATATTACTTCACAAAATAAACACTATAAGGCAGCAGGGAACAATCCTCGATAAACAGATATATGTGACTCTTCAGATAGAGAATTCAAAATAGCTCTGTTGAGGAAACTCTGAGAAATGAAAGATAATCCAGAGAAAGAATTCAGAATTCTATCAGATAAATTTAAATGAGAGATTGAATCATTAAAAAGAATCAAGCAGAAATACTGGAGCTGAAAAATGCAATTGAGATACTAAAGAATGCATCAGAATTATTAATAGCAGAATGGATCAAGCAGAAGAAAGAATTAGTGAATTTGAAAACACATAGTCAGAGGCAACAAAAGAAAAAAGAATAAAACCCCATGAACCATGACAATAGGATCTAGAAAATAGCTTCAAAAGGATATTTGCCTTTATATTTCTAAGACTTATTGGCCTTAAAGAAGAGGTAGACAAAGAGGGGTAGAACATTTATCCAAAGAAATAATAGCAGACAACTTATAAAACCTAGAGAATGATATCAATAATACAAAGGTTAAGGAACACCAATCAGGTTTGACCCAAAGCAGACTATGTGAAAGCATTTAATAATCAAACTCTCAAAGGTCAAGGATTAAAACAAAAGAAGAATAATACTAAAATCAGCAAGATAAAACAAACAAAGAACATGCGAGGGAACTCTGACATGTCTGGAAGTATACTTTTAAGTGAAAACCTTACATAGCAGGAGAGGGGGCATGACATACTTAAAATGTTGGAGGCGGAAAAATACTTTTACACTAGAATATTATATCCAGCAAAAATATCCATCAAATATGAAGGAGAAATAAAAACTTTCTCAGAAGAACAAAAGCTAATGGATTTCATCAATACCAGGACTCCGCCACAAGAAATGCTAAAGGGAATACTTCAGTCAGAATGAAAAGGACATTTATGAGCAATAAATAATCACCTGAAAGTATAAAATTCACTGGTAATAGTAATACACAGAAAATTACAGACTATTATAACACGGTAACTGTGGTGTGCAAACTATTCTTATCCTAAACAGAAAAACTAAATAATTAACCAATGAAAAATAGCAACTACAACAATTCTTCAAGGCATAGTCAATACAGTAAGATATAAATAAAAATAACAAAAAGCTAAAAAGCAGGGGTCTGAAGTTAAGGCATAGACTTTTTATTAGAATTCTTTTTGCCTATTTGTTTATGCAAATAGTGTCAAATTGTTATCAGGTTAAAATAATGAGTTATACGATAGCGTCTGGAAGCCTCATGGTAACCTCAAACCATAAAACATATAAAGGATACACAAAAAAATAAAAAGCAAGAAACTCAATCATATCACCAGAGAAAATCACCTTCATTAGAGGAAGACAGGAAGGAAAGAAGAAAGAGAAGACCACAAAACAACTATAAATCAACCAAAAAATGGCAGAATTATGTCCTTACTTATCAAGAACAACATTAAATGTAAATGGACTAAACTTTCCATTCAAAAGATATACACTGGCTGAATTTATGAGAAAACAAGACCCATGGATCTGTTGCCTACAAGAAACACACATCACCTACAAAGACACACATAGACTGAAAATAATGCATGAAAACAGATATTCCAACCCAATGGCAACCAAGAAAGAGCAGGAGTCACTATACTTATATCAGACAAAATAGGTTTCAAGACATAAACCATATGAAGAGACAAAGAAGGTCACTATATAACGAAGGTGTCAATTCACGTATTAGTCCATTTTCACACTGCTGATAAAGACATACCTGAGATTAAGAAATTTACAAAAGGAAGAGGTTTAATGAACTTACAGTTATATACAGCTGGGAAGCCTTCACAAACATGGAGGAAGGAAAGGAGGAACAAGTCACATCTTACATAGATGGCAGCAGGCAAAAAGAGGGAAAACGTGCAGGAGAACTCCTCTTTATAAAACCATCAGATCTCGTGAGACTTATTCACTATCACAAGAACAGCATGGGAAAGATTTGCCCCCACGATTCAATTGCTTCCCACTGGGCCCCTCACACAACACGTGTTGGAGCACCTAGATACGTAAAGGAAATATTACTAGAGCTTAAGAGAGATAGGACCCAATATAATAATTTCTGGAAACGTCATGACCCCACTGTCAGCACTGGACAGATATTCCAGACAGAAAATCAACAAAGAAACTTCAGACTTAATTTGCACTGGGGTTCAAATGAATCTATATTTACAGAACATTTCCTCCAAGAGCTACAGAATACATGTTCTTTTCCTTAGCATATGAATCATTCTCATGGACAGACTACATGTTAAATCCCAAAACAAGTCTTAAGACATTAAAAAAAAAAAAAAATCAAACATCTCTGATCATGATTGAATAAAAGTGGAAATAAATAACAAGAGGAATATGGGAATCTATGTAAATACATGAAAACTGAACAATATGCTCCTAAATGACCAGTGGATCAATGAAGACATAAAAAAGGAAATTGAAAATTTTCTCAAAACAAATAATAACGGAAATAAACATCAAAACCTATGGAACATATCAAAAGCAGTACTGACTGGGTAGTTTATAGCTAAAAATACCTACATCAGAAAGGAGGAAAACTTCAAATAAACAATTTAACAATGTACCTTAAAGAACTAGAAAAGCAAGAGCAAACCAAACTCAAAATTCGTCAATGAAAAGAAACAATAAAGATCAGATCACCAAAGAATAAATAAATTTTATTTTTTATGAAATTGAAATAAAAAATACAAAAGATCAATGAAACAAAAAGCTGGTTTTTATAAAAGTTAAACAAAATTGAGAAACCTTTAGACAGGCTACGAGAAAAAAAGAGAAGATCCAAATAAATAAAATCAGACATGAAAAAGGATGCATTACAACTGATACTAAAGAAATTCAAAGGCTCATCAGCAACTAGTATGAGCAACTATATGCAAATAAATTGGAAATTCTAGAAGACATGGACAAATTCCTAGATGCACATAACCTACCAAGATTGAGTCAGGAAGAAATCAAAAATCTGAACAGACCAATAACAAATAACAAAATTTAAGCTGTAATAAGAATTACCCATTTGGTTACCCATAAATAAAATCACAAAACACAATCACTTCACTGCTGAATGCTACCAAACATTAAAAACAAAACAAAAAAATTAATACCAACCCTACCCAAACTGTTCAAAAAAAAATACAACAGGAGAAAATACTTCCAAACTCATTCTATGAGGCCAGTATTACACCGATACCAAAACCAGACAAAGATATATCAAAAAAAAAAAAAAAACAAACAAAGGAAAACTACAGGCTAATACCTCTGATGAATATTGATGCAAAAATCCTCCACAAAAATACCATCACACTGAAGTCAACAACGTATTAGAAAGATCATTCATCATAACCAAGTGAGATTTATCCCTGGGAAGCAAGCATAGTTCAACATATGCAAATCAATCAATGTGACACATCATATCAACAGAATGAAGGATAAAAACCATATGATCATTTCAACTGATGCTAAAAAAGCATTTGATAAAACTCATTATTTCCTCATGATAAAAACCCTCAAGAGACTGGGTATAGAAGGAACGAAACTTTATGTTAACATAACAAAACATTTTTAAAAGCCATATAGGACAGACCTACAACTAACATCATACCGAATGGGGAAAAACTGAAAACCTTTCCAGTAAGATCTGGAACACGACACGAATACCCGCTGTCACCACTGTTATTTAACACAGTATTCATGGTCCTAGCTGGAGCAATCAGACAAAAGGAAGACATAATGGACACACGAATTGGAAAAAAATAAGTCAAATTATCCTTGTTTGCTGATGATATGATCTTATATTTGGAAAAACCTAAATACTCCACAAGAAAACTATAATAACATAAACAAATTTAGCAAAGTTGCAGGATCCAATATCGACATACAAAAATCAGTAGCATTACTATATGCCATGAGTGAACACTGTATAAATAAAATTTTAAAATAATTCCATTTATAATAGCCACATATAAAATTAAATACCCAGGAATTAACCAAAGAAGTGAAAAATCTCTATAATGAAAACTACAGAACACTGAAGAAAAAATTGAATAGGAAACCAAAAAATTGAAAAATATTTCATGTTCATTGATGGGAAGAGTCAGTATTATTAAAATGCCCATACTATCCAAAGTAATCTACAGATGCAATGCAATCCCTATTAAAATTACCAATGACATTCTCCACAGAAATAGAAAAAACAGTCCCAAAATTTATATAGAACCACAAAAGACCCAGAATAACCAAAGCTATCCTAAGCAAAAAGAACAAAAAGGGAGGAATTACATGACTTTACATTATACTGCAGACCTACAGTAAACTAAACAGCATGGTACTGGTATAAAAACAGGATCATAGACCAATGGCGCAGAATAGAGAATTCAGAAACAAATTTGCACACCTATGGTAAACTTAACTTTGACAAAGGTGCAAAGAACATACACTGGGGAAATGAGCCTCTTCACTAAATGGTGCTGGGAAACCGGAATATTCACGAACAGAAGAATGAAACTATACCTCTATCTCTTGCCAAACACAAAAATCAAATCAAAATAAATTAAAGACTTAAATCTAAGAAATCAAACTATGAAACTACTACAAGAAAGCTTTGGGGGAAAGTCTCCAGTACACTGGCCTGGGCAAAGGCTCCTTGAGCACAAGAAGCACAGGCCCCACAAGCACAGGCCACCAAAGCAAACATGGACAAACAGGATCACATCAAGTTACAAAGTTTCTGCAAAGTAAAGATTACAATCAACAAAGTGAAGAGAAAACTCAAAAATGGGAGAAATATTTGCAAGCAAACCCTCTGACAAGGGATTAATAATCAGAATATATATGAGTAGCTCAAACACCTCTATAAGAATAAAATCTAATAATTTGAACAAAAAAAATGGGCAAAATATTTGAAGAGACATTTCCCAAAAGAAGACATACAGATGGCAAACAGGCATATGAAAAGGTGCCCAACATTACTGATCATCACAAAAATGCAAATCAAAACTACAATGAGATGTTACCTCACCGCAGTTAAAATGGTTTTCATCCAAAAGACAGGCAATAACAAATGCTAGCAAGGATGTAGAGAAAAGGGAATCCTTGTTCACTGTTGGTGGGAATGCAAATTAGTACAACCACTGTGGATAACAGTTTGTAAGTTCCTCAATAAACTAAAACTTGAGTTTCCATATGATCCAGCATTCCTACTGCAGATATCAAAGTGATGTCTGCACTCCTATGTTTGTTGCAGCAGTGTTTACAATAGCTAAGATTTAGAAGTCACCTAAGTGTTCATTTAAGATGACTGGATAAAGAAAATGTGGTACATATACACAATGGGGTATTATTCAGCCATAAAAAAAAAGAATGGTGTCCATGGGTAGAACTGGAGACCATTATGTTAAGTGAAATAAGCCAGGCACAGAAGGACAAACATGACATGTTTTCACTTCTTTGTGGAATCTAAAAATCAAATCTATTGAACTCGTGGACAAAGAGATTAGAAGGTGGTTACCAGAGGCTAGGAAGGGTAGTGAGCAGTGGCAGGGAAGGTGAGGATTGTTAATGGGTACCAAAAAAATAGAAGGAATGAATAAGACCCACTATTTCACAGCAAATAGGGTGACTATAGTCAATAATAACTTAATTGCATATTTTAAAATAAAAAATATAATTGGATGATTTGTAACAAAATAAATGCTTGAGGGAATGAATATTCTATTTTCCCTGATGTGCTTATTTCATATTGCATGCCTGTATCTAAACATCTCATGTACCCCACAAATATATACACCTACTATGTACACACAGAAATTTAAATAAATAATTTTTAAAAATCAGTAAAGGTAATCTGAAATTTTGTTGCAACCATGCTTTACCCAAAATAGTAGAGATTTCAATTAAAATGGAATTTTTAAAAGATTGGAGGAACACTTTTAAAATATATTCTTGTTCCTTTATATTATAATTGATAAGGTCCAGTTTCAAAAATATAAAACATTCTAGACATTCTCTAGCTTTGTATCAAATCTCTAGATTTGTATCAATATGTATTTTGATACAGGTGATGATAAAGCTACATTTGGATTTCAGCAGCCTATAAACTGGTAATAGATGTTTGAGGGGTCTGTCAAAAGCAATATGCCAATTATTCATAAGAAACATCTATGATATCTCTTTCCTCTAGGGCCATGCATTGAAGAGTAAATGAATATTTTATTCCATTACCTGTACCTGTTTCTGTAATAAATGCAAATAGTCTGGAATCGGTGTACACATCATTAGCAGCAGGAGCAGAATCATTTTAACTCATTATTATTATTATTATTATTATTATTAACATTTTACACTGCAAATAACTAAAACTCAACTCAGATTTGTGTAATAATTACAGATTAACATTTGGTGTTCCAAATATAGAATATTTTATTCAGTGGATTAAATAATTAATTTGCCATATTTTGTCTCTACTTTATATAGTTTCAGTCCCATGCCAAGTGTGGGTCCTTTTACCATAAAAATACTAAAGCTGCATCACCAGATTCACATCTGCAATTCAGTGTCCACACACACTACTCAGGTTACCATCGGAACAGTATGGGGAATTCTTTATCAGAATGTCCCCTTCAGTAAATAAATACCTGATCATATTGTTAAACAACCTATTGAATGGATAGTTCCAAAATAATCATGAAGAATGAGATTACTGTTATTGGTGAAACGGTTGGTTCACACCCCTGGCGCTGTAAGTTACTTTGTTTACAACTCCCAAATCTCAATGGCTTACAAAATGGGGGTATTTCTCATTTATATTACCTATTGAGTATGAGTCAAGTGCAACTCTTTTTTCCATTTTTATCTTTATTCCTGTTTCTTGTGTCACAAACTCACTGGCT
The DNA here is from genome assembly GCF_000951045.1 of Mandrillus leucophaeus. Classification (NCBI taxonomy): domain Eukaryota; kingdom Metazoa; phylum Chordata; class Mammalia; order Primates; family Cercopithecidae; genus Mandrillus; species Mandrillus leucophaeus. The sequence goes on along the minus strand of NW_012100621.1, from coordinate 235,043 downwards.
CCCAAACTCACTTTGTCACTACCATGGCAAAGAAACAGGACATTGGTGGGACTAGGTAATGACATCTAACGCATTTGTTTGGATGTGGAAGCCTTCATGTTTAATCATCTTGCATCCAGAGCAAGTCACAAAGTGCACATCCAAGACATGAGGTGCATCAAAGACAATTTTCTTTGTTTCCAGGTGTTGCAATTGCAGTTCCTCGATCATTTAATGAGATTTCATATATGGTTGAGGTCTGTGTTTGGCTTCATACTGTGCCCTTATACTAGTCAGCCTTTTACTACTCATGATACACAAAGGGCATCCACAACATCCACAACGTATCAGTGGCATTGCTTTTGGTGTTTTAGTCATGAAGTCTTTTCCCATGCCTATGTCCTGAGTGGTATTGCCTAGGATTTCTTCTAGGTTTTTTATGGTTTTAGGTTTTATGTTTAAATATTTAATCCATCTTGAGTTAATTTTTGTATAAGGTGTCAGGAAGGAGTCCAGTTTCTGTTTTTTGCATATGGATAGCCAGTTTTCCCAGCATCATTTACTAAATAGGGAATCCTTTTCCCATTGTTTGTTTTTGTCAGGTTTGTCAAAGATCAAATGGTTGTAGATTTGTGGTGTGATTTCTGAGGCCTCTGTTCTGTTCCATTAGTCTATATCTCTGTTTTGGTGCCAGTACCATGCTGTTTTGGTTACTGTAGCCTTGTAGTAGGGTTTGAAGTCAGGTTGCGCCATGCCTCCAGCTTTGTTCTTTTTGTTTGTTTAGGAATGTCATGGCTATACAGGCTCTTTTTTGGTTCCATATGAAACTTAAAGTAGTTTTTTCTAGTTCTGTGAAGAAAGTCAATGGTAGCCTGATGAGAATAGCATTGAATCTATAAATTACTGTGGGCAG
>NW_012100621.1:230754-232666 GCF_000951045.1 Mandrillus leucophaeus | reverse complement strand
TTTGCAGATTCCTCTTGAGGTATTAAATGGGATATGAAGTGAGGGGATATCAAAAGCAACCTTGGTGAATCTATCGCACAACTTCAAAAATTGTCTACACATGGCAAACATTGTTATACAAAAGGGAAATATTTTCACGTCTCTACCCACTGCACATTTTTATATTAATCCTATACATAACCTTCTTGCATCCATAATTGCCTCAACATACTTATTTAGCAATAAGCATTTTTTAAACATAATTATTATACTATTATCAAATCTAAAACAAATTATCACTTAATATCACAAAATATTCTATGTTTAAATTTTGATTGTCATATATGTATATTTAAGAATCAGAATCTAAGAGAAACCTGCCTATTTAAGTAGTTTAAGAAGTCTATTGGCATATGTAACAAACCTGCACGTTATGCACATGTACCCTACAACTTAAAGTATAATAATAATAAATAAATTAAAAAAAAAGAAGTCTATTATGCATTTTGAGACTGATATTATATATAAATATATGAGTTATATAGACGTGAAAATATTTCCCTTTTGTGTAACAATCTTTACCATGTGTAGACAATTTTTGAAGTTGTGTGATAGATTCTGATTCTTTTAGATTCTATAAATAAATCATATCACATTCTTAAGTTATATTAATACTTATTAAAATTTATAACATTATTATACCTATAGTTTTTATGTCAAATTCAACCCAAATCTTTGAAAACAATTATTGTTGTTGTCTTAAATTTTCCAATTGTGGAAGGCAAAGTAATCAATTTCACCCATTAAAGCTTGCTATGATACTTTTATATTTTGTTAAACACTTTAATATACAACAGTATTTAACTTGATAAAATTAACTTAAACATTTACCTCATTAAAATGTGTTTTTCTAGGTTTTCCTATTAATACAATCATTTAAAAATATTCCTAATAGAAACATTTATTTTTGCCTTTGCAATAACTTTTAGGATAAATCACTAGAAAGGTTTGTATAATATAAAACTGTATGTATACATGAAATAAAACATAATTTTCAGGATATTCTTAAATACTGTATTCATGCTTCTAACAAAGAATGAGAAAATTAATTTGACTACATTCAATGTAGGTATGTGTATGTATATATGTGTATGTGCATGTATTTTTCACTTGAGAAAACCAAAGTGTCAAAACAAAACATTCAATGAATAATGGTAATTTCAAGTGGCGTTGTGGATTTTTTAAAAGAAATTTATTATAAGGCTTGAAATATAATTTTAGGAAGTTTATAAAAATACAGACATTATATTAGTACATGTTTTTAATATAATGGGTTAATTGTATTTTAAATGTAATTCTTATATATTCTTACAATTTTAGTGGGAAGGAGGTGGAAGCTTTGGATTATCTTTTTCTTCCTATAGTGTGTTGGGTGATTGAAACTGGCATCCACAAAAGGAACAATACATTTTTAGACATCTGTTGAAAAAACAAGCATATGTAATAACTTTATTATTGTTGGGGTTTTGAAAATAGCTACATCTTTCAACACTTGGAAAGGCAGAAGGTTTGGTTTTCTTTCCAGAGACACTAATAACATTCTATAGACATTGAATGTGGAAACAGAGAGAACACACAAGTGAAAGGAATTTTCCTATTCATTTTTTTAAGTAGAAAGTTAACTCTCGAGGACATTTTTCACTGACACCAGAACATTGTCAGTGCTAACGCTGTAGATGATAGGATTGAGTGTAGGTGCAAGGCAAGGCAGGCATAGGATACTTCTAGAAACATAACCTGGCCTGAAATGTGGTATGATTTAAGTCTCATATACATATGTGAAAATGAATTGAGTCCCAGTACGTTACAACTGCAATCATGTGGATGGAACAAGTGGAAAATGACCTTTTCCACGCCTCTCATAATGTCATCT
>NW_012100621.1:226085-228399 GCF_000951045.1 Mandrillus leucophaeus | reverse complement strand
AAGTATAATTTAAAAAAAAAAAAAAAAAAAAGGATGCTACCACTGTTTCAGAGAAGACTCTAAAGACAGACACACATATGAGCATTAGAGAACACTAGGATGACTGTATAAGTAGATGCAAAAGTGGGAAAACTGTCAATATTTATAAGGTTCTAATCAACCAATTGAATTTTAGTGGACACTGTTTGCATTCTATCAGCAACATTAATTTGTGTAACTATCAGTTTTAAATGCTGTAAAATACTTCAAAGACAAGGAAAGCCTCTCCCTTAGAATCAGAATAAACCCAAGGCCACGGTAGGCAATCCATTGTTTTCCATTGAAGTAATTCAATAATGTTTTGGCTTATTTCAAAGCCTGCATAATTTTTCCCTTCAATGTCTTTATTCAATATTACTACTTAATAGTTTCTTTGAGGTAAAAAAATTGAAAGAGTCTTCTTTTTTACTAATTAAAAGTTCACATATGCTTCCTGAGGATATTTGAAAAGTAAAGAATTAACTTACAAAATAAATCGAAAATTCTACCTAAATTAAAAAAAAAAAAAATTCTGTAAAAAGTAAATTGGTAAATAAACCAGTACCTTTGTAAAATGTAAAAAAAAAAAAAAAAAAAAAAAAAAAAAAGTTACTCTCGAGGACATTTTCATTGACACCAGAACATTGTCAGTGCTAACGCTGTAGATGATAGGATTGAGTGTAGGTGCAAGGCAAGGCAGGCATAGGATACTTATAGAAACATAACGTGGCCTGAAATGTGGTATGATTTAAGTCTCATATACATACGTGAAAATGAATTGAGTCCCAGTACGTTACAACTGCAATCATGTGGATGGAACAAGTGGAAAATGACCTTTTCCACGCCTCTCATAATGTCATCTGGAGGACAGCTCATGGAATTTGGACAGAAGCAACACAAATCATGGAGAAAGAATGATCAAAAATATGATGTTGCTTACATTAACTCCTCATTCATCCTGTAATGTGTCTACATAAGAGACTGTGATGTAGATATAAGAATATATATTTTTTTCCTAAAATAAGTTTCAACTTGTTAACTTACTAAGTCAGGTAGCAACTTATTAAGTAGAATGGATTTACTTAGGCACTATAGGGACTAATGGCTAATGGCCTCTTAAACTCTCTAAGTGAATACAAAGTTTTACCTTATTTTGTCTAATTAATGTCTTGCTTACTTTACTTATAGCATAAGAACTCCTCAACAGAAGTTGTGTTTCTTCTCAAATGAATTTCCACAGAAGTTTAAAGGACACATCCAGCTACCAGTGACCTACAACGGGATGTTCAGGAGACTACCCGTATCTCCACTGATACCCAGGTATCGGAACACTCACCGCTACAAATGCATGTCTTTAGATTGTGATATACTATACCTTTTAGTGTACTAATTATTTCTATGTGCAGTACTTTAGATTTGTGGTTGACGCTTAAAATACCTAACTTTCCACTTCCAATTTCATCCAAGTATGCTTTACAATCCCATGCTGATTGAACCATGCTCTTTACACTGTTTATTAAGAAATATCTATGTGTGTGTGTGTGTGCGTGTGTGCGTGTATGTGGGCATGTTTATTTATAAAAAGTCTTCTACTACCCTCAATGTAGGACTTTCTATGTTGCTATATCCCCAATACGAAAAAATATGTTTTTTAGCCCTATCACAGAGTATTTTTGAATTTTAATCTGTCAATTCAAAAATCTCTTAATTCTGACTTCTAAATTCCTATATCGTCCTCAGATCTTTTCTGTAGAATGACTTTCTCTTGCTTGCAATAACATCTTGGTAGTGCGATTTTTACTGTCTCTGATTTCATGCTGTTCCTGGGTCCACATTAGGTATTACTATGAGTTGCAAAAGCAGGCTTTAAAAAATATACAGCACACGATGCATCTAATATTAACATTAGCACTTCCAGTCAATTTTGAACTTCTCTTAGCAATACATTTTTATATATCATTATGCTAGTAATTTTTCCTTAGCACACCAGGGATAGGAGACTGTTACAGGTCTGGAATCATGCAAAAAAAAAATCTCAATTGCCAGGGAAAAAATGTTATTAATATATAATAATTGCTTATTTTATGTCTAAATCATCAACATTAAATAGTTTTATTATTAGAAGGTAATTTCATAGTTTATTTAATGTCCTTAACATATACTGCCGCAATGTTCTTTTTAAAATGTTTGTACCATATTTCAGGTACGCCGACAATGCGTTATGATGCCCAATTCCCTAAAACATTGTTAACATTTACTACTATTGTTTTAAAATTTCCAATTGTGAAAGGCAAAA
>NW_012100621.1:222790-224480 GCF_000951045.1 Mandrillus leucophaeus | reverse complement strand
CCCATGCCTATGTCCTGAGTGGTATTGCCTAGGATTTCTTCTAGGTTTTTTATGGTTTTAGGTTTTATGTTTAAATATTTAATCCATCTTGAGTTAATTTTTGTATAAGGTGTCAGGAAGGAGTCCAGTTTCTGTTTTTTGCATATGGATAGCCAGTTTTCCCAGCATCATTTACTAAATAGGGAATCCTTTTCCCATTGTTTGTTTTTGTCAGGTTTGTCAAAGATCAAATGGTTGTAGATTTGTGGTGTGATTTCTGAGGCCTCTGTTCTGTTCCATTAGTCTATATCTCTGTTTTGGTGCCAGTACCATGCTGTTTTGGTTACTGTAGCCTTGTAGTAGGGTTTGAAGTCAGGTTGCGTCATGCCTCCAGCTTTGTTCTTTTTGTTTGTTTAGGAATGTCATGGCTATACAGGCTCTTTTTTGGTTCCATATGAAACTTAAAGTAGTTTTTTCTAGTTCTGTGAAGAAAGTCAATGGTAGCCTGATGAGAATAGCATTGAATCTATAAATTACTGTGGGCAGTATGGCCATTTTCACAATATTGATTCTTTCTATGCATGAGCACGGATTTTTTTTTCCATTTGTTTTTGCCCTCTCTTAATTCTTTAAGCAGTGGTTTGTAGTTCTCCTTGAAGAGGTCCTTCACACCCCTTCAAAGTTGTATTCCTAGGTATTTTACTTTCTTTGTCGCAGCTGCAAACGGGCGTTCACTCATGATTTGGCTCTCTGTTTGTCTGTTATTGCTGTATAGGAATGCCTGTGAGTTTTACACATTGATTTTGTATCCTGAGACTTTGCTGAAGTTGATTATCAGCTTAAGGAGTTTTTGGGCTGAGACGATGGAGTTTTCTAAATATATAATCATGTCATCTGCAGAGACAATTTGACTTCCTCTCTTCCTATTTGAATATCCTTTATTTCTTTCTCTTGCCTGATTGCCCTGGCCAGAACTTTCAATACTATGTTGAATAAGAGTGGTGAGAGAGGGCATCCTTGTCTTGTACCAGTTTTCAAAGAGAATGTTTCAAGTTTTTGCCCATTCAATTTGATATTGGCTATGGGTTTGTCATAAATAGCTCCTATTATTTTCAGACATGTTCCATCAATACCTAGTTTATTGAGAGGAGCTAGCATGAAGGGTGCTGAATTTTATCAATGGCCTTTTCTGCATCTATTGAGATAATCATGTGGTTTTTGTCATTGGTTCTGTTTATGTGATGGATTACATTTATTGATTTGGATATGTTCAACCAGCTTTGCATCCCAGGGTGAAGCTGACTTGTTTGCTGTGGATAAGCTCCTTGATATGCTGCTGGATTCAGTTTTCCAGTAATTTATTGATGATTTTCGCATTGATGTTAATCAGGGATATTGGCCTGAAATTTTATTTTATTTTTTTTGTTGTGCCTCTGCCAGGTTTTGGAATCAGGATGATGCTGGCCTCATAAAATGAGTTAGGAAAGAGTCCCTCTTTTTTAATTGTTCGGAATAGCTTCAGAATGAATGCTACCAGCTCCTCTTTGTACCTCTGGCAAAAAATTCGGTTGTGAATCCATCTGGTCCTGGGCCTTTTTTGATTGGTGAGCTGTTAATCAATGTCTCAATTTCAGAACTTGTTCCTGGTCTATTCAGGGATTTGACTTCTTCCTACTGTAGTCTTGGGAGGGTGTATGTGGCCAGATATTTA
>NW_012100621.1:195080-217209 GCF_000951045.1 Mandrillus leucophaeus | reverse complement strand
GAAGGGAGACCATCCCCGTCCCCAAGGGGGCCTCTCGCCTGATACCTCGGTCCGGAAGGCGTGCCCAGCTGCCCTTCCTCAGGAGACACCAGTGTGTAGAGCAGAGCCCTTCCTCTCAAGAGGGTCTTCACGCTCTCATCGTGGTCCGCGGTCACGGGAGAGAGGCCATCCTGGACCCACAAGCACGCCCACCACTGCCAAAGACGCCGCGGCGGGTCTTACAGCAGCGCGTCGTCCAGGAGCCCGGCGAGTGAGCTCAGGGCGCAGGTGCGGAAGAGGATAAAGAGGCTCCACCTGGGGGCCGCAGCGGGTCCTGCAGCAACGCGTCCTCCAGGAGCCCCCGCGAGTGAGGGGCGCAGGTGCGGAAGATGATAAAGAGGCACCACCTGGTGGCCGGGTCGGTGATTGGCTCCAAGAGCAATAAAGACAGCGGGAACCTGGGCCAAGGCGCCTGTGGCAAGGGCGTGAGTGCTTGGACCCTGCCAGATGGACGTCTCCGGTTGCCTGAGGGTCAGCTGCAATATGGGCAACTACCGGAAGGCGGCACCGCCAAAAATCAACGCTCTCGAAAAAAGTAAACGAGACGGACTAGGAGAACCAGCTCCTGTGTGTCTTGGGGTGTGACTGGTTCACCCTCCACAGTCCGTGTACATCACTTTAAGCTCCTGGGCAGGAACACCCTTGAGTTCCCGAAGGAGAAGAACTTCCAGCCATTCCCCTCCCACATGTCTGGCACATGGCCCACCAGCTCTGCACACCCTTAGATTTCTGCATGAGAACCGGCTGACCCACACACCTGTAAACCAAGAACATCCTGCGTGTGGATTCTGAATTACACACCTTCCACAGAGAGCACAGGAGCAATGAGAAGTCAGCGAGGACCACAAGCGTCCGAGTGGCTGACATCCGCAACGCCACCACTGACCGTGAGCATCACACCGCCATGGTGACCACCGTCACTGTCGCCTGCCTGAACTGATCCTTGATCTGGGCTGGACACGCGCCTGCCATGTCCGGGCCATGGGCTGCATTCTCTTTAAGTACTACCAGGTTTCACACTCTTCCAGACCTATGAAAACCAAGAGCACCTGGTGATGATGAAGACCCTAGGGCCCAGCCCATTACGCGTGATCTCCTGTACCAAGAAGCAGAAATACTTCTACAAAGAGAGCCTAGTTTGGGATGAGAACAGCTCCGACGGCCCATATGCGAAGAACTGCAAACGTCTGAAGAGTGACATGCTCCAGGACTCTCTGAAGCACCTGCAGCTGTTTGACCTGATGAGGAGGGTGGTAAAATTGGACCCTGCACATCAAACTGGCTGAGACTCTTCTGCAGCCCTGCTTTGCTGGCCACCCTCAGTCGTGGTCCTGCCAAACCACAACCCAAGCAGATGACAGGCACAGGACACCGCATGAGGAGAGCAGAACTGGGCTGCCCAGTCCCCTTTCTCCAGCCCCTACCACTAGGTCCCGGGACCAGAACCACCCAGTGAGCAGCGCAATGTGAAGGAAGGCGGGAGCCTGCAGGGGAGCCGAGGTGGTGCCCAGCTGCCAGAAGGCAGATTTGACACAAGCTGTTCATATGTTTTAAACTGATAAAGTATGTCTTACTGTTTGTAAAAAGAAGAAAAAAAATTAAATGTATTCTCAATAGAAATATTTATTATCTTCTTTGAAATAAATTTTAGGATAAATTGCTAGAAGTTTCTAGAATATAATCCTATATGTAAAAATGAAATAAGAAAATTTTTATGATACTCTAATGTATAGTTCCTTCTAGCATAGGATGAATAATTCAATTTTAACACAACTTATATCTGTATATTTGTGTGTACATATATATGTGTGTGTGCATCCATATATATATTATATATAATATATATAATATAAATATATGTATAATTTTACTAAACAAAGGTGTTGACAAACCAGGCAAATAATAATGGAGATTTCATATGGAATTTGTGAATTTTTGATAAATGATTGTTAGCAAAATAATTTTACAAAGTTTTATAAAAATAAACATTATATGGATTTGTCTTTTCTTATACAATAAATGTGTGATTTTATTTTTAAGGATATTCTTACGAAGTCTTACAATTTTAGTGTTAGGGAATAGGACTACTCCTTGGGTAACTTTTACTTCCTGTAACTGTTGCATGACTATAAATGGTACCACAGAAGGAACAATACATTTCTAGTGGTAAATGTTTACAACACAAACACAGGTTACTATTTATTATTAACAAAGTTTCTGAAATATTCACTTCTATCCACATGTGGCAAGATAGAAGCTTTGATTTCTTTCTAGAAAACCTATTACGAGTACTCTTCAGGTATTTAACGTAGAAATAGAACACATATTCAGAAATTTTCCTATTCATTTTTTATGCAGAAACTTCCTTTTGAGCATATTTTTCATCGCCGCCAGAACATCTTTATTCCTAAAGCTGTAGATTAACGGGTTGAGTGTGGGTGTGAGGATCGTATAGAATATTGCCAGGAACTTATCCTGGCCTGGAGTGTGGTATGATTTAGGTCTCATATATGTAAAAATAAATGGCCCATAGTACATCATGACCACAATCATGTGGAAGGAACAAGTGGAAAATGACTTTTTTCTTGCCTCTGACGATTTCATCTGGAGGACAGTAAGAATAATTTGGCCATAAGAAGCAGAGATCAAGAAGGCAGGGATCACCAGGAAGATGACAGCACTTACATAAACCCCTCGTTCATAGTTCGTTGTGTCTGCACAGGACAACTTCAACATGGCAGGGACTTCACAGAAAAAGTGATCGATTGCCCTAGAGCCGCAGAAGGGAAACTGCAGTGCGTAAGCTGTGTGGACTGTGGAGTTGAAAACCCCAATGAGCCAGGAGCCTCCAGCCATGACAGTGCTGGCATACTCCTTCATTAGAGTCGGATAGCGCAGTGGGTGACAGATAGCCACATAGCGATCATAGGACATTGCAGCCAGGAGAAGGCACTCACCACCCAGGAGGGTGAGGGACAGAAACACCTGGAACCCACAACCTGCAAGTGAAATAGTTCTGCTGCCTGACAGGAAGTCAGTGACCATTTTGGGAACGATGTTGGAAACATGCAAGATATCCATAAAGGAGAGATGGCTGAGCAGAAAATACATTGGAGTGTGGAGTCGTGAGTCACTGCAAATGAGGAGGATCATGAGTGTATTTTCTGTTACACTCATAATGAAAATGACAAATATAAATGAGAAGAAAACCAGACTTGTTGGGGAAGAAGAGAACACTCCCAAAAGTATGAAATCGCTGCTGAAAGTGTCATTCTGATGGCCCATCGTGAATTTGCTTTGTTTTTTAACCTAAAAAGAAATAATAAATAAATAATAAATAGAGAAAGACAAAAAGTGTAAATCTTAATCTCAGAATAATATGCCTGCATAATAAAATGAGAGTGAGTGATGCATGTTTTGTAATCATCGAGGAACTCTTAGGAAGCTTTTGGAGTGGGCATGTTTTACAAGTTGGGTGTTTTTATTTGTTCAAACCAACTGATGATATTTAGTATACTGAGTGGGCTCTTGGCTCCATGCTGAGTCTCATAATCTTAATTAATTACATATAATTTACTTGAGTCTACCCTTTTCTCAAATGTCACCTTCTCAAGGAAGCCTACACTTGCACACCCTTTAAAAATTTGTAAGGCTCCCAGTTGAACCCTAATTTCCTGGTCCTCTTTACTCTGCTCCATTTTCACATGTTTGCATATCACTTTTCACCTTCTCGTACATTAAATAGTAAGCACACTGGTTATATTTACTGTTTATTTTCATTCTCTGCCAGAATTTTCCCTTCACAACGAGAGATCCTTGTTCTGTTCACTGGTATAGCCAACTGCCTGGAACAGAACTTAGTGCATAGCAGTTGCTCAACAATGTTTGTTGAATATTTGAATGAAACAAATGAACCACGGAACTTAATATTCTCTAATGTATTTATTATTTAGATTAAACTTATAGAAAATAAAATGTATAATTCTAAGACTTCCCAAAGTAATAAGTAATAAAATATTGTCACAAAACCCAATATGTTTGTAATTTGAAACACGATATTTTAAATGTAAAAAATAGAAGTATCATTTAGTCAACATCAACCACGTGTCTTTAAGGATATATTTTTACATTTACCTGTTATGTTAACTTGTAGAAATTGAAGTATAATATATTAATCCTCTATGTGGGGAATAGTAGGTGTTGGTATTATTTATTTATATTTTGATAGTCATTATTTAAATGGTTACAGTTATTTGTGCACCTCCTGTATGTGTAAAATTTCCCTCAATATAAATAAATACATACAAATACGCATGTACATATTAATTTGTAAATTATAAAATTTGTAAACACATTAGTCCAGGTTTCTGTCTTTCAATAAATTTTATAGTCATGAAAACAAACAACAAACATTGAAAAATTATTTTCCACCTTATAACAACTACTTAAGTTTGAATAAAATGAGCTTAGATTTTCCCTTTTGTAAAAGAAATGCAAAAGTACGTCGCTGACAATATATAAATGATTTTTTATTTTAATTTTTGTGAATATTCAGAGTCTTCATAAATAACAGATCCCTTAATCCTATTTTAATTCCCTTGAATTACAACAATGGTGTGCTATGACTTTCAGAGTTAGAAAAGATAAGCACCTCAATGAGGTTTACAGATGTTTGTGTAATTGGTCCTGCCTGTTTTTTTGTTTTGTTTTGTTTTTGAGACAGAGTCTTGCCCTATTGCCTAGACTGGAGTGAGTGGCCCGATCTTGGCTCACTGCAACCTCAGTCTCTGGGGTTCAAGCAATTCTCGAGCCTCAACCTCCGAGTAGCTAGGACTACAGGTGCCACCACCATGCCCAGCTAAGTTTTGTATTTTACTAGAGATGGGGTTTCACCTTGTTGGTCAGGCTGGTCTCAAACTGCTGACTTCAAGTGATCTGCCCGACTCAGCCTCCCAAAGTGCTGGGATTACAGGCATGAGCCACCATACCCAGCCAGTCCTGCCTGTTTTTACTGTTTTGACCCATGGCTTGTAAAATTTAATGACACACATAGATTCAAACTTAAGGGCAGTGGTCCCTTGCCTGAGCCAATCATACATAAATTTACAAAATGAAAAAATACTGCTGACAACTCACAACCAACACACCCGTATCCAAGGTTGTCAACTTTTCGTCACTCCCTGGAGTTACATCATTCTTCCGGTTGTACTTGTTCAAGAAATGATTTACTTTGTTTCTGAAATCCCATGTCCTACTGAATCATCAGTTCTTAGCCAACTTCCTGGCCCATTTTAGGTCTAATGAATTCCTTTTTACAAGAAAGATTTAATTTTTTAAGTGATTTTTGATGTTAAAATATTTTTAACTATGCATAAATTATCCATCTCTGTATTTCATACTGGCTTTTACATGTTTTAGAGTTCATATTATAAACACAATAATACCTGTATTTTTTCTTCAGAAATTGGAAGCAATCCACAATTTATTTCTTATCTTCCTCATCATCTTACTTCCAGCACCTTACGTTCACTACCATGAGGCACCTGCTATTTCTGCAACTTTTTTTTAATGTTTCTTGGCCTAACCAATCAGAGATCTGAAATATGCTCCCATGATGACGGAATGATTAATGAAAGCATATCTTCTATGTTATCCAGGAGTATTTCAATTTTGGATGAAATCTGCCATTGTATGCAAAGAGAAATGCTCTAGTAGTGAGCTTCTCAATTCCGTGTTTGAAAGTGGAGAAAACATGTGTCACCTATCCTGTAGCTTGTTCCCCACATATGCAGCTCTTTCCCAAAGTAACATTCATTTCTCACCCATCTGGCTCCAAGTATACTTTGTTAGTAATGTTAAATGTTAGAGAAAAACATAACATACACCCTACATCCATCTCTTTTCTATAAGCTTGGAGATTAATCAGAGAACATGCGCTCCTCAGGATTCTGTTTTAACTTTTTCAGTTTTTTGAATCTGTAGTTTTTAGGAAATTCTTATGCTTTCCAAAAGTCTGTTCACATCTTTATATATACTTCAAGTTTTATCATTTGGAAGGAGCAGTCAGTCAGTCCAGGCTAAAATTTAACCAGTGGACATTATACTTCACATAAACTGAGCATAAGAGAGTCAATTTGATTTGAGGAAACACAGGTCATGATTATGGAGAAAGAAATATAGAATGACACCAGCATAAATCATGTAAATAATTTCATACTAAGTTTAATACAAACAAAAGAATAGACTTTTTTTTTCCAGATACATCATACTTCTTTCAAATGACAACTGTATGTGATTAAATGTCTACGTGTGGGTGTGTGTGGGTGTGGGTATGCGTGTGAGAGACCTTACCATATCTAAAAATGTCTTCATTTAGGAACAATAATTTAGGCTCCTTAAATTATTTAGCCAATTATTCCAAAAAGTTGGTATGTGTAGCCAAATTGTTTGTCAATGGAACTACCTCAGAGCCCATATGTTTATTCCCATTAGTGAATCAAACTATTCCTATCTGATTGCTGTGCAAATGTTCTGTTGAATTTACCCCTGCTTGGAACTTACTTTCTAGATGTAGACACCATCATACCCCAGTCTCCTTTTGTACTCTTACTCTTCACTCATTGACTCACTACACTCAAATTCTTCTGAGTACTTTATATTTATGAAGATTGTTCAAACACACTACCTAGTCATTAATTTAGACTTAGTTCAACTAAAAATACTTTTCATTTATCTACCATATGTCTAACTATACTGATAAGGCATACAACAAGTTTCTTCAAATTTTGATATTTCTAGAAGTCAATATTTCACTAATATTGATATGACTTTACATTCAAATGTTAGGCAGTTATTTATTTACTTCTACATTCTTTACATTAAATGTTTGACTGCAGGACAGGCACAAGACAAAATTCACCAAATCTATTCTGATAAGCCTAATCATAAATGCTTCAAGTATCAGACTTAATGAGTCAGTGACTGACTAACAAAAAAATGGTCACTGGTAATTCACTGAACTGCAGTGGAGTTTCACAGGAGAAGCAAAAGTCAAATACTAAATTAACCTAAATATGGATGAAATTTAACTATTACTTTATCTAGAGCAGATATGGATATAGTAGAAATATAATGGATGTCACCTAGCCCAGGAGTTAGTATGCTATTGATTCAAATATTTTATTAAGAAAATAGCAATAATATCCATATCCTAATGCTTTGAAAAGAGATAAACAAGAAAATTTAACGCAAATACAATAACCTGAAAATATTTTATTTTCTGTCTTACATGAAACACCAATCGGATATGAAATTATATCTGAAATAAACATTCATTAAATTATATCTGAAATGAAATTCTATTAAATGAAGATCATGACAGCACCTGCCTGATAAAGTTATTTTGAATATTAGATGAGAATCATTAAATACCTCCCACCACAAACACACACACACACACAGACACACACACACACACAGACACACACACACACAGACACAGACACACACACACACACACACACAGAGTGAAGAGCGAAAACAGAGGCCTGGCACACAATCAGTATTCAGAATGATTAATATCGTTACTACTATTAATACTATATTAGTATTCTTTTTTGTTGTTGTTCCTTAAATTCACATGTAAGTGGTTATATACCAGGGAGTGGGAGACAATGAGAAAGTAAGGGGGAGGAAAAGAGCAGCAGAAAGGGAAGGTATGAAAGAAGAGAGATTCAGGATATGATAGAATCAAATTCTGTAAAGCAAGGTATAACATAATGGAATTGATCAGAAGTATATTTTGTACTCACTGTCCAGAAATTTGGTTCATTCAGCTAGGGAGAAAGCAGCTCACCACATTGAATGAGAATGTTTAGGTTGACTTCCTCACCCACACGCACACATGAAATTGTGTGATACACAGCAAACTGAGACTTTGAAATCAAATAACCTGAGCTGCTTACAATTTCATTTTATACCAGCCATTTGATGTTTTCATTCATCATTTTTCCCTTCTATTTTTTCAACTCCATACAATCATTACAGACTGAGTGACCACATGTCTTCTTGTTACTGCGACCCAGTTTGAGGGAATCCTATAATTAGCGTCTCACGGTGACATCAAATACATCACATCATGCACTAAAGTGCTCAAGTAAAAACTACCATGCACAACTGCCCAAGCCAGAAATCACACAGCCATTCTCGAACTCTCTTTATCTCTACCCCCTTCCATAATTGTGTCACTATCACCTACATGTTCTGCTTATGTAAATGCCTCTCAGGGGTTATTCCTTCTCATCAACTGGGTTCCATGTGTGGTCATGGTGGCTGTAAAGCACACATTCTATCCTTCTCTTTCAAATGAACAGAACCTGTATGAGCTCAGCATCATCCACATATAATCACACACTACTCGTCACTTCTTGAAGCCAGTACAGTCTGGCCAACTGATTAAATCCTGGACAACTACAACACATGAGTGGTGGGGACTGAAGATACAGACCCTTCTTGCTTCCTTCATCCTGATTCTTTAGCATATGGATATGATGATGTATGTTCCTGAAATGTTCCTCTAACTGTTTCATAGGGACAAAATCCAAGGTATTAAGGAGCCGAAGATAGTGCGCTACCAGGCAATTTCCTGTTGATGACCAATCACAAAACCTGCCCTGATTAGCCAAAATAAACACTTGCTTCTTATAAACAAATTAAAAATGATTCTTGCTTTGAGGGAAGTGCCTCAACATTGGTCTCAGGAAATATTTTATGTATGACCTCAAAAGCACAGGCAACAAAACAAAACAGACAAGTATGGCTATATTAAACTAAAAATCTTCTGCACAGCAAAGGCAACATTCAACAGGGTGAAAAGACAACCTGCAAAATGGAAGATAATATTTGCAAACTATTCATCTGACAAAAGATTAATATATAGTATATGCAAGGAACTCAAATCAATAGCAAAAAAACCCATAATCCAATTAAAAATGGGTAAATGATCTAAATACATAGTTCTCAAAAGAAGACATAAAAATAGCCAAGTACTTGAAAAAATATTCAACATCACTAATCATAAGTGAAATGCAAATCAAAACAACAATGACAAATCAAAAAAGACAAAAAATAACAAGTGCTGGTGAGGATGTAGAGAAAGAGAAGTCTTACACAGCGTTGATGGGAATGTAAATTAGTATAGCTATTATAAAGAACAGTATGAAGGTTCCTAAAAATATAGATCTATCATATAATCCAGGAATTCCACTCCTGGGTACATATACAAAGGAAAGGAATTTAGCCTATTGAAGAGACATCTGCACGTCCATGTTTAGTGCCGCACTATTCACAATATCCAAGACATGGAATCAAACTACATGTTCATCAACCAATGAACAGATAAAGAAAATGTGTTATATATACACAATGGAATACTATCTGGTCGTAAAAAGAATGAAATTTTGTCATTTGTGGCAACAGGATGAGCCTGGAGAACATTATATTGAGTGACATAAACCAGACCACAGGAGGATAAATACTGCATGTTCTCATTCATATACAGAAGGTAAAAAATCGGATCTTATAGAAGCAGACAGTAGGATAGTGGTTACTAGAGGCTGGGAAACATGGGGAGCTAAGGAGGAGAGACAGAAGTTGCTCAATGAGGACAAACTTATAACTATGTTGGAGGAATAAGTTCCAGTGTTCTACAGCACTCTAGGATGATTATCGTTAATGACAATTTTTTGTATGTTTTCAAATAGCTGCAAGAGAGGATTTTCAACGTACCCAGCACACATGCATGCACACACACACACACACACATACACACACAAATGTTTGAGGTGATTAATATGCTAATTACCCTGATGTGACGATTACACTTTGTATGTATCCAAATATCACTCTGTACTCCATAAACATGTGCAAGTATTATGTGTCAATTAATTTTTTAAATTCGTGTTTTATGTTTAAGTCTCTACTTACCAAGTCTCTATTACTGATGACAAAACTGAATTCTCTCTTATTATGCACTTAATAACCTTACGATGGCATTAGAAAAAAGAAAACTATTTTCTCATTATAGTGGAGGTAATTAAAGGCAAAAACTGAGGTTATTTCCAGAAACTAGGGAAATGTATTTTGTGTGGTAGTTAGCAAGTTATTTGTTAACTCTGTTACATGTTCTACTATAGAATGCATAGCAAAACCCAGCAAGTGTGAGATGAACCAAGCTAGAGTTAGCAGAGATAAAACAATAAGCATTGGGGGTCAAAGATTCATCTGCCTAAAACATGAAATAGATATCACCCAAGTCTCATACTTAGAAGCCTTGCAGGACTAAAAACATTAACTGGGGTTGAATTGAAACGAAGGCAGCTGCAAGCACTAGATGGCGAGTGTCAGCCTGACAAGGAAAAGACTCCATGGCTCAAACCTCATCAAGCACTTTCCCTTGAGAATGCTGCAGAAAACAGGAGGTACCTTGCGTGTCACAAAGAAGCAAGTTACGTTTGCTCCCACTGAAGTCTATTGTTGAAACTATTCTCAATGCAGCAGCATTTAACTAATATTGGGAATAATCAAGAGATTAAAAACTCTATCTTAGCAGTAGATTTTGATGGATATTGGTTTCAAATGGAAATGAATAGACACAAAATATATTTTTAGAAACAGAAGTACTGTCAAAGGAAACCTAAGTCTGTTTGGTACCACTCTGAATTTGTGTGTTGTGGACCTGTAAGTAACTCCCTAGACCGCTGAGATAGCAGTAGCAGAAATTTGGCCACAAATTGTATGCATCAATGTACAATCTCCGCTTTCACCTGCAGATTAAAAAAGCGATAGGATTATGCTGAGGGAAAGAAAATTCAATGCCAAAGGCAATGTCAATTGTAAAAGGACACAGTGGACAAACAATCTTTTCAGAGGCCAAAACAAGGGGTATATAAAAAGTTAGCCAGCATGATTTCTCCACTGACAGCAGACAAACTCTTTACCACTCCTGTCAATTAAAGATCTTTGCATTATTGTTTGTTAATGTATTAAATTTCAACTGGATGTGCAACAATTTAGTCAACTATTATGTTACTTGTTACATTTATATAACCTTTCAATTTTAATAGTAAAAGTAACGTAATAAGTACCACTGAGTTTCTAACTTTTTATATTTGAATCAAAACTAAAATTCTGTGTTAAAGATAATAAGTTTATATTTCTATTAAGTCATTTCAAATAATTTCAATGGTGTATCATTTATCTAAATAAAATGGAACTATTACATTTGCTTTATTGAATAATTTGTAAAAATCAAGCCTACTATAGGCATATCTTAAAGTACTAATTCACTTTAGTACATTATGTACATATGGATATTATTTTAGAATGTTAGTCATTTCGTGATCAGAATATACAGCAGAAATATATTAATGAGAAAGGGTTAGTGAAGAAGGCAAGTGAGTTGATCTGGGAATAGAAAAACTAGCACAGTGGTCTGTGATAATCGTTTGCTACCCTTAACACATCTATTAGATTTTATATTGGGGGAATCTTCAATCTATAATTCCAATATGTTTTACTCAAAATATTTAGCACCTGCTTTTATATGATAGAAACACAAATATTGTAATATTATAATGACAACTAAGTTAATTCCCTGCCTCAGATTTCTCCCCATATAAATACATTTCAGTCCTAATACTAGATTCTTCTTTCTGGGACCACAGTTTTGAGCCTGCAGACATTCTGCTGGGTCACATTTTTTAAAATTTAAAAAAAAAATCATAAAATTTGCCTGAGTTTAGTTCACATTTCTGGTGAAACTGAAGTATTTATATTTACAGAAATTGAGCTGTCTTGCATCTTTTTCATAAGTTGGGTTCTTTCTTGCACATAAACATTCTTCCCCAGCACTTCTAAAGGCTTCAATTTCTTCACTTTTCCTAAAATTTTGCATGTAAATCTTCCCTCCACGGAGACTTCCTTGTTCTCTTCAAGGGGATGACTCTCTCCCCCTCAGAGTCTGCTCTGTCAGAACGTCACGTTTAATCTACAGTTTAGCTGCTTACGTTTATGTGGACCATCTGCTCCTTCCTGATGAGGGCTGACTGCAGGTGGACCCTAGAGCACCCTGAACATCTCCTGTGCCTTCCTACATGACCTGGCCCTGAAGTCCTCCTGGGGTCCTCATCTCCCACCACATTTGACCTTACCAAGTTCCGCTGCTCACAGGACATTCCAGGCAGGGCCTTTCACATTTAGCACACTGGGCTCAATACCCCTTCCTTCCTCATGGTGTCCAGCTGCTGTTCGTGCTACTCAGATGTTTGTTTCAATGTCACCTCCTTGAGAGTGACTCAGAGGTATTGGGTGATACTCAGTTCAGTGATTTCTTTCTGATTAGCTGACAGTTTGCAGGGAGAAGGGGGATATGTGGTTTGAAAGGAGCAAGGAAAAGGATGAAAGACACCTTCCCAACAGGAAGTCCTGTCGTGTGTGGCTTCTGGGAGAGAAAACGGCCACCCTTTCATAGGGCACCATTAGGAGCCATGTCCCTAGGGGATGTGTGAGAAAAGCGAGGAGAACCTGCCGCAATAGCTTGTGTGAAAGGAGGAAAACCATTTGACAACATCTTGAACTCTAGTGGAAGAAATGATGGCGATTTCAAATGAGTGTGCATGTGTATATGAGTGGGATGGGGGCAGTGCTCACTGAAACACTGTGACAACTAGCTCTTTCCTGAGTGCAAGCTTTTTAAAGGGAGACAACTGGATTCAGGTCTATATAAAGGTAAACAATGAATTTTACCCCAATAAGCTTGTCTCCATTGTTTTTTAAAAAATGAGAATTAACACTGAGCCGATTCTGGAAGGTTATGGTTATAACTAAAATAATAAAATGAAGGTGAAATATTAAGCAAAATACATTTGCAAAGTAAGTACTAAATGAACAAGAGGTATTTCTGTTTATTACTATTATTATAGTTATTATATAAGAAGTTATACTCTACTTCATCTAGGCGAGGGTTAAAACAATTCACTTAATGTGTCTGAAAGGATATGGAAGTTGACTATTTGATGAAATTACCCTATGATCAAATTATGCCTGTGTTTATAGAAATAAACCAGGTTTAAAGGGTAATAAATTGGCTTTAGATACCCTAAAGCACAACCTGCAGGCCCAGGGTAAATGCCTCAACCAGCCTTTCTTCCACAATCCCCAGGGGCCGCCACTTCCACAGTACTGCAGGGACCTGCCAACCTGGATCTCTCTGGCTCCTGCTCCCTGAGAGCGTCTGCTCTACATTCCTCTGCTCCTTATTTCAAGAAAAGGAAAAGTTGTGAAAGAAAAGATTCAGACTAAAAAAAAGCAAAGTTAAGAAAAAAAAACTCTAAATATGTGAAACTATTGTATTACAGTTGATTTTTGGATTTAATTTTTTGTTTTTGGAGATCACATGAGTATATATTTATAAATAAATTGATATAGAAATAAATGTATGTTTATTGTTGTTTCCTTTGTAAACTCAGCAGTCTCTTTAACAAGCCAAATTTCTTGCCTGAAAGTTACTGTATCTATATAATCATTTACCAGTAAAGGAGTGAAAGACATGCCATCCCCCAAATAGCAAATTGGAATACTGATTACTTTGCGTTAAAAACATAGGAGCAGTGGTTGTTTCAGAAAGGGCCAGCTGATCATTCTCTTCCTACATGCGCGAAGCCATAGAGATCCCTCGGCAGGTACACCCTCCATGTACCAGCTGTGAAAATAGCCCTCACACCAGACACTGGGATCTGCACTGCAATGGATCAGAATGAATACACTTACCTAAGTAATCCTTCTACAAGTTTTACTCCCCTTCATATACCTCCTAATGACTCACCTAGAAATGTATTACTGTTAGCCGATCCCCTTTGTCCTGTCATTTCTTCTTGGGAAAATATAAAATTGTCTCTCTTTGGCCACTTCTTCAGACTCCATGCTCTTGTGAAGAAGTCCCTGTATATGTAAAATTAATAAAATCTGTGTGTTTTTAGTGGCATCATTCCTCCAGTGAAGTGGAATGTTCTGTTACAATTCATAATTAAAACAAACAGATTTATAGCTTTAAGCAGAATGCAGGAGGTGGAAGAGATGTACTAAATACCTGGTTTAATAAAATAGCAAAGCTTGAGGCATTGAATGATAACACGTGTCAGGAAATATAATAACAAATAACCCAATATATGATTTTATTTCCAAAATTCCAAGTAGTCCTATGAATGCCATAGATTGCCTATTAATTAATAACCAAGTTGTTTTTGCTTTGGAAGCATATACAGATTTTTTTTTCCAAAAACTGAAATAGACAGTTTATATCACTAGGCAATAGAAAATAAGCTAATGCAAGAGGCCTCACCATTATTAGTCATCAGGAAAATGCAAATTATAAGCAAACTCAGTTCCTACTACACTCAGAATTGCTAAAATGAAGAAAACATCAATATTTGGAGCAACTGGAACTTGTGTGCATTGTCAGTGGCAGTATAAGAGTAAACAATCACTTTGAAAACAGTTTACTAGAGTTCATCAGACACCTACCAAGAAAAATAAAAACATATTATTACAAATAGGAGATTAACAGACATTTCAATCATAAGAGCTTCAAACTTATAATAACCCAGATGCCCATCAGCAAAATAATGGATAAACAAATGATGAAATTTTCCAAAAACGAAATACTACTTAGCAGTAAAAGAAGAGCAACATATCAATGAGGTAAAAATGTGGAGGGATTTTAGAAATATATTAAGCTGAAAGAAGGAAACAAGATTCAAGACAATACTACTGGTTTCCTTTGATATGAAATTTTAGAATAGCCCAAACTAATGAACAGAGATAAAAATTAGAGCAGTGGGTGTATCTTAGGCCTGGGGTATCACTGGAAAAGGGCCTGCAGGACTTTCTGAGGTGGTGAAAATGGTATCTCTTGATAATGCGTGATTACCAGGGTAGATATTTGTGGAAATCAGTTGAAAAGGAACACCTTAAATGTGAGAATTCTGCTGTGTGTAAGCTACACCTCAATTTGAAACAAATGGCAACAATTAACCTTCAAAACTGTTTGAATGGTGAATTCATTCTTTGAACAAAATATTATTGTGAGGTATGATGTAAAACCATCTTACTAAAAATTAGTGATTTCACCGATTTTTAACAATTCATAATTTGATTGGATAATGATAGCTGAGTAAATGAACCCAAGGAATGAAGATTTATCTGCAATTCAAAGCAACACATACACACACACACACACACACACAAACACACAGAGAGACAGAGAGAGACACACACAACAGATGTAGATATAAAAGTGTATATTCCTCATCTCTAGGAAATTCCACACAAACACTTTGCACAGTTTAGAATGTTGGAGCAAATATATATACTCTTATTCATGACTTAAGGCCACACACCGACCCATACACCTTGTCAGGGCTCCCTTGACCTCACTGTTCCTCACACTGTAGATGAGGGGGTTTAGCAAAGGGGTGAACACAGTATAGAAGGCTGACACAACCTTATCGTGGTTAGTGGACCTATGAGATTTGGGTCTCATGTAGGTAAAAATGGCGGCTCCATAAAAGAGTCCCACCACAGCCACATGTGAAGAGCAGGTGGCAAAGGCCTTCTTGCGGGCTTCTGTAGAGCGCATGTGGAGAACAGCGGCGAGGATGAGACCATAGGAGGACAGGATGAGGGACAAGGGCACCAGGAGCATTAACACACAGCAGATGTACATGGCGTTTTCGAAGACTGAAGTGTCAGCACAAGCCAAACGCACCAGCACGGGGGCCTCGCAGAAGAAATGATCGAGCTCGTGCGCCCCGCAATACGGGAAGCTCAGGGAAGCAGCAGCCTGCAGGAGCCCGTCAGCTGCACCCAGGAGCCAACACGACATGGTCATCCTCAGGCACAGCTGCCAGCTCATGAGCATGGGATATCGGAGTGGGTGGCAGACAGTCACGCAGCGGTCATAGGCCATGGCTGCTAAGAGGAAGCACTCTCCGCCCCCCAGCGTGGGGAGGAAGAAGATCTGCGCACCGCAGCCGGCGGGGGAGATGGCCTTATTTCCGGTCAGGTAGTCAGCCGCCATTTTGGGCACAGTGGTGGAAACCAGCATCATGTCCATGAGGGAGAGTTGGCTCAGGAGGAAGTACATGGGCGTGTGGAGCCGGCGGTCCTGGTGGATCAGGAGAATCATGAGGGCATTGCCAAACAGGGAGGTCAAAACAATGGCCAGAAGCATCACGAAGAGGACTTGGTGGGCTGTGCTGTGGTTAAAGAAGCCTAGGAGAATGAAATAAGAGGTAGAGCTCCCATTTTCCATGATTTCACATAAGAGTGACACTGCAGATGGAGAAAAAGATGACAGTGTTTATCCTTTATGGTATTCCATTTGAGTTATATAGTTCTTGAAAAGTACTTGTGTGAAAGCAATGAAACCTATGTCAAATCTTTCATTTGCCACTTGCAAATTGTTCTAATTTGTGCATAAAATTAATTCAACTTTTTCTCATTTCCAAGGATTAATTATAAATTCTTCTCAAGCTGAGTATTGATTAATTTTATATAACAAATCCACGTTCTGGATAAGTTGCAAGTGACCTGTCAGAATGATTTTGCTTTAT
Source organism: Mandrillus leucophaeus (assembly GCF_000951045.1). Lineage (NCBI taxonomy): Eukaryota > Metazoa > Chordata > Mammalia > Primates > Cercopithecidae > Mandrillus > Mandrillus leucophaeus. The sequence goes on along the minus strand of NW_012100621.1, from coordinate 200,500 downwards.
CTGATACCATCATAAGTGAGTGGGAATGAAATTATTCACATAATTTGTCATTTTATTTGTGCTTGAGTTACATCATGCATAGTCAATATTTTAGGAGCTGAATTAAGTCAATATATTTCATTATATAAAACTACATCCTTGATTATGAAGGTTGTGGGTCTATAACATACCAAAACTCATTGAAACCTACCACAATCAGGTGGTTTCCCCTGACTTAATCCAAGAAGACTTTTTTTAACTTTCTAAACAGGGTGACTTATGTTCTCAGGTCTGGAAAGACTAAGTCTGCAAATGAAAACATACTTAATTTGGAGTTACGAACACATTTAGTCCTCCTTTATAGGTGATAGCCTGAAAACAGTACTGACATTCTTGGATATTTTTTATTTCTTTGCAATTTAAGAGTATAATGGTAAATACACATTTTCATTAACTGTACAAGGTACTTTGTTGCAATGAGACTTTTTCTCATCAGTCCACAAGCATAACCTTTACCAGGTACAGGAGAAAAAAGAAAAGTAAGATCTTTATCCAATCAAAGAGATAAATTAGTTTTTTCTTCAGTCTCAAGAGAAATGAAATCTTTATAGGCATTTTCCTCTTAGATCTGCTGGTGCAGGAAGTTTTCTACCTTGTTGAATAATGTGGCCACACCTGCATATCAATGCTGATTCAGTCTCAACGATATGGTCTAATTCAGTAAAGTTACATGGCAGAAGGAGCCCATCTCTTCCATGGGCATTCCCTTAGCCTCCACTTTTTGTATCCACCCTAAACTCAAATGTCAATCATGACTGGGAAATGCAGTGCAGTTGGGTCAGTGGATACCAGGGTGCATTAGTTGAGCATCATAATTTTACTGGCAGCACAATACCTGAGGGTTTTATTTGGTTGTTTAAAATATCATGGAAATATACATATTTCCTTCTTGACAAATAAATTCTGCATTTGACAAAACTTTGTCATATTCACACCCTGGTATCTCTAACATGCACATTTCTTTTCTTTTTACTTCTTAGAAAATGCAATAACATGTACCTTCTACATGTAGGAACTATACAAAAATCTCTAATTATAGTCCTCAGTGTCATTTTGCTGAAAGACCTCAAAGCCTCCTAACTCATTTCTTTCACTTGATGTCTCCCATTTCTCTGTTTTTTCAACCTTTCTTAGTGTTGAAGATTGATCAGGTTTAAATATCTTTTAAAAAATCAATCTGTAATGTCATAACTGTAGGGTGTTGGACAAGTTTCTTAAATTATTTTTTTCTATCATATTAACTATTTTTAAGTGCACAGTCAGTACAGTGGCTTCATGTTGTATGACCGTCCACAATATCCATCCACATTGTGTGTGTGTGTGTGTGTGTGTGTGTGTTTGACTGTCTTATTTCATTTATCATAATGTCCTCAAGTTTCATCCCATGTGTCAGAATTTCCTTCCTAAGGGTGAATACTATTTCATTCTCTGTATATATAACAGTTTATTCAGTTATCCAGTTATAGCCATTAATGTTGCTCCCACTCACTTCAGCTGTATGTTTAAGGATCAATTTAATGGCATGTTTGATAAAAGATGTTAGCTGTTGTTGCTGTTGTTGTTTTTGGTAAGGTAAACATATATAGCATAAAAATATAGCAATTTCAATTAATTAGCCGCTTAAATTATGCCAGACTGGTTCATATGTTTTCAGAGAATAATCTCAACAACATGCATGACTTTTCAGTTCAGGAATAATAATTCTGAAATAAAAATTCTGAAATAAATAATTCTGAAATAAAAATAAAACTTCGTAATAATTTTCTTATTATGAAGTTCCTACTATGATTAAGTAGTTTGTAAAATTTGATGTCATTAGCTTGTACCTTTTCAGTGAAAATAGATAATATTTCTATTCTTTATGTTTAGGTGGAATGAAAATTCTTTATTTCCAGGTGTATAAAAATTATCAGTTTTTATCGGTCTAACTGGTCATCATGCCATAGCATTCAGATTATTTCATGAAATGATCAATTAAATGTGTTAAGTAAAATTAGTAGATAACTGTATTTTTCTATGATGTGATAATATTAAATTATTTGCTTTATTAAAATTACTGTCTATATTTTTATGTTACAAAGCTGAGATAATTTGCCACTAATTAAAATGTTTATGAACCTACAAAAATGATTATTTGGGGTAATTTTTTAAAAAAATTGACCATGGAAACAAAGTATAGTTAAATGAAAAATGAAGAATTAAATAATCTTACTAATAAAATATCTATAATTTCATTTAAAAGAAGATTGAAAATTCAAGACTGACTACTGTAGAAAGAAGTATGATAAAGTATTGCCCTGAAAAATAAATATTTTCCTTTTCTTTCTTCACTATAGCTTAAAAAGCTAAAGAATTTTGAGCTATATTTTCTTCTGTCCCCATAGTTTCTTACTTAGAATGGTGATAAAATGTGGACATCTTTACTTTAAATCACACTGATCTCTTTTGCAATGCTCGTAGAAGGCACGTATATATCCCTTCCTTTTTCTCATCAATAACTTGTTGAGTAATCATAGAACATTGAGAACAATGCCTCTAACATTCCATTCTGTACGTTTCTGATCCCTGTTGCCAAAACTTAATAGTAAAACTGTAACTCTCCTCCCCAAGATACTGAAATGATTAATCAATTTGTTCTGTCAGAAAATAAATTGGAAACAGCCAAATCATAAATTTGACAAAATTCACAGGTTATTACAAGAATTTAACCTGATGACTGTCTCAGCTAGTAGGTTTTGATTCTTCAGGTTGTAGAATGGATAATAGAATTTTATTTGTAAAATATATAAAGATGTATAGCTGTGACTTCTCTGGAGTTCAAACTTTACAGGAAAATTATTAGTATTTACAGAATCACAGATTGTCTACTTACAGAAGATAAAAGTGATGACTGCTTCCAAAAGGCTGGATCCTGTCTGAGCAGCATTGTCTTAATGCCTCTTTGGGTGGAGAAAAGCTCTTCCAGCCTGGCTGTATTGGCTTCTCTTATATCAGTGTCTATACTCTACTTCTTAGGGGTGTGGCCTAAATTAAATCTGATTAATAAACCAGAGAGGCATAAGCTTGCCACTTTGATTGCCAAAGATGTTTAATTTTCGGTGACATTTTATAGACACCCATAATTTTAATATACTTCCAAAATGCTTTTGGAAAGCTGTGATTTATTGAAAGAGGAGAATTCTTTAGGATCAAAAATGACATGTAAACAGATGTTCATGGAAAAAGATGATGCTTAAAAATACATTAAGGGGGTGAGGTAATGTGGCTCTGGCATTGTCTGTGGTTTAATTATGGGAAGATTAAACAGGTATGCTATTGAAAGATCAGCTGTTGTCAAAGAGAGTAGTTGAAATAAAAAGAAACCGTGGTAGAATCCATGGTAGTTTCCTTATTGAACTAAACTTGACAGAATCTCTGCTGCATTATAAGTATCAGTATTTTTGCATCTCTGTGATATAATTGTATTTTTTAATATTTTATATGTGTGTATCTATGTAATAAAATCAGTGATAACAACAATAGTAACAACAGATTGTATTCACTGTGCCAGGCACTTTGTGATTTGATTTTATCTGGGGCTGCTTTTTGTGATTGTTATTTCTTCTTAATATTTTCTACTGTCAAGCACCCTTGGATTCTGGCTCCACCTTTTGCAAGTTTTGTGAACTAGGGCTTCACTACTAGTATATATAAATCTCAGCTTCCAAAACTGTAAAAAATATATATATTTAAACAAAATTTCTCCTGGAATAGATCATGGGGAAAGCTGCTCCTACACAAAACATGAGAAACTGTAATTGCTTATTCCAAGTGAAGTTGTAATTACCACTGTTTTTGTTTAGAAGGCAAGCCCATTATAGATTTTAGTGACACCTCTGCCTTTGCATGTTGGATCTTATTGAAGTGGGCAATCCTACTCTGATTTAGAATGTTATTGATCACATGCAGTCTACAGTTAAAGTCAGGTTATCTTATTTCCTGTGAAAAAAACCCAAATTCCTGGCTAAGTGCAAGCAGTAAGTCATAGATATTTAGTATATCAAGTTACAAATAAAACTTTCAATGAAAGTTTACCTATGACTTACAATAAAAGTTTTATCTTTCCATGTTCTGAACACTAATGTCTCTGGGTCCCAGGGGTATCAGTATGATGGTGTAGTAACACAGGGCGGCTACTGTCCGATGGAGGGAGTGGCCTTTTGCCTTAAGTAGATCAGTCTCTCTGAAGGACTGTAGTGTGTGAGAGAATTAAGGTCAGACAAGCTGTGAGTCAGATGAGAAAAAGATGTATGTACTGCCCAGAGTGCCACAGAAAAACACAAAGGACAGTGATGCTGGGTAGCTGAGTTGAGATTAACTACTATGTGGGCACAATTTACAAAAACCAAAGAGAGGCTATGCTGAGTCCCTACACCAGCAAGACCTTGACCTTCTGCCCACTCTCCTCTTGATGGCATGTGGGGATAGACCAGCTTCCAGATTACAGATGGGCTATATGGAGGAGGCCACCTCAAAGGTGACTCTGCCAGAGGGCATAGTCAAGAATCCACAGATCAGCAAGCCTGAGCAGGAGAAATAAATATCACTTAGAAATTCCTGAAAAAAAGGCTGAGATGGAGATTTAGACATTCAGGAAGCTGACCGAGGAGTGTTCCTAGTGTCAATTCCTGTGGCCTTAATGAAGCAAAATTGGGCACAGGGAGAAAATGAACTGTGATGCAGTCACAACTATGGTCTCGGCTACTCCTTGGATGAACTCTGAGATTACCCTTCCATGTTGTCTTGTAGTAGGCAAATGTCCCAGTGTTTGTGTTCCCACAGAAGAAATTTTTACATGTGACTTGCCCACAGAAAGCGAGCATAAGCTTGGGTGAGGCAGTTTACCTCAACTGGGAACAGTGACTTGAGAAGGACTTAGCTGAGAGCTGTCAGATACTAATTCTCCTGGCAGCTGGAGGAACAAGTACTTGAAGTACTTCCCACTTAAGTGGGGAGTGTGGAGAGCACATGACACTGTACACTGTACATTACACTGCATGAGCCAAACTCGATCAGAAGTCAGTGTGAAGGGAGCCCCTGATGCTATTCACACAGGTGTATTCCTGTAGCACAGAGCAGGGGGGTCACTTGGAGGGCAGGTATAGACGACATCTAGAAACAATTACCAGGGCACTAAAATATGTTTGCTTGGAAGTTCTAGTTCCAACTGAAAGGTAAAAGTTGGTTTGGAATTTGCCAACTAGGAATATACGGGCCTGAGGAGCCGAAATGGAAACAGCTTCCCTCTCTTTCTGACCAGGCACTCCCTTGCACCACGCACACTTATCTTATTGTATGCTTGTTGAAAGATTCTAGGGACTAATTTTGAAACAAGCCAGGCA
>NW_012100621.1:192525-195030 GCF_000951045.1 Mandrillus leucophaeus | reverse complement strand
TAAAGTCAGGTTATCTTATTTCCTGTGAAAAAAACCCAAATTCCTGGCTAAGTGCAAGCAGTAAGTCATAGATATTTAGTATATCAAGTTACAAATAAAACTTTCAATGAAAGTTTACCTATGACTTACAATAAAAGTTTTATCTTTCCATGTTCTGAACACTAATGTCTCTGGGTCCCAGGGGTATCAGTATGATGGTGTAGTAACACAGGGCGGCTACTGTCCGATGGAGGGAGTGGCCTTTTGCCTTAAGTAGATCAGTCTCTCTGAAGGACTGTAGTGTGTGAGAGAATTAAGGTCAGACAAGCTGTGAGTCAGATGAGAAAAAGATGTATGTACTGCCCAGAGTGCCACAGAAAAACACAAAGGACAGTGATGCTGGGTAGCTGAGTTGAGATTAACTACTATGTGGGCACAATTTACAAAAACCAAAGAGAGGCTATGCTGAGTCCCTACACCAGCAAGACCTTGACCTTCTGCCCACTCTCCTCTTGATGGCATGTGGGGATAGACCAGCTTCCAGATTACAGATGGGCTATATGGAGGAGGCCACCTCAAAGGTGACTCTGCCAGAGGGCATAGTCAAGAATCCACAGATCAGCAAGCCTGAGCAGGAGAAATAAATATCACTTAGAAATTCCTGAAAAAAAGGCTGAGATGGAGATTTAGACATTCAGGAAGCTGACCGAGGAGTGTTCCTAGTGTCAATTCCTGTGGCCTTAATGAAGCAAAATTGGGCACAGGGAGAAAATGAACTGTGATGCAGTCACAACTATGGTCTCGGCTACTCCTTGGATGAACTCTGAGATTACCCTTCCATGTTGTCTTGTAGTAGGCAAATGTCCCAGTGTTTGTGTTCCCACAGAAGAAATTTTTACATGTGACTTGCCCACAGAAAGCGAGCATAAGCTTGGGTGAGGCAGTTTACCTCAACTGGGAACAGTGACTTGAGAAGGACTTAGCTGAGAGCTGTCAGATACTAATTCTCCTGGCAGCTGGAGGAACAAGTACTTGAAGTACTTCCCACTTAAGTGGGGAGTGTGGAGAGCACATGACACTGTACACTGTACATTACACTGCATGAGCCAAACTCGATCAGAAGTCAGTGTGAAGGGAGCCCCTGATGCTATTCACACAGGTGTATTCCTGTAGCACAGAGCAGGGGGGTCACTTGGAGGGCAGGTATAGACGACATCTAGAAACAATTACCAGGGCACTAAAATATGTTTGCTTGGAAGTTCTAGTTCCAACTGAAAGGTAAAAGTTGGTTTGGAATTTGCCAACTAGGAATATACGGGCCTGAGGAGCCGAAATGGAAACAGCTTCCCTCTCTTTCTGACCAGGCACTCCCTTGCACCACGCACACTTATCTTATTGTATGCTTGTTGAAAGATTCTAGGGACTAATTTTGAAACAAGCCAGGCATGGAGACCCAGCCGCAAATTCTCTCCCTCTTAAAATGACCTCAAGATAGATACTCTGCAGCCCAGCCACACTTGAGATGGTGCCAGCTGGCACTCTAGGTGGACAATAATACAAGATACCGTTGCAACAAGACACACAGACCCTGCACTCTGCGTACCCCTGCACACCTCCCACACCACGTTTCCCTTTTTAAAGCCCTACCCTCAGCTCAAAGCTTTGAGATGTTTTGTTTTGTTTTGTTTTGTTTTTTTGTGAGGCTTGAGGCAGCCCATCTCCCATCTCCTAGCATTTAAAAAATAAAACTGATTTCCCGTCACTGCATCCCGCCTCTTTTGCAATTAGCTTCCAGGTGGTGATCAGCTGGACTTGCATACAGTTCCAGAAATACAGGAGGTCTAAATGTACTTTCTACAACATTAAGTCTATAATTCAGTGAAGAGAATTCTCAGCAAAGAAAAACAAAAGGACTAAATAGAAACGTAAGAGCCAAAAAAGGCAGACAAAATAATCATAATAAAAAAATCCTCACTGTAGTTCAGCGTAATAACAAAATATAGATGACAAGTGGAAGAGTCGGCAAACTTAAATAGGAATTACACAATGTAAATATAATGAGGAAAAAGATTGAAAGAGTGGTGAAAAGAGCTTCAGGGTCCTGTGGGACAATAACAAGACAATTTTTGTCATTACATGTAATTTAAAGCTTGTTATGTATTTTTGAGTATGCATCTCATTTATTATTATGAACTGCCCATAATTAGCCTGAATCATTTTTCTTGTGTGAGGTATGCAGCTAATTCATGGTATCAGCATAACAAATCTCCATCTATTATTTATTATCTATGTGAATCTTTATATGTAAAGTGTGTTTGTGCTAGAATAATTCATCATTGTTATGTATTTTGGGGCATAGTACCTGATAGGTAGTTTTTGATCCTCACCCTCCTCCCACCTACTACCATCCAATAAGCCCCGGTGTTTACTATTACCTTCTTTGTGTCCATGTGCACTCAATGTTCAGCTGCCACTTATGAGTGAGAACATTCAGTATTTGGTTTTCTGTTCCTGTGTTAGTTCACT
>NW_012100621.1:188922-191480 GCF_000951045.1 Mandrillus leucophaeus | reverse complement strand
GGAATATTTTTCCATTTATTTGTGTCATCTCTGATTTATATTGGAAGTGTTTCATAGTTGTCATTATGAAATGCAAAATCCCAGCATTTTGCATTCATCATATAATTGCCCTTCCAAACAACGTTATGAAAGTCTGCTTTCTACTACCCAATATACAACCTCAGGAGTTACTTTAAGTTAATTTTGGAAGAAAACCTAGAAGAAAAGAAAAACAAAGAAGGGAAAGAAACCCTTGGAATCTTTCTACTGGGCTGCCACAAATAAGGACAATCATTCAAATTTGGTCAAGAAATAGAAATAAATTTTCATTGTGTAGTTTCTTCTCTACCATGCACCTAATTGTCACACATTAAGATCTTCTCAATTTAGAGACTCAGTTTGAAGCCATATGAGGCCATTTATGTAACAACTTACATTGTCAGTTCCACATTCTTCCTTCCTCATTGAGTTTATTTGTTTGACTGAATTAATTAAATCACAAATTTAAAAAAGAAACTTCAAGAATAGCACTTAAGTGATTTCTTCTAATTTAAAATGTCTTCTTGAGAACTTTTTTTTTTTTACATTTTGAAACACACCAGAACTCTAGAGGTAACTTGATAAGATATTTAATTAATGGCAGCTGTGTCTTCATTCTGACTTGGGATTTTTCTCTTTTCCCATACTTGCCCATATAATTTATTGATAAACTGAGTAAACAATTTATCCAGCTACTACTGAATGTATTTAATTAATTAATGCATTTCTCTAGGTTTAAAGACTATTCACTAAAGAGGATGTCTACTGTAATTGTGGGAGGATTTCAGTTTCTAGGACTTTATTAAAGAAAATGTTTTAAAAGAATATGTTAAACATAAACAGTCATTATACCTCTCTTTCAATGAGACAACTGTCATATCCTAATGGCCTCTTAAGATCTTTAGTAAACTCTGATGCAAGGCAAATATATTTCCATTTTATAAATATGCAAAACTTTTAGTTTTTAGTAAAACTAAAAGATGAGAAACAGAAAAAAAAAGAAACCATGGATTTAAGATGTTGGAACGTAGTGTGTGATTTAATTTGGTGGAATTATCTATACATTATGAACGTAATGCATTTTAAAACTGTCTCCAAAGTTACAAAGAAGGAGCAAGAGAATGGCATGGCAGAACAACCAGACAACAGGGGGTGATTTTGTCTTCTTGGACCAGTTTCACAGCACACGGGCTGCCTGGATTCCCTTCTCCCTCACCATACTAGCACTCCTGTTGGTCCCATTGACATCACAACATCCTCATTTGGAATGACCCACTCGTCCACCACCCCATGTATTTTCTGCTCAGCCCATTGTCCCTCATGGACCCCCTGTATATGTCCACATTTGTCCCCAAAATGGCCCTTGACTTTCTGTCTGGGGACCATCATATCTCCGTCCGCCATTGAGTGTGGCATTCAGCTATTCCTCTTCACCACCTTGGTGGCAGTGGAGGGCCTGCTGCTGGCCGTCATGGCTTACAACTGCTTTGTGGCCATCTGTTATCCACTGTGCTATTCTATCCTCACCTTTGTGCTACTCCATCCTCAAGTATCTGACCATCTGTGTCCTCATGCTGCTTGCATCTTGGCTGAGAGCACTGCTCATTGCCTTGACCCATGTAGTCTATACTGTGCCTCCCTCTTTCTGTGTCGCCAGAGAAATCTATCACTTTTTTGTGAGATCACAACCCTACTGAAACTAGTCTGGGCTCACACTGCCTGGTATGAAAAAGGTCTTTTTGTCAGTGGTGTTATTTTTCTCCTCCCACCCATCTCAGCTATTATGGCCTCCCATGGAAGCATATTATCCATTGTACTGTTGATAGACTCAAGGCTGGGGCTCAGAAAAACCTAGGCTACTTGCTCTTCTCACATGACCATGGTGTCTTTATTCTATGGGGCCATGATTATCAGGTACTTTCTGCCAAAGTCCTACCACTCCCCTGAGCAGGACGGTGTGGTCTGCATCTTCTACATCATCCTAACTCCAATGTTCAACCCTCTGTTTTACAGTTTAAGAAACAAATACATTATTCGAGCCTTCTGGAGAGTCCTTGGAAAAAGAAGAATATGACATTTTCTGTTTCCAATGAACATACAAAACAATGAAAGCATGTGCATTGAAATAGAGGGATTTATGATGTGCATTTAACTCTAAGAGCCAAATATTTTGAGAAACAGACAGTAGACCAAAAAAAATCCTGTCACCAAAGTTGATATGCAAATCAGTCATTTTCTTATTTATATCTTCGTATTCAAAGATAACATAAAAATGAAGCCTGGTCAATTCATATGCTATATCAAATGGACTTTTCTTATTCCTATTTAATCTTATTATTTGTTCATTTTTACTTATTTTTATCTTTTGAAATTTATTTGTATTTGACAAATAATAATTCTGTCAATTTATAGAGTATAATATGACTTTTACCTATGTATACATTGCAGAAAGTTTAATAAAGCTAATTAACATATCGATCACCTTACCAACTTATTTTTTTGTGGTGAAAATGTTAAAAAACCTTTTTTTTTTTTTTTTT
>NW_012100621.1:184872-187842 GCF_000951045.1 Mandrillus leucophaeus | reverse complement strand
GCAGGAGGGAGGGGATCAGGAAGAAGAGCTAATGGATGCTGGGATTAATACCTTGGTGACTTCGTGGAATTGTTTTTAATAATTATAATAGGATTCTCAAAAACAATATATAAAGGGCTATTTGAGATTCACGTTCAAATAGGCAGGTAATTACAGGAAGTCAGTGAAGTGAGAGAGGGGAGGAAAATACCAAAAACAGAAATCAAAAGCTGGTAGTTCTGAACACATTATTAAATAAAAAAATAATAGAAATATTGATAATATTGAAGAACATTAATAGTATCAATAAGTAAATATATTAATTTTGTATTAAGGAATGACTAAATGATCTGCACTGTGTCTAAGAGTTTATTCACATGATTTTACTTCAGTTGCCCTGTAAAACTGCTGTTATATTTGTCTCCCATTTATAGATTAGGAATCTTGTCTCAATAAAGTTATGTAACTGCCCAAAATGAAACCATGATAAGAATAAAATCTAGGTTTCAAACCAAGGGCATTAATTTTCAGGTTGAAATAGTGAATGAATCTGAAAATATTCTCAGAATATTTTCTGAGAATAAAGGCAGAGGGAAAGCAGTCCTGTAATCCCTATCAAAGGCACTTGGCAAAAGTGCCTGGGTGGGCCTGGGTGTGCACCTCGTGTGTGTGTGTGTGCACACGTGCGCCTGCACAAAGGGTATTATGGTGCAGGAGAAGAGTCACGTCAATAGATACTCTTGTCTGTTTTTAGCCCTACTCTCTTTACCACCATCTGTCCTGATTTTCCCTCCAGATACTGTAAGCTTTGACTCTTCCCTTCCTCAATATTAGAAGAGAAAACAGTGATTTCTCTCCTGTTAATACATTATTAAATATTAATAAATATTAGTCACTGGATTTTTATAAAGAAACTTTCATTAATAAAGCATGAAAACCACAACAGAAAAACAGAAACAGAATAAATGAGAATATATTTAGATGTTATTTAACTGGGTCTAAAATGTAAACTTTCATATCAATATATTTTTGGGTAGTGATCACAATTCTGAAGATTACTCTGGATTTGTTTTGCCGGCAATATAGCACTGTGGTTCCTGACTTTCCTAGGACTCTAAAGAAGAGGGAGTGTACCTGTGCATAGACAGGTGAATTGTTTTCTCAAAAAAAACTTCAGAAATCTGAAGTTATTAAGTAGTCTGTGATACATTTTTTGTTAGCTTTTCCCTTCCTCTACCCTCTCCCCAATACATGATAGGTTGTTACGGCTGAATTCTCATAATATCTACAAAACTTAGCGCCCATAATGGTTCATATCATGAAAGATCTTTCTATAACCCTGTTACCACAATACTGGCTCCCAATATTTGACATAAGTAGTTTCTTTTTCTTTAGCTTTGTTACCTACGGTCTTTTGTAGGGTGCCCTGGATTCTGTCTGGATTATTCTTAAAAGCTTGAACTCTTTGTAGAATCCATATGATGTGCACTACCTAAACACTATAATCAGTCCCGCCATCCACACTTACTCATACATTTCTTCCCTTACACCAAGTTGACTGTGATGTTACACCATTTACTATTCCTGAGGAAGTGGATTGTCATAACACTAGCATTGCTTCAAAAATGAAAAAAAAAAAAAACACTGAAAAATGTATTAGCGAGTAAACATAATTTTTACTAAAAAGAATTTTTTTACACTGTTCCAAATTATTAAATCATAAAAGAGTCATTAATTTGGGAGGAATCCGAGAATCAGGCAATATGAGTTCATGTCAGGATTTGTCTGTTGATCAGTGAGTTGTTCATGGAGTTCTTAACCACCATAAACTCTGGTCTCAGTCTATATAATGAGGATAACACAATGGCACTTGCTTAAACCATTGAATAATGTTTTTGTGTGTTTATGTTAATTAGAAAAATATGCTTTCTGAGTTTGCGTAGCACTTGGTTACTGAAAAGTGTTTAGGATGTGGTGTTGTTACCCTCCTAGTGAACGTCTAAAAGCATAACTAACTAGGGAGCACTCTTTGTTACATAAGGCAATAGCACGTCATCAATCACTGAAATCACTGAAATCCTGGTTTTCATAATTCTTAGTACTAAATTAAAATGCGTTATTGAAGTTATTACATTTTAAATGTTATTGAAGCATATAGATGGATAAAATAAAATGAAATCATGATAGGAAAACAAATCCAAAGGAAACACATGTTCAGAAAGGTGCACATGGTCTAAGCGAAGAAATTAAAGATTCTTCAGTTGAGTATTATTCACCTGGGGAAAGCTGTCCCTGCAATTCAGGGATGACCAGGTGGCATCGGTTGGGCCTCAGTGTTGCTAGGAGTTGGCCTTGGGGTTCTTCTGTTAAACATACACCATTGCACAAAACATTAAACACATAGGGAGAAAAATGGTCCACCAAAGAGGTCCACGTGTCCTAACCTCTAGCAACTGTGAATATGTCAGCTTCTACGGCAAAGGGAAACTAAGGTGGCAGATGGAATTAAGGTTACTGATCAGCAGAGATTTCTGTCAGCTTTTATTTTATTTACTCTCACAAGACCAGTCCCTGTAACAGTGTCACACACAAAATTAAGGCATTGAAACACCTGAGTGCATGAATGAATGAATGTATTCTGCATTTTTCTCTCTATTAACTTTGGTTGTTATATAGATTATCTTGATGTTAAGTGTTTGGGTAGATTTTATTTTTATGGTTCACATTTCAGATATTCAAGAGGGCAAGTCAAAATATTAAAATGCCAGGGTAAACACTGGGTTGAGAAGGCTGAATTCTACTGCTTTAGAAATTAAACAAGTTTGACAAATACTGTTTTTGCGGCTTCTATACAGAAAACATTTATTTACATCTTTCCAGATAGTTTTCAGGAATAGCTTTTAATGTTGTTAATGCTCAATCAATACAAGGTTCTGAAGTCATATTTTCTACGGCATATCCATTATCCCAACAGTCTTCTCATTGCCCCTG
>NW_012100621.1:184052-184822 GCF_000951045.1 Mandrillus leucophaeus | reverse complement strand
ATGAGGAGGGGGGAGGGGGGAGGGATTGCATTGGGAGTTATACCTGATGTAAATGACGAGTTGATGGGTGCTGACCAGTTGATGGGTGGAGCACACCAACATGGCACAAACCTGCGCGTTATGCACATGTACCCTAGAACTTAAAGTATAATAATAAAAAAAAAAACATAATAAAGCCTTGCTTCAAAATAAAAATAAAAAAATAAAAAAAAATAAGTGTTTACTGACTGCAGAATAAAATATAAAATGAAAATAAAACAGAGTATTTAGATTATTTGTCTGAACAAGGTATGTTTCTCCTTTGTAAATATTTTAAAGATGATAGACAAGCTGTGCTTACCTGTTAAAAATCACTCATTGACTCAATTTTCTCATATATGTGACATGACAGAATTAGTCAAATATATAATTTCAAGGATTCTTCATTTCTCTTTTGATTACATTGGTTGTAAATAAGAATATACAAATATAAATACTATATAAAAGTAGTAACATTTATATAGTAAATGTTATTTTACTTGTTCAGACAAATGATCTAAATGTGGTAACATTTATATAGTAAATGTTATTTTACTTGTTCAGACAAATAATCTAAATGTAGTAACATTTATATAGTAAATGTTATTTCACTATATAAATGCTATTACATGGTCTAAGTGAAGAAATTAAAGATTCACCTGGGGTGAATTACAGTGCTATTATAGATCTTATGATTTAATTAGTATTTATTTATTTCTGTGAATGTAGACACAATTTTATAAACTTGGGGG
>NW_012100621.1:176924-183537 GCF_000951045.1 Mandrillus leucophaeus | reverse complement strand
AAAGGCTCTACCACATGGGGAAAAAAGACCTGACTGCATAACCTGGAAATAGATATAAACAGGTGATGCATAAAAAGGAAAATAGAAGGTTTAAAATAGGGTAATTATCTACCTAAGCCTAAATCAATGTCATGTGAATAAAACAACCTTATTAAGTTATTTTTTAAAAGATCAAGAATGTAGTCCAATGTACAATAATATATCTTTGGTGACACATGGTTGAATTTTTTAAGATTTTTTTTTACTATAAACTTATCATTTCCATACATTTTGGACTAACAGTTTTATTACTGGAATTTTACTACAGTAATATATGAAATAATCTTTGTACAAACATGTTTTGGTACAAACATATATTACATGTTGAAGATGATACCTTTTCTAAAAACAATTTAGAATTATGAATGCATGATAAATTTTGTTTTGTTTTGTTTTGTTTTGTTTTTAAATAAGGGATCTCCTCAGGAAGTTTCTATAGGCCTTCCTCTTTTTTTTTTTTTTTTTTAAATGATTAATCTGATGACATGTCACATATTCAAAAAGTAGTTATGAAAACTGGATAAACAGAAATTTTACACACAAATACAAACACATAAACGCAAAAATAAACAGTTACAGTATCTATTGATCATAATTCACTCAAAGATGCTTCATGATTGGAAATACCAAAAAAAATTCCAAAACAGAAACACACTGCGGTTTGGATGTTGCAAATCTTACTTTGCTATGAAGCAGGTCACGGGTTTCACTAAACTTCTGGAATAAATACTGGCCTCCATTCCATCTCCCTCAGCCAAGCAAAAGACTACACAGCATGCTACTCTTAATCTCTTCCTAAATTGAGTTGTAAGTAAAATTCTGTGTTGCCTGCAGCACCTTTCTGACAGTAGGCCTCAATGAGTCAGGCTTAATTAGATTCTTTACACAAGTGAACTTGCTGAGAGTGTGTGGTTGAGAGGTATTAAATCAGAAATATTAATCGCACTCAACTACCCACCAATTCTTGCATACACTAAAGACACTTTAAAAATCTGTGAGATTTAAAAATATATATGTTATTCTCTTCATTTAATTTTAATTAAACAGAATCCTTAAGCTTCTTGTTAAGTATATTGGAAGATTTTCTAATCAAATTTTCTCCCACCTCTAATTACAAAACATAATCCTCTGGTAAGCATTACCAACATTAAATGCTACAAGATTCTCTTCGTAATGCTGAAGACCAAGGCTATAGCAAATATAATGTTGTATAAATGTAAATATTTCACCTGATAGGTGAGAGAAAGGTGCTAAGATGAGCACAGAAGCACCTAAAACACATCTAGAGTTTCCTTAGTCCTGAGAAATAATTTCCCCACCTCCCAAGCTCCTCGCCCAATATCAAATATTACTTTCTTTTTTTTTTTCTTTAAGACAGTGTCCCACTCTGTCGTCCAGGGAGGGGTGCAATGGAGTGATCTTGGCTCACTGCAACCTCTACCTCTCCATTCAAGCGATTTTCCTACTTCAGGCTCCCAAGCAGCTGGAGTTTCAGGCACCACATTTGACTAATTTTTGTATTTTTAGCAGACATGGGTTTCACCACGTTAGCCAAGCTGGTCTTGAACTCCTGACCTCAAGCAACCACCCGCTTTGGCCCCCGATAGTGCTGGAATTACAGGCCTGAGCCAACATGCCCTTTCTTTATTTAGATGAAATCCCAAATAAAAATTTCAATTGAAATTAATGTAAAAGAAATCTATTAAGTATGACATAATTTATGATACTATATTCACCAATATATTCAACAAATTGCAATTTCCAACCTCAAAAGCATATAGTTATAATGCAGCCTACTCCATTAGGTAATAGCTTGGACCTTCAGTGTGAGTTAAGTAACTTAAAATAACATCCATTGAAAGTGTGTTCTAAACCAATCCCAGTCCTTCAGCAGGTAGAGAGGAGAAGATGTTGTCATTTCTGCTGATGATGACGGATTTGAGAACTAGTTTACTATTATTACAGCCATAAACTGAAAGCCACACATTTTCACCCAAATAATTTTTGAAATATGCAATTTAATTCATTGTTGGTTTCATCATAATGTAGCCTCTTGTCATTCTTATCATCATCTACATATATTTTGGCATCATTGACCTCCACATTTACCTTGAGGTTTGAATTCTGCTTTTATAAAAACTCTGTCTATAGAACAATTGAAAGATGTTAGGTAACACATTACAGGAGATGAGAACTAGGGAAATTTGCAGAAATAGAAGCCATGGATATATGCAAATACGTTATCTCCTTAATACTAATAGGCAATAACAACATAAATTTCTAAGTGCCAATAATAACCATGTATGCTAGGGGCATACAACTGATGAAGTGTTTTTTTTTTTTTTTGATAGAACTGAATAAAAATTTCACCACACATTGTGTTTTTGAAATATTTTACCTAATTTTAAACTTTCATCATTCCAAAAATATTGTTGAATATAATTACATACTAAACATAATGTTTAAATTGGAGGCTAAAGTAAGGAAGAGATGTTTCCTACCTCAATTAAGACCACAGAGATCCTTCCAGTTGTGTTCTCTCAGGTGGGGGATGTACCAAACTCACCCACACTTGCCCACATCTCTGCACCAACATGCCCCAGCCCCTTCATCCTGGTAAGGCGGAGATTGTTTAAATTCAGTATCAGACCAAATATATCTCAAGTACATACCTTGAGATTCTTTTGCAGACATTAATTAATATCTGGATAAGCTATGCAGCCAATAATATAATTAATTCTATATAATTACTTAAATAAAATACATACCTTTAAATATATCTCTGAAACTAGTTTCAGAATATATTTCTCTGACATAAGTTACAGTAAATTTGTCAAGGGACTACAAATTCTTCTGATTTACCTCAGTAATTAGTTGGCTAACCAGCGATTTGATAGCTAGGTGACTGCCACCATGAGTAAGCCTTATTGCCTCCACCAAGCCACGTCTTTGAAACTGACAACGGCTGGCCTTGAAAGCATTTTTTCGTCTAGGTAAAAGACATATAGACCAGGCGCAGTGGCTCACACCTGTAATCCCAGCACTTTGGGAGGCTGAGGTGGGTGGATCAGGAGGTCAGGAGTTCGAGGCCAGCCTGGCCAATATGGTGAAACCCCGTCTTTACTAAAAATACAAAAATTAGCCATGCATGGTGGCACACACCTGTAATCCCAGCTACTCAGGAGACTGAAGCAGAAGAATCGCTTGAACCTAGGAGGCAGATGTTGCAGTGAGCCAAAATCACACCACTGCACTCCAGCCTGGGAGACAGAGTGAGACTCTGCCAAAAGAAAAGATTGTCTTTTATTTTGTAATTAATTTTAAAATGATTTCAATTTTAGTTTATGTAGCCTCTTTCATAGAGATGAATCTCATTCTTCTAGGATTTTTTCCCAGAAAGAAATATATATATATATATTTTTAAGTAACAGGAGATGTATCTGAATAGATCTGCAAAATTAACTATAAGAAGTGTTCTCTGCCACCACAGTTGGAGGTACTAGTTAGAAAATCAGAGCATCAGAGCAATTCCTTTTTTTATTTACTTTTAAATAAAATTATATTATTTATCAATTATATATATTCAAAAGAAACAGAAGCAGAATGACATATATTCTAAATAATCAAGCTATTTAATGTGACAGTTCTGAAAAAGAAGTCCTATACTTTTAAAATTTCTAATCTGAAAAACATTTTAGAAATTGTTATACTGAATTTGTAAGATGGTCTTTTTTTTTCTTTTTACCTCAGACAGTAAGCCTTTGTTCATTTAGCATAGGGAATTCAGAGGAAAGCAGAATTTAAACAAAAGAGTCATCATTTTTTTATCCTATGTAAGGCTGCTAATGTCTACATTTAAATGAGTTAACTGCCTAATCAAGGTTGACCTTCATATTCTTTGTCTAAGAGACCTTCTGGGAAAACTTGGTCTCCAATCCACAATTAAGCACATATTAGAACTGGTGTCTTTAATTCCAAAAAAGAAGATAAAATTGAGTTCAGGATGAATGCTCAAAATCTATTTGTTTAATTGATAAACAATCAGGATATTTTTAACTGAGGTTTTTAAAAATATATTTTTATTCTATTTTACATTTAAGATATACATATAGATTAGGTTCTGCATAATTAACCAACTGATACAAAATTTTTCTGCAAACAACATAAAAAATGTCATTTTAAGGAATTACATAACCCAGGAGATGATCTATACAACATATTACAATATTTTTTCCTACGATTTTTTTTAAAGATTGTTGTGGTCACAGAACTAGACAAGTCAGATATCTAGAGGTCCACAGATATAGTGACAACTGTTGTAACCACTAACAGTTCATTGTTCCCAGGCTCATAGAGAGGAAGTCAGACAATGCTGTGTGATCACTTAATCTTCTATTGCAACAAGGCTTATTTATAACCTGTGAAAATAAATGTGAGGTTGAATTTTAACCAATCTCTCTGCAAAATGTCATGGATGCCATAACAACCCCTTTGTTCAGGAAATAAAACAAAAAACGTGCAGGAACTTAGGAGACAGGGTGATGTAAGTTAGAATTTGAGGGAAAGATACACAGGCTTAGTCTACTCTGTACTTACTTGATATAGAAGTTCCTATTAAACAATCACACACATCTCTTCATTTTCCCCAGCTAAGATATTGTGTTCTTTAGTATGGAATAGTTTGCTTCACTTTTTGGTAAAACAACTTACAATAATTTCCACAGAAGGAGGACTCCAGTATTCAGACATCATTGAATGCGAATGTTTGAGGGAAATCACTGATAGGGATATTTCTAGAATATCAAAGGACAAACCTGAATTTTGAAAAGCCTGAAACACATATTGTATTGGGTGCTGCCCTTCAGAAAAAAAAAAATACAATTACTAAATGAAGATACAATTTTGGAAGGACTTATGCACAGGAGAGGCCCTGAGACTGGGTTTCTTTAGCCTCACGTCTGCCTCTGAATAAAGGTCTAATACATTTTAGTAGTAGTTACCAATTTCGTTTTATTATTTTCACTTGGTATTGTGTGAGAGACATATTTTAAGGTAATTCCATGCCAAAAAGTAAGCAATTTTAAAAAGTTATGAGAAAATTAACTTGATTGGAGGTATGTCAGACACTGAGCATGAGAGTAAACATAGAGTGCCATGGTGGAAGGGAGCTGGGCACGACGGTTTCACTCTGTCTGAACAGGACCAGGGACTCATTGTGTGCTTTCCCTCAGTTATGGATTCACAGAACCGGGTCAAAATGGGATGTGGATAATTATCAAAAGGGTTTGTGTCCCCTCGGAGGAAAGCAGTGAATGTCTGCATCCCTGAAGCCACTTAGTTTACACAGGATTTTTTTTTAATTTAACTTGGTTTAGGTACATGGGTACATGTGCAGGTTTGTTATATAGGTAAACTTGTGTCATGGGGGTTGTTGTACCTATTACTTTGTCACCCAGGTATTAAGCCTAGCACCTATTAATTTTCCTGATTCTCTCCCTCCTCCCACCCTTCACCCTCTCACATTCCGTAGTGTGTGTTATTCTGCTCCATGTGTCCATGTATTCTCATCATTTAGCTCACTTAGTGAGAAGGTACGGTATTTGGTTTTCTGTTCCTGTGTTAGATTACTAAGTCTTCCAGCTCCATCCATGTTCCTGCAAGGGACATGATCTCATTCTTTTTTATGGCTGCATAGTAATCCATAGTATATATGTACCATTTTCTTTATTCAGTCTGTCACTGATGGGCATTTAGGTTGATTCCATGTCTTTGCTATTATGAATAGTGTTCAGTGAACACATGTGTGTATGTCTTTATAATAGAATGATTTATATTCCTTTGGGCATATACCCAATAATGAGATTGCTGAGTCAAACGGCATTTCTGTGTTTAGGTATTTGAGGAACTGCCCCACTGTCTTCCACAATAGCTGAACTAATTTACACTCCTGCCAACAGTATGTAAGCAAGCATTCCATTTCTCCACCTCACCAGCACCTGTTATTTTTTGACTTTCCAACAATAGCCATAGAATGATACTTTTTAAAAGGTAATAATATCAGCAATAACAACAATATTAATCCTCATTCAAAATAATGTTTATTGAGGGCTTGTTTGGTGCCAGACATTGTGAGTTATTTTCCTGTGTTATTTGTTTTCAAAAATCAGCTTCAGTGGTAGCTGCTCTCACCAGACATCATGGAAAAGAAGGAGTTAATGTCTGCATAAATAGAGCAAATAGTGGCTGAGCGCTCACTGGCTCACGCCTGTAATACCAGCACTTTGGGAGGTCAAAAGATCGAGACCATCCTGGCCAACATGGTGAAACCCCGTCTCTACTAAAGATACAAAAAGTAGCTCAGCTGGGTGGTGTGAGCCTGTAATCCCAGCTACTCGGGAGGTTGAGGCAGGAGAATCCCTTGAACCCATGAGGCAGAGGTTGCAGTGAGCCAAGATCATACCACTGCACACTAGCCTGGGCGACAGAAAAAAAAAACTTTTTTTTAAATTAGTAAACAGTGTGGTGTGTTGCACCTGTAATCCCAGCTACTCCAGGGCTGAGGTGAGAGGAATCT
>NW_012100621.1:174634-176399 GCF_000951045.1 Mandrillus leucophaeus | reverse complement strand
AATCAGCTTGGTGCAGTGGACTGGGCCTGAGGTGAGATTATCCAGCTTGAAGCCCAGGAGTTGAAGGCTGCATTGAGCTCTGATCATGCCACTACGCCTCAGCCTGTGGAGCAAGACTCTTTCTTTCTCAATAGAAAAATAAGTTAAAAAACAAACAATGAGTTCCCGGTTGTTCTTATATTCAAAGTTAAGCCATTCCACCCAAAGAGAAAATGCATAAATCATGAAAAACACAGTCAGATAGAAGGAGTAAGTTCTAATATTTTGTAGCACAGTAGGGAAACTGTAGTTAAAAGCAATTAATTGTATCTTTCAAAATAGCTTGATGACAAGAAATGCAATGTTCCTGACACACAAAAAAACATAAATGTTTGAAGTGATGGATATGCCATTTACCCTTACTTGATCATTACATATCATATCAAAATATCACAGGCACCCCCAAAGTCTGTACAACTGTGATATATCCATAAATAAATACATTAAAACTGCAAAAAAAAATTAATTGAAAAAAACAGAACATCCAGACAGATAATATTAAATCAACAATATGAACATAGCCACTCTCTCTGCCCACATGCCCAGCCCAACAAAATCACATGGTCACTTTTCAGGGCTGATTTCCTCCCATCTAGATGGCAGGATCTGTGTCCTAGGTTCATTATCTCATACAAGGCAAATTTCTGCCTCCCCTCGACATGGGAAGCACTCCGAGACCACACACATGGGTATCTGAGCCCTAAGATTAGACGGACAGAGCCGGCAGGGCTTTTTATTCTAGATTTCAGCAAAGAGCCAGCAGGTCTTTTTATTTCAGATTACAGCTTTTAAATTCACACAAAGGAAAACAAACCTAAAAGACCAAACTTTTATATTTGATTAAGTTTAATAAGGAAATTAAAGCAAATATATCATGAAGAAAACAGAATAAATGTATCAGTATGTCATACAGCTTTCCTTCAGACATATTAAGACCTTTTGAGCATCCAGGGAAGCCCAGTCTTAGGAAGAACCTCTCCTCCCACTTTTGTGAGTTTTATATCCAGTTTTACTTCACACAGTGAAGATCAGAAAGAAAAAAAAAAAGTTCCCTAGTACTTTCTGTAGGAAGACGGCGAAGGTAGTCATCTTGGAATGCACCCAGAGCATCCTGTTCTTAACAAGTCTTACCCTCAGTAGAAACTATTTTATGAGAGCCTAATTGACAGGGTTTTTAAAAAATATTCCATTTAATACTGCATGAATTTAACTAAAGACAGAGACAGAAACAGAAATGAAGGAATTCCTGAACTCCCTGTCACAGTTAGAGACACTTTTCTAAGGCTAAACATACATTAAATTAAGTAGAAGGCATTATGATTTGTAGTGGTTTTCTTATTACTTTTACAATCAAACAGATTAAGTTGAGTTGAAAATGATACAATGCATCCATTTCAAGTTTGATGACACGTCTATTACCCCAAAAAGTCCTTTTGTGCCCTTTGCAGTCTATCCCCCCCCCACCCCAGCAGTTAATGATGTAGTAGTTTCTGTCACTATACGGTTAGTTTCACCTGTTCTAGAAATTTACTTCGATGACACACGGAATGCACTCTTTTCATCACCAGCATGTGGTTTTTGAGATTCATCCATGCTGTCTCACGCTTCCATAATTTGTTCCGCTTTACTATAGGCCAGTATTCCATTGGATGACTAAATCACAATATATCCATTCCCATTTGTTCCGTTTTACTACAGGCCAGTATTCCATTGGATGACTAAATCA
>NW_012100621.1:169620-172529 GCF_000951045.1 Mandrillus leucophaeus | reverse complement strand
GGCGGAGGGACAGCGACCGCTCACCCCCCTCAGGCCCGTGGCCGGACCCCTGAGAAAACCGTTATCACCAGGTTAACCCCCAGAACGCGGGGTGCGTGCTCGACACAACCCCCACGTCGCTAACATCTCTCCCCGTACCTGTGGGGGAAACCGCCAACACGCTCCCCGCCTTTCGAAGCCTCTTCCTTGGAAAACCACTTTCGCCATCAGGGTAACTTCTCTGCCGCCTCAGTGTGAGACAGCGGCCCGCGCCCCTCCACAGCCTCGCACGCCTTCCCCTTACACACAGGGTGACTTGCCCCGCGCACCCCCAGCCCTGTTAGCCCTGCTGCAAGCTGGCTGACTCGGGACCAAGCGGCTCCTGCATTCCCTCCCACAGCACGGGAAATCTTCGTGTCTAAGCAGCAGGTGGCGAACTAGCAGCGCCATTTACATAAAAGTTGCCCTACCCGTGACGTCACTTGACAGGGTTTTAATCAGAGTCTAACAGATCTTGGGGAAAAAAAATATTCAACTCTAGGCCCTACTGACTTTTTTCGTCTCACCTAAGTGGAAAAACAAACACAAAACCAAGAAACACTCATGAAGGTCATAGGCTGGGAGCACTAGCTGGCTCGCTCTCTCCTCTCCTCCCTCTCTAACTCCTCTCTCTCTCACTTTCTTTCTCCTCCATCTCTCTCTCGCTCACTCTCGCTCTTTCTCTCCTCTCTCTCTCTAGCTCTCTCGCTCGCTCTCTCGCTCTCTCCTCTCTCTCTAGTTCTCTCGCTCTCTCTCGCTCTCTCCTCTATGTCAGACACACACACACACACACACACACACACACACACACACACACACACACGGAGATCTAGTAATAGGATTATAAAACCATTTCCCTCTCCTCACTTCTTACCATCACATCTATAGGGCTCCCATAAAATAACAGAAAAATACAAAATAAATAACTGTGCATCTCAAATTTTACTTAAGGGGAAGTCTGTAAATAACCCAAAAAACAGTGAGAGAGACAAAAACATCAAGAAAAATACAGTCTCTAACACAGCTACAGCCAGCAGCAAGCACAACCTAATTCTCAGGTAGATAAACATAAAAACCAATAATATAGGCTTATTTGTGTTAGAATTATCAGACCAGGAGCTATAATTTAAAATACAAAAATTATCTAGGTATAGTGGCACGCACCTGTAGTCCCAACTAGTCGGGTGGCTGAGGCACGAGAACCACTTAAATCCAGGAGGCAGAGGTTGCAGTGAGCCCAGATCGTGCCATTGCACTCCAGCCTGGTAACAGAGTGAGACTTTGTCTTAAAAAAGAAAAAAAAAAAATTACTACTATCAAAAGGGAAAGAAAAGACATATAATCCTATGAATGTTAAAAGGATGATAAAGGCATATTAAAAACAACTCTATGTCCACCGGTGTGATAGCCTGATGAAATGAATCATTTCCTTTAAAGACACAATCTATCAAAACTCACATAAGAAGAAATACAAAATCTGAACAGGCCTATATCTATTAAACATATTGAATCGCCAGGAGCAGTAGCTCATGCCTGTAATCCTAGCACTTTAGGAGGCTGAGGCAGGCGGATCACCTGAGGTCACGAGTTCGAGACCATCCTGACCAACATAGAGAAACTCCGTCTCTACTAAAAATACAAAATTAGCCAGGCGTGGTGGCACATGCCTGTAATCCCAGTTACTCAGGAGGCTGAGTCAGGAGAATCGCTTGAAGCTGGTAGGTGGAGGTTACAATGAGCCAAGATCATGCCATTGTACTCCAGCCTGGGCGACAAGAGGGAAACTCCATCTCAAAAAAAAAGAATGCATAATTAACAATATGCTAAAAGAGAAAGCACCAGGCCCAGATATGATAACTGGTGAATTCTACCATTTATAAAAAAATTTATTCCCATTGGATGACTAAATCACAATATATCCATTCCCATTTGTTCCGTTTTACTACAGGCCAGTATTCCATTGGATGACTAAATCACAATATATCCATTCACCTCTGGATGCATAGGAATTGTCTCCAGTTTGGGGACTAGTATAAACAAAGCTGCTAAGAAGTTCTTTTTGTGAGTACATGCTTTATACATTTCATTTGTTATTCTTTAACATTAACATTACTTTGTAAAAGGATGTTACATTCACAAATGCAGAATTCATGCAAATGTGACAGAAGCCTGAAGCAGAAGTCTGCACAATTTTCCTTATATTTCATAACTAAGGGGAGAAAACCTATCTGGGATATTGTTTTCAGTCGGCAAATCCTTAATGTAAGCCACAGGCTCTGCTAGATGTACTGTTAGACTATCTCGTTTAATATCTGTGCAACAGCTCTAGGAGGTACTTCGTGTTATTATTTTCCTGCACCACTTTCCAACTTGAGGCCTCGCAACTTGAAGGAGCTGGCGCAAGGTCAAACAGAAGGCAAGGGTGACGCCGGGATGGAAAACGCCTTCCCAAAGGCCGACAAAACCGGCGTCCTCGTCTCAAGTGTGATGGGCCCGGAAGTCTCTGGAAGTCTGCTCGACCTGGAAACCGGAATCCACACCGTTCCCAGCCACTGTGTCGGTCTTTGGTCGGCTGCTCTTGGTCACAAATTCCCGGATCAGGGATCCGGAGCACCCGTTAGTGATGACGGTCCCCAGGCCAAGCACGTTTCAACATTTTAATAACCCGTTTATTCATCTTAATCAACTGGAAGCTGCCTTCGGTCTTGGTTGGAATATTGTATATCTGAGCCAGACGATGTCCCCGCGCTGCGGGCGGAAGTCAACGGCTGGTCCTCACGGAACTCGATGTATCCGTAGCAGGCCCGGCTCCTGCCTGCGGCGTCCTGATGGCTCCTGGGCCTCCTGTGTTCCCGCCGGGGCTCCGGGGTGCGTGGAGCCGCCGTGTTCTG
>NW_012100621.1:162071-164615 GCF_000951045.1 Mandrillus leucophaeus | reverse complement strand
CTATCAAAAGGGAAAGAAAAGACATATAATCCTATGAATGTTAAAAGGATGATAAAGGCATATTAAAAACAACTCTATGTCCACCGGTGTGATAGCCTGATGAAATGAATCATTTCCTTTAAAGACACAATCTATCAAAACTCACATAAGAAGAAATACAAAATCTGAACAGGCCTATATCTATTAAACATATTGAATCGCCAGGAGCAGTAGCTCATGCCTGTAATCCTAGCACTTTAGGAGGCTGAGGCAGGCGGATCACCTGAGGTCACGAGTTCGAGACCATCCTGACCAACATAGAGAAACTCCGTCTCTACTAAAAATACAAAATTAGCCAGGCGTGGTGGCACATGCCTGTAATCCCAGTTACTCAGGAGGCTGAGTCAGGAGAATCGCTTGAAGCTGGTAGGTGGAGGTTACAATGAGCCAAGATCATGCCATTGTACTCCAGCCTGGGCGACAAGAGGGAAACTCCATCTCAAAAAAAAAGAATGCATAATTAACAATATGCTAAAAGAGAAAGCACCAGGCCCAGATATGATAACTGGTGAATTCTACCATTTATAAAAAAATTTATTCCAGTTATCCACCACCTCTTCCAGAAAAATGAAAGCACAGGGAACAATTTCTGACTCATTCTACAAGGCCCTAATTCCAAAACTAGACAAAAACATTACAAAAATGGACAGCTACAGATCAATAACTCCTATAAACACAGAGGCAAAACTCCTCACTCAACCAAATCTTAGTAAATTGAATCTAACAAAGTATAAATATAATAGTATTTAAAAAAATTATAGCCGGGCACGGTGGCTCACAACAGTAATCCCAGCCACAGCGCCAGGCCCGCAATATATTTTAAAGTACATTGCCATACTGGACCAGTGCTATGGTTTATCTAATAAGTATGCCATCTCTGATGGAGATTTCAAGAGATAATACATGAGAGAAGGGGTCTGGAGGAGTTCTATTCCTTTATCCTTCATCTCATAAGACAATGCAAATCCCTGTATTTGTATTAGAGTAGCACACTTATTGTTAAATTTCAAAGCCATTTCAAATATATAGTCTCCATTTAATGAAAAGATTATTGAATTGAAATAAAATAATTCAAGCTCAATTATCTCAGTGTTTGAAACTGGGTAACTAATTGTCTCTGAGCCAAAATCTTACCATTTATTAAATGTGGATAATAAACCTAATTCATAGCTTCTATGATAATAAAATATTTTATGTAGAAGAATGTCCCAAAGACTAAATATTATAAAATGAGATGCATGGTAAGTATTTCATTTTAATGATGAAGCAATTTAGACCTAGAGAAGGAAGCAATTTCCCCATGATTACCTAATGTGTAATTGAGTAAGAGGCCAAGTCTTGTTTTTTTAATCTGGGTCACAGTATTCTCACCATAGTTCTTCAAAGCAAATGCTAGATATTAACACATACACATTTGTCTCCTAGACTGGCAATAAGAAGCCCAAACATTCAGTGGGATATTTTTATTGTTCAGAATTAAATTCATTCAGGCTATCATAATCTTCAATGGTTAATAAAATCAAAGCATTTGAGACCTAGGGCACCGTATCTCCTACTGCCCTGTGACTTAGAGGTTTGTGTTTGGTTTTGTTCCCCCATTTCCCATCTAACTTACAGCCTGGAGGAGTATACAAGATAAATTAAGATCAAGTGCTCTGGAAGTGGACTGTTTATGAATTAATTTCAACTCAGTCACATAGTTCCTACCAAGTCTTGGAAAGTTGCTTAAATATTCTGTGCCTTAGGCCGGGGGCGGTGGCTCACGCCTGTAATCCCAGCACTTTGGGAGGCCAAGGTGGGCGGATCACCTGAGGTCAGGATTTGGAGACCAGCCTGACATGGTGAAATTCTGTCTCTACTAAAACTACAAAAATTAGCTGAGTGTGGTGGCACACGCCTGTAATCCCAGCTACTCAAGAGGCTGAGGCAGGAGAATCACTTGAACCTGGGACGCAGAGGCTGCAGTGAGCCGAAATCGTGCCACTGCACTCCAGCCTGGGCGACAGGACGAGTCTCCATCTCAAAACAAACAAATAAAAACAAAACTCTGTGCCTTAGTATCAGGACGCAAAATGAAGATGGTAATACCACCTCATAGAATTGTTGGGAAGGTTAAAGGAACTAAATCTACAAAGCGTTTATATGAGTAAGCACTTTGTAACTATGACGTTTGTTTTTCTCATTGATCTCCTCATGAATAGAAAGCCCACAACTGCATTAAAGTGATAGTACACACCACTCCAGCCTCTTCCCTTGTCCCAAGATATCTTCTACATCACATCTTTATTCCTTTCTCTTGGTGATTTTACCCTTCTTATGACTAATCTTTAGACCTCTGGACTTTCTGATCCCTGATTTGCTCAACTCCATCATTTTTCCCTCCATCCTCCTCAGATTAGAAACCACAAGATCAGCTGGGCACAGTAGATCACGCCTGTAATCCCAGCACTTTGGGAGGCTGGGGTGGGCAGATCACCTGAGGACAGGAGTTCAAGACCAGCCTGA
>NW_012100621.1:130012-161566 GCF_000951045.1 Mandrillus leucophaeus | reverse complement strand
GGGGCTCCACCATGAGTTTTGTAAATCCTCCGCAAGGTGATTCCAATTCAGAGTAATTGCACAAGATGGAGCTCATTGCCAATAAAGCACCCTCCAAGAATGGACTTCAGTTATTCCAGTCTCTGACAAATGACTCTGTGGCAGAAACATCACATTCTTAATGAAATATTGATATTTTATGGGGTAACAGAAATATGCTTTGCTAACCTTTCCGGATGTCCTTCCAGATAGAGATGACCAATGAGATTTAAATGGGGGATCCTGGATGAGTTTCCCAGAAAGGACTGTGAAGGGAGTGATTCAACCATCAAGGTCCATCGGCCATTTTTTTCCCTGCTCATTCTTTCTCAGGCTGTGATGATGTTGGTCATCTAGAGATACAGCAGCCTTCTTGTGATCCTGAAGAGACAGGCATAAGGATAAAAGTATCCTGAAGATGCTAGGGAGGAGTTGCAAATAACATGGGCTGCTCTCCACTAACTTCTTGTTATATAATCAAGTGTTTTCAATTTTTCTGGTCCTTTTTTGTTGTGCTTCTCTGTTATGATATCAGAAATTACTCACATACCTTCACACCAACCTTTTCTATTTTACCACTCTAGGAATTTAACCCTGTTATGTCATTTGTAAGCAATATCAACATAATTTCCTGCTTCAAACTGTAAATGGAGATATGTTTTGTCCTCAGTCATACACATCTGGGAAACCTTTACATCTGGAAGAACTCCACTATCTGCTAACAGTTCACCAGCACATAAGCTTCACACCTCCAGAGAAAAATCAACAATTGTACCATTTGTTTCATTTTAAATGCATGTCCACAAATTACAAAAAGGTGACCATAACAAGAAATAGACGTAAAAAGGTTAAAATAGCAAGAAATAAACATATGCCTAGAAAGATAGTACAATCTTCCAGTTTGAGACAATGTTTTACCTTCTCATCACTCTTCGAACCTCCAGCTTACACCCTCTACCACCATTGTACCTCTTGTCCTGCTTTTAGTGACTAGTTCTTACATTGCAATGAGGAAATAACAGTCAATAACTCTATATATTCTTCTGCACCTGTTCACATACACTATCTTTCAGCTTGTTACAAGTGAAAAATGTCCAGGTTCCTACTGAAATTTTTAGATATCACCAAATTTGGTCATTTAAAGATTTCAATCCTAATATCAGATCCTTTGTCTGGCATCCTCCTCTCCATTGAAACATTTGCTTCAATTTATAAACACATGTAGCATAACCCATCTTTAAAAATTACACAAAACATCCTAGTCTCCACTAAGCATTGCCTCATTAAAACATTTTCTTTTCTTAACTGCTGTGAGATGGTATTTATTTCATTGTGCTTTTGATTTGCATTTCTCTAATGACCAGTGATGATGAGCTTTTCTTCATATGTTTCTTGGGCACATAAATGTCTTCTTTTGAGATGTGTCTGTTCATATCTGTCACCCACTTTTTGGTGGTTTTTTTTTTCTTGTAAATTTGTTTAAGTTTCTTGTAGATTCTGGATATTATCTCTTTGTCAGATGGATAGATTGCAAAAATTTTCTCCCATTCTGTAGGTTGCCTGTTCACTCTGATGATAGCTTCTTTTGTTATGCAGAAGCTTTTTAGTTTAATTAGATCTCATTTGTCAATTTTGGCTTTTGTTGCCATTGCTTTTCGTGTTTTAGTCATGAAGTCTTTGCCCATGCCTATCTCCTGAGTGGTATTACCTAGGTTTTCTTCTAGGGTTTTCATGATTTCAGGTCTTACATTTAAGTCTTTAATCCATTTGAGTTAATTTTTATATAAGGTGTAAGGAAGGGGTTCAGTTTCAGTTTTCTGCATATGGCTGGCCAGTTTTCCCAACATCGTTTATTAAATAGGGAATCCTTTCCCTATTGTTTGTAAAGTCAGGAAATGACAGATGCTAGAGAGAATGTGGAGAAATAGAAATGCTTTTACACTGTTGATGGGAGTGTCAATTAGTTCAACCACTGTGGAAGACAATGTGGCAATTCCTCAAGAATCTAGAACCAGAAATAACCATTTAACCCAGCAATCCCATTACTGGGTATATACCCAAAAGATTATAAATCATTCTACTATAAAGACACAAGCACAATATTCACAACAGCAAAGACTTGGAACCAACCTAAATGCCCATCAATGATAGATTGGATAAAGAAAATATGGCATATATATACCATGGAATACTATGCAGCCATAAAGAAGGGATAAGTCCATGTCCTTTGCAAGGGCATGGATAAAGCTAGAAACCATCATTCTCAGCAAACTAACACAAGAACTGAAAACCAAACACCGCATGTTCTCACTCATAAGTGGGAGTTGAACAATGAGAACACATGGACATAGGGAGAGGAACATCACACACCAGGACCTGATGGGGATTAGGGAGCTAGGGGAGGGATATCATTAGGAGAAATACCTAATGTAGGTGACGGGGTGATGGGTGCTGCAAACCACCATGGCACCTGTATACATATGTAACAAACCTGCACATGTATCCCAGAACTTAAAGTATAATAATAATAAAACATTTTCTTTTCCTACCACAGAGCATTTTATAAACAAAATCTCCACTTTCTCATCTCTCTTCTTTCTTCATCACATGCCAACTGGGATTTCATTCTCAACTGCTCCTTTGAAATGATTATCAGATTTTTTGAAATGATTACCCAGAGATGTCACTGGCCCCTCTAGACTGGCAAATCCCATGGTCACTTACATGCCATCTTGTCAGTTTCTTAGCAGCATTCCAAACATTTGATAGTCCCTTCTTGAGCTTGCTTTACAAAAAATCCAATCTGCTGACTTCTCCTCTATTTCACTTGCTATTATTTATAGCTGCAAAGCAAACCACCCAAAACCAAATGGCTTGAAATAACGACAATATTTTTGCTGTTGTTCATGAGTCAGCAATTTTAACAGGGCTTAGCATGAACATCTGGCCTCTGCTCAGTGTCTGCCTGCTAAGGGTTACTTGAGAGGCTGCTGCTGTGTGTTTGACTCTGGCTGGATGGCCTCACTGACATTGCTGGATCCTGGAATGAATAGAGTCTGGCAGGACACGTCTCCATCTCTCTTTCTGTGGTCTTTCATCATTCAGGACTTTGGTCTGAGCTCCTTTACATGGAAGCTGGATTCTAAGAGAACAAAAAATAGTAGCTGCTAGGACTACTGTGACCTGGCTCCAGAACTGGCACTACATGATATTTGCCACATTCTGTTGTCTAAAGCAAGTCACATTGCTGGATCAGATTACAGGGCTTGTATCTTCATGAGAGAGCAACGTGTATGCCCAGGATGGAAGAAATGGTCAATAGTAATCTTCAGAAGTGATTTACCATTTTCTGCTCTTTTTTATTAAGGGTTTTTGTTTGTTTTCTTGTTGTTGTTGTTGTTGTTGTTGCTGTTATTTTTGAGACAAGGTCTTGCTTTGTTGCCTTGCCTGGAGTGCAGTGGCGTGATCTCAGCTCATGGCAGCCTCCACCTCATGGGCTCGAGTGATCCTTCTGCTTCAACCTCCCAAGTTGCTGGGACCAACAGGCGTGCGCCACCACACCTGGCTAATTTTGATATTTTTTGTAGAGATGGGGTCTCACTATGCTGCCCAGGCTGATCTGAAACTACTGGGCTCAAGTGATCCTCCAGTTTCAGCCTCCCGTAGTGCTGGGATTACAGGTTTGAACCACCACGCCCAGCCATTTGCTCATGTTTATTTCACAGGTCATTTTCACAATTTACTGAGGAAGTAAATTTCATAAATTCAGGGACTTTGTCAGTTTTGATGAGATATTTAATTCTAGGACCTAGAACAGTGCCTTTAACAGATAAGTCATTCAATAACTGTTGTGGAATGAAAAAATAGATGGAAAGGAAGCGTAGCCAGCTAATACTAAGAGACGGTTTCTTCTTGTTTTTTGATAAAGGACAATATAAGTGAGATATAAATTCTTGTCTAGGCTAATAGAATCTTTATAAAAGTGGATAATTAGAATGAAATACTCATTGTTCTCTAAGTGATGGTTAAACATTTCAGAAAGTCTGGGTAAAAGAAATCCCATTTCCCTCATACCTTCTTACTTTTCTAGACTGACTAGAAAACATGACTTTATTCATCCTCTCTAGCTTTAGAACAGTATGTGAGCCACCTGGATATGTGTGTCTCAGCCATGATTAATAGACCTTACGTTAGGAAGGATTGTTTTTTAATATCGGAATTGATGTACTCCTGCAGGCTTCACACAAAAGGAAACTAAAAATGGTCTAGAACATTGTGATGAGTTCTACCAAAATTCTAACAGATGATCATGATACAAGATAATGGTTAAACATCCCAAGTTTTGTAAGGTGTTAACATAAGAATTATTATAATTTCTTTCTTAAGCTTAGATTTCCCCAGATCAACCTTCCCAGCGCCCCCTTCACCTCTCTGTTTCTGAGAGTGTAGATGAGAGGATTGAGGAGGGGGGTGACAATGTTGTAGAAGAGCGTGAGGAACTTGCCCTGGTCCTGGGAGGAGCTGGTTCCTGGTAGCACGTATGTGTAGATGACGTTTCCACAGAAAAGGGAGATCACAGTGAGATGGGAGCCGCAGGTTTTGAAGACTTTATGCCTTCCTGGGGATGACTGAATACTTAACACAGCCCTCACAATGTAGCTGTAAGAGATTAGAATAAACACCAAGGGGGACAGCACAATGCCCACCGCCAAAATAAAGGCAATAGCTTCAATGGTAGCTGTGCTAACACAGGTTGTCCGGATCAGGGTGGGCATCTCACACCCCTTTTCTCCCCCTGTGGTATTGTTCCTAATGTCCAGTGTGGAAGAGGGTGATATTACTTCAAATATCACAGCAGGTGTACAAGTTTCCTGTGATACTGTTTTTAATATCAAAAAGGGGAGAGGATGATATTACTCTCAATATCCTCTTTTCATATTAGAAACAATATCATGGGGGTCTGTAAACTACCTGTGATATTGGGAGTCATGTCATCCTTTCTCACTCTGTATATTAGAATCAGCATCACAGGGGGTGTGTACACCCGGTGTGATATTGCAAGTAATATCATTTTCTTTCAACCTGGGTATTAAAACAATATCACAAGGGGGTGTACATGCCCTGCGATATTGGGAGTAATGTCATCCTCTCCTCTCCTTGATATTAGAAACAATATCACAGGGGGCGTGTACACTCCCTGCGATATATTGAGTAATATTGTTTTCTCCACCCCTGGATATTAGGAACAATATCCCAGGGAGGTTTACACACCCCCTGAGATATTGTTCCTAATATCCAGTGAAAGAGAGGATGATATTGCTTTCAATATCGCAGGGGATGTACACCCCCCTGTGTTATTGTCCCTCATGTCCAGGGACAGAGAGGATAATATGACTCCCAATATCGGAGGAGCTGTACACCGCCCCTCCCGTCATATAGTTTCTAGTATTCAGGGAGGGGGAGATAATGATATTACTCTCAATATAGCAGGAAGTGTACACTCTTTTTTCCTAATATCAAGAAGGGGAGAGGATGATGTTACTCCCACTATCGCAGGGCATGTACACCCCCCTGGGATATTGTTTTTAATATTCAGGTTGGGAGATGGCGAAATTGCCTACGATGTCGCACGGGGTGTACACACCCCCCTGTGATATTGTTCCTAATATACCGTGAGGGAAAGGATGATATCACTCCCAATATCTCAGGGAGCCTCCCCTACCCCTGTGAGATTGTTCTGAATACGAAGGGAGATAGAGGATTATATCACTTTCAATATCGCAGAGGGCATACACCTCTTCCGTGATATTGTTTCTAATATCCAGGGGGGAGAGGATGATATTACTCCCAATATCGTAGGGGGTGTATACCCCTTCAGTGATACTGTTCCTAATATCCCGTGGTTAAGAGGCTGCTTTTACTGCCAACATCGCAGAAGTGAACACCCCCACCCCCGTGGCATTGTTGCTAACTTCCAGGAAGGGAAAAAATGCTATTACTTCAATATCGCAGAGGGTGTTAACCCCTCCCTGTGATATTGTTCCTAATATCCAGAGGAGGAGATATTACTACTCCCAATATCATAGAGAATGTACCTTCCCTCGCCGTGATATTGTTCCTAATATCTAGAAGAAGAGAGGATGTTATTACTCCCGATATTGCAGGGGGTGTACACCCGCTTTGTGATGCTGTTCCTAATATCAAGGGGAGAAGAGGATGATATTACTCGCAATATCGCAGGGGGTGTACACCCCTCCTGTGATAACGTTCCTAATATTCAGGGGAGAAGAGGATGATATTACTGTCAATATCCTAGACGGTTTACAAGCGCCCTGTGATATTGTTTTTAATATCAAGAAGGAGAGAGAATGATATTACTCCCAATATCTCACGGGGTGTACACCCCAACTGTGAGATTGTGGTGGATGATACTACTTCCAATATCGCAGGAGGTGTAAACCCTCCTGTGATATTGTTATTAATATCCAGGCAGGGAGAGGATATTATTCCCAATGTCACAGGAGGTGTACATCCCCCTTTGTGATATTGTTTCTAATATCCGGGGGCGGGTGAGGATAATATTACTCTCAATATGCAGAAGGTGTACTCCCACCCTGTGATATTATTCCTAATACTCAGGGGGGAAGACGATTTTATTACTTTCAATATCGCAGGAAGTGTAGCCCCCCCCCCATGATATTGTTTTAATATCCAGGAAGGGAGAGAATATTATTACTTTCAGTATCACAAGGGGTGTACAACCCTCCCTGTGATATTGTTCTTTATATCCAAGGGGAAAGAGGATGATATTACTTTCAATATCACAGGGTTTGCGCACACCCCTGTGATACAGCTTCTAATATCCAGGAAGGGAGAATATTATAACAATTTATGGTAGAACAGTATTATATTCCCGTAACAAATAATGGTATCGCTGGGTCGAACGGTAATTCTGCTTTAAGTTCTTTGAGAAATAGCCACCGTGCTTTCCACAGTGGATGTCCCACCAATAGTGTCTAAGCACTTCCTTTTCTCTGCGATCTCACCAGCATCTGCTATTTTTTGCCAATAGCCATTCTGACTAGTGTGAGATAGTATCTCATCGTGGTTTGATTTGCATTTCTCTAATGAGTAGTGATGTTGAGCAGTTTTTCATAAGCTTCTTGGTCACATGTGCGTCTTTTGAAAAGTCTGTTTGTGTTCTTTGCCCACTTTTTAACGGGGTTGTTTTTTGCTCATATATTTGTTTGAGTCCCATATAGGTTCTGGTAGACTTTTGTCAGATGCATAGATTTCAAATATTTTCTCCCATTCTGTAGGTTTTCTGTTTACTCTGTTGATAGTTTCTTTAGCTGTGCAGAAACTCTTTATTCAAATTAGGTTCCATTTGTCAATTTTTGTTTTTGTTGCAATTGCTTTTTGGTGTCTTTGTCATGAAATCTTTGACAGAATGGAATTTTCGAGTTTATCTTCCAAGGTTTTTATAGTTTTAGGTTTTACATTTAAGTCTTTATTCCATCCTGAGTGGATTTTTGTACATGGTATAAGGATGGGGTACAGTTTTCATCTCCTTCACATGGCTAACCAGTTATCCAGCAGGATGTATTCAATAGGGAGTCCTTTTCTCATTGCTTGTTTTTGTCAGCTTTGTCAAAGATCAAATGATTTTAGGTGTCCAGAATTACCTCTAGACTTTCTATTCTGTCCCATTGGTCTACTTGTCTGTGTTGTATCCATATCATGCTGCTTTGGTT
This sequence comes from Mandrillus leucophaeus, assembly GCF_000951045.1. Lineage (NCBI taxonomy): Eukaryota > Metazoa > Chordata > Mammalia > Primates > Cercopithecidae > Mandrillus > Mandrillus leucophaeus. The sequence continues at coordinate 153,794 of NW_012100621.1, read as the reverse complement.
ACTGTAGCCTTATAGTATAGTTTGAAGCAGGGTAACATGACGCCTCTAACTGTGTTGTTTTTGATTAGGACTGCCTTGGCTCTTCAGGATCTTGTTTGGTTCCACATAAATTTTTTAATCAGTTTTTTTTTTTTAATTACGTGAAGAATGTCATTGGTAGTTTGGTAGGAGTAGCATTGAATCTATAAATTGCTTTGAGCTGTATGGCCATTTTAATAATATTGATTCTTCCTGTCCATGGACATGGTATTTAGTTGTGTCATCTCTGATTTCTTTGAGCAATCTCATAATTCTTGTGACAGAGATCTTTCGCCTGCCTGTTTAGCTGTATTCCTAGGTATTTTATTATTTTTGTGGCAATTGTGAATGGGATTGTGTTCCTAATTTGGCTTTCAGCTTGGATGTTGTTGGTGTATAGGAATGCTACTAAATTTTATGAACTGATTTTTTTATCCTGAGACTTTATTAAAATTGTTTATCATATCAAAGAGCTTTTGGGCTGAGACTATGGGGTTTTCTAGATATAGAATCATGTTGGCTGCAAACAGGCATAGTTTGACTTTTTCTCTTTCTGTTTGAATGCCTTTTATCTTATTCTCTTGCCTGTTGCTCTGGCTAGGACTTTCAGTACTATATTGAACAGGAATGATGAAAGAGGCTATCCCTGTCTTGTGCTGGTTTTCAAGGGGAATGCTTCCAGCTTTTCCATGTTCAGTATGATACAGGATGTGAGTTTGTCATAGATGGTTCTTATTACTTGAAGTATGTTCCTTCAATGCCTAGCTTATTGAGAGTTTTTTTTTAGCATCAAAGAATACTGAGTTTTACAAAGAGCCTTTTCTGCATCTATTGCGATAATCATGTGGGTTTTGTTTTTACTTCTGTTTATGTGATGAATCACATTATTGATCTGTGTATGTTGAACCAGACTTTCATCCCAGGGATAAAACCTACTTGATCATGGTGGATTAGCTTTTTTGATGAGCTCCTGGATTCAGTTTGCTAGTATTTTGTCGAGGATTTTTGCATCTGTAGTCATCAAGGATATTGGCCTGAAGTTTTCTTTGTGTGTGTGTGTCTCTGCCAGGTTTGGGTATCAGGCTGATGTTGGTCTCATAGAATGAATTGGGAAAGAATTCCTCCTCCTCATTATTTTTGGAACAGTTTCCATAGGAATGGAATGAGTTCTTCTTTATGTATCTGGAAGAATTCAGCTGTAAATCCATCTGGTCTTAGGCTTCTTTTTGTTGGTAGGCATTTTATTACTGATTTCATGTTGGAACTTGTTATTGGTATGTTCAGGGATTTGATTTCTTCCTGATTCAGTATTGGCTGTATGTGTCCAGGAATTCATCCATTTCTTCTAGATTTTCTAGTTTGTATACATAGAGATGTTTATAGTAGATTTTGAGAGGTTTTCCTATTTCTGTGGAGTCAGTGATAATGTCCCCTTTGCCATTTCTAACTTTGTTTATTTGGATCTTCTCTCTTTCCTCATTCATTGAGCTAGCAGTCTATCTATCTCATTAATTTTTTCAAAAAACAACTCCAGTGTTTGTTGATCTTTTGTATGGTTGTTTGCATCTCAATTTCCTTCAGTTCAGCTGTGATTTTGATTATTTCTGATCTTCTGTTAACTTCTGGCTTGGTTTGCTCATGTTACTCTAGTTGCACTAGTTGTGATGTTAGGTTGTTAATTTGAGATCTTTCCAACTCTTTGATGTGGGTGTTTAGTGTTATAAGCTTCCCTCTTAACACTGCTTTAGCTGTGTCCCACAGATTCTGTTTTATCGTATTTTAGTTCTCATTAGTTTCCTTAATTTCGTTATTTACCCATAAGTCATTCTGGAAGAGGTTGTTGAATTTCCATGTAATTGTATGGTTTTGAGCAATATTCTTAGTATTGATTTTCATTTTTATTGCACTGTAGTCTGAGAATGTGGTTGGTGTGATATTAGTTTTCTTTTTAATTTGCTGAGGATTGTTTTATGTATAATTGTGTGGTCAATTTTAGAGTATGTACCACTCTGATTTTTCAAGCAACCAGAGGATGGCACATATAATTTCATTAATATGGAGTAAAGTCCATGGGTGCCTTTCCTCCCAGACTTTTCACTTGAAAATCAAATAATCAGAATTCACAAAACTGTTATCAAAAGCTCTTTATGTCAGAGAGGGCTGATTTGGATTTTTCACAAATGTGAATGTGATCAGTACCATGGATTTTGAGAACAATAATTAATTTACTATATCTAAGAATTGTGAATTTGGCCTTATAATAACTTTTTTTAAAAAAAATGGATAAATCCTTCCATTAGACTTGATTATTCACTGTTACTTAGAGGTTTGTAATGAAGGTTAAATGAGTTAATGTATATATCACATCATGCCTGACACATAATGTATACATCACGTAATGTATATATCACATAATGTATACCTCACATAATGCCTGACACATAATAAGTATTCATATAGCTATAATGACACTAACATTGATGATAATAATTATCATTTTCTCCTTGCTTTTTCCGTTTCTGCCCAATCCTAACTAAGGCAATGAGGAGTGAGTGAGTTTCTCATGTATACACTGTAATCCGGTACAGTATGTTCTTTACCTCTTCCATATGCACTCTCTTTTCTCATTCACCTTTGAAAATTACTTATTTTAAATTACTTGATGCAATAGATTGTCTTAGACCCTCATGCAGCTACTATCTTAAAACACCTTTCTGATAGTCTTATAATTACTTGTTTTAAATATATATTTAATCATCTTTGTGGAAAATGCATCAAATAGTTGTTAACAATTCTTAAAGGAATGGATTGATGTGCTTTGTAGCTTCATCCAGAGGAATTTTCCAATTAGGCTATTCTGTCTCTCTTCCACCTCATCTTTGAGAATCAGTGTGTTAACATAAGTTGGGAATGGGAAAGTGTTGTAGAAATAGTTGATAAGCATTTATTATACATTTTTAAAAATTGAGAAAAAAATGACCTAGGCTAAAATGGAGTTATGTGGAAGTCTGGGCATTTAAATGCTGGTATTGACACTTCCGTTGTGTTGTCGAATTACTTACAAGCATGATGACTCCATCTATACAAATTGCAGCATCATTATCAAGAAGTGGGCATGATACTTATCCTACAAAGCTTTTGTGAGAATGAAATTAGCAAACCATGTACAACATTTATACAATGCCTAGAATGTAGCAGCTGGTGAATGAATGCTTTTTCTCTTTTGTTCCCTCCCTACAAACCCCCAACTTTCCTCACACAAATTTCACGTCTAACTCTAGGATTCTTAATATAATTCAGCTTCTTCCTAACAGTTCTGAAAATATATCTACTTGCTTTGTTGTAGGTAATATGCATACTCACAAGTTTTTATTTTCTGGCTTTCTTGCCCTGTACTCCTCCATAAAAATGCTGAATTCCTTTTGATTTTTTAACTTGGAATTATTTCGACCTCTTTTTAGCAACAACCAGAGATGGAGAAGGTTGTAAATGCTTGAGGTAGAAGAAAATTTACCAAATTTTAAAGACAATAGGACACTTTTTTTCAACTTTTACATGAAATTGAGCTATAAATTTCAATCAGATGGCATCTTACTGTTGAAGATGTTTCACTGTCACTGTTGGGCAGGCAACAATCTCATGAATTTTTCATTACTAGAGCAGCTCAAGTGGTACATACTTCAACATCAAATCCTGCCTACTAGGTTCCAATTTGTAAAACTACCAAATCCATGATAAAGGAGTAATCTATTAGCCCTTAGAAACAAAATGGTGGTGAGAAAGAGATAAGAAATGTAGTGATTAGGAATGTTTATTTTCTAAAAATAATATCTGTGCTTGATCAATCAGCTACTGAAGGCCATCTGGTCCTATATACGGAGAAATACAATCATAGACATGCATTTTATTTTTTATTTGTTATTGATTAATCCTGATTCTTTCAAGGATAAATGAAATTAATATTTTATAAAGCATAAGATGAAATGGTCTATGTTAGTAAATACCAAATAGTTTCAATAATCTGCTTTTTTGTCATGATTCAGGGCATTTTGCTGAGTGATCAACTCAAATATTTAGGAATGAGTTCTATATATGGTGGAAAATGGTATGAAGTCAGATTTGCAGATGGAAACTCTTTTCACCCCATGGTCATCCCATTTCTTTCCCCTTGCAGGAATGTGTGCATTATGTCCATGTTAACCAGGCTGGTCTCTCACTCCAGACCTCGTGATCTGCCCGCCTCAGCCTCCCAAAGTGCTGGGATTACAGGCATGAGCCACTGCGGCCGGCAATTGCTTGTTTCAAACGTTTGATTTCTCCGAGTCCTTCTTTCTCAATTTCATCTATCTTTCCCATTGGTTTATCCCAAATACTCCTCGAGGGCCTTTCGAAGTCTCTCCTGACTTACCACAAAGACATTGCCATACCTTTAACTTTCTTTTTGGCACTAATGTGTATAGCTTTGCCTTTTATTATGGTGAGTGTCAAATACCTCATATCTACAAAAGACATAGATATTTGCTGGAGAAAAATTAAGCTTGATCTAGGCGGTTGTATTGATTTGTATTTTGTTCCACACCATCCTGCCAAGTGGAGACTCATACTCACATGACTGACTCTCACCTATTAGAGTACTTGCCAATTTTCATTTCCATGGTGGGTGTAACCAGGGGGAACCACAACTACTTTGCCCATCTACTGAATGCACTCATCAGTTAAATGTTGTAAGCACCTACTGTGGGCCAGGTTCCCCCTTAAAGACTAGAGTTACACTAGCAAATATGCCTGACAAGGTTCTTACACTTGGAGAAATCTGGAAATACACACACACACACATACACACACAGATATAGACTATAAATAAGCAGGGTGTGAGATAAATAACATATAAAAGTAACATATATAATTAACAGATGTGAGAATTGCTAGGTGAAGGAGGCACAGGTGGTAAATTTGGGGCCATGTGTCTGCGTGTAGGATGCAAACACTGAGTTTTGATTTCAACATGTCAAGTTAGAGTGAACTTTGGAGACTCTCTTTTCTACAGTCTGAAATTCTACATAGAGGTTATGGAAGATATTTTATTAGAGGTTCTCAAAAAGTAATTTGCAATGAAAACCAACAGGAAGATAGTATTATATCGGGGAGTGAAGCTAAGAAAATGATGATAGAAACCATAAATACTGATCCAGTCAGCTGAGGCAAAGAATTTCATGGGGGCCTGGGGAGGGGAGAACGTGGCTGAGAATGGGATACTGAGCCACCCTAAGTGACCAAGGAAGATTTCCAAAAGGAAGGAGCTCCTACTTGTCCAGTATGTCACAGAGTCAGTCCATGAAGCTACAGAAGGGCCAGCAGATTGTATTTACAACCCAATGGACATTGGAAACCACTGTCAGAACAGTTTTAGGAGGATGTTGGGAGAAGCAGCCCGATTTCTATGTGTTGAAGACTTGATAGGAGACCAGGAACTTGTCTGAGAAAGGAATACGGCTATAAACAGGTGGGCAAGGGTTCCACCCTGTCCCAGTGGATGTTTTTACTTAAGAAATGGTCAGTAGAGGGTGTTGAGTTCAAACTCCTCTGGCAGCAGAAGTGAAGGACGTGAATCTCACCAGAGGAGAGATAGGGAGATCAATAGCACATGGGGAAAAAGGGAAAATACTGATAGAAATGACCTAATTCGCATTTTAAGCATAATAATTAAAAAATTATAAACAGTTAAATTACTAAAAGAGAAAACATGCTAGAGGTTATTATTCCTAATAGAAACAAAATTATTGCTAATCTGAAAGAAAAGTAAACCTCCCCAAATCATAAATCCCATAAAGATGGTGTTACATTGAGCCCTTGTGTTCAAGGGCTGGCAGCCATTGTGTTCCCATGAAATATTCTTGAGTGAATCAATGAAGTAGGAAAGGAATAACCCAATGCTTGAGTAACTGACACTAGAGTGTGAATAATTGCTGATGCATATGTGTAGGAGACGGAATGGCTGAAGATGCGGCAGAAAGGGAGGCAGTTCCCAGCACAGGCTGGAGAGCACAGAATGTGCCGTCTCCAGAATGAGGCAAGTTCCTTCCTGCTCTGTTATTATGGGAAGGAAGATCACCGGGTGCTTCAGACGATAACAGTAGAAGTCACCATCCATGGAAGGTTTACTTACCCCAGTATTTAGTTAAGTACTTACTTCCATTGTTTTGTGAAAGTTACAAGACATTGATGAGGGACTCAGAACTGATGGCAGGTCGTTACTTCCCCTGCTGGAATCTCCTCTCAACCCTGGGATGAGTACTTGTTTGCTCTTTGTTCCCAACCGCTGCGACATTCATTGCCAACACCAGCAGCACAAAAACCAAAGGAGAATCTTGTTTTTCCCCTTCTGAAAAGCTGTCCAGGTTTTCTTCCAAGACAAATGAAAACTATTAGGGAAAAGAGCCCATCATGATATCTATACTGTTAAGCTCTTCATCAATGCACCTCTGGTTTTAATGTGTTATATCACATAATCATAGACTGTGTAATCGTGGCGGGAAAAGGCAAGAAGCAAGGGCAAATGTGTGTTCTCTTTTATGGATTCAGAATTATTCTCTATCTTAACTGAAAAATTCCTTGAGATACGCAGGAGCAAATGGGATGTAATAAAGATCTGATTAACACTCAGTTGATTTGACCCATCTTCTTCTTCTTTTTTTTTTTTTGACATTACAATAACTTGAAATGGCCAATCAAAAATGATGAGAACAGTGATATCAAATAATACGGACTTGGTTTCTTATCTACTTAATCAAGGAGACAAGTATGGATGGGCTTGAAAGAAACTAAAAATATTTCACCTCTGTGACATATTTCAAAATGGCTGCTTAGGGGGCTGACAAAACAGGAATAATCCTCCAAGTGTTTTTTTTTTTAATGTTGTGGTTGTTTTCGTTTTGAGACAGGGTCTTGCTCTCTCATCTAGACTGGAATGCAATGGTGTAATCACAGCTCACTGCAGCCTCCATCTCCTGGGCTCAAGAGATTCTCCCGCCTCAGCCTCCTTACTAGCTAAGCCCACAGGAGCACACTGCCACGCCTAGATAATTTTTGTATTTTTTGGTAGATATGAGGGTCTCGTTACATTTCCCAGGCTGGTCTGAAACTCCTTGTCTCAAGCAATCCTCCCAACTCAGCCTCCCAAAGTGTTGGGATTACAGGCATGAGTCACTGCACCCAGTTATACTCCAGGTTTTTATTGAAAGTTTTGTATCTGAGTTTACCCAAGAGATAATTATAATTATTTACACAGATAAATATGTACCACAGAAAAGGTGGTGCATATTTATCTGTGTAAATAATTATTAATTTATTAGTGTTAGCATTCATTAATCCTCCCGAGTATGTATACTGATAATAATAATAATTGGTTTCCTATGGGCATTAGGAGGCAAACAGTTTGATTTCAAATGGCTAAACCAAAGACATGGTATTGTAGACCCAGTTATTTTCCCATCCCAGAGGGAATAATGGAAACTCTGACTCAGAACTGATGAAATGCTCACATTAAATTCCCGGCTCATGGAAAGAACTATTATGGTCAAAAGCTTAAGTAGTACTGCCAGCTAGAAGAAATAGAAAAGATTCGTGCTTTATCTCAAAGATGTAAGAGTGGAGATAACTGTAGTATCACCACTTATTTTTTCACCATCTCCAATGCAGACTAGGTCTTAGAAATTACAGTGTATTATTGGCAATGTAAGTAGACGGTGATCCCTGTTACAACTCCTGTCTTATATGTAGTCTAATACGTAGTCTTAATGGAATAAATAAATATTTCTGCTGCTTCTTTTTTTTTGGATGAAGTCTTGCCCTGTTGCCAGGCTGGAGTGCAGTGGCTCGATCTCGGCTCACTGCAAGCTCTGCCTCCTGGGTTCAAGTGATTCCCCTGCCTCAGCCTCCCAAGTAGCTGGGATTACAGGTGCACACCACCTCGCCTGGCTAACTTTTTGTATTTTAGTAGAGACGGGGTTTCACCATGTTGGCTAGGCTGGTCTCGAACTCCTGACCTGTGATATTGGGAGTAATATCATTGTCTCCTCCCCTGAATATTAGGAACAGTATCACAGGGGGTGTGTACACCCTGCGCAATATTGCAAGTAATCTCATCGTTTCCCAGCCTGGTTATTAAAAACATTATCGCAGGGGGGCGTACACGTTCTGCGACATTGGGAGTAATATCACCCTCTCCTTTCCTGGATATTAGAAACAATATCACAGGGAAAGTGTACACCCCCTGTGATATTAAGAGTAATATCATTTATCCCCCGTGGATATGAGAAACAATATCGGGGTGGGGGTTTTACAGCCCTTGCGATATTGGGAGTAATATTATTTTCTCCTTCTGTGGATATTAGGAACAATATTACAGGGGTGTGTACGGCCCCTGCGATATTGAATTTAAGATCATCCTCTCCTTCACTGGAAATTAAAAACAATGTCATTTTCTCCCATACTGGATATTAGGAACATTACAGTGGGGGAGGACACTCCCTGTGATATGGGGAGTAATATCACCCTCTCCGCTTGTGGATATTAAAACCAATATCACAGGAATGTTGTACACCTGCTGCGATATTGGGAGTAACATCATCCTCTCCCCCGCTGGATATTAGGAACAATATCACGGGGGGATGTACACCCCCTGGGATAATGGGTGTAATATTTTTGTCTTCGTCCCTGGATATTAGAAACAATATCACCGGAAAGAGTGTACAACACCTGCTATATTGGGAGTAATATCATTTTCTCCCGAACTAAATATTAAGAACAATATCACAGGGGAGGTGTACACCTTCTGTGATATTGAGAGTAATATCATCCTCTTCTCATCTGGATATAAGGAAAAATATCAAAGGGGGGTTTACATTTCCTGGGAAGTAATATCATCCTCTCTCCCTCTAAATATTAGGAAGAATACTAAAGGGAGGGTGTACACTCCTGCAATATTGTTAGTAATATTATTCTCTCTCCTCCCCTGTAAATTAGGAATAATATCACAGAGGGACGGTGCACCCCCTGCGATATTAAGAGTAATATCATCCTCTCCCCCGGATATAAAAAATATCACTAAGAAGTTGTACACCCCCTGCGATAGTGAAATTAATATAATCATCTTTCTCCGTTTATATTACAAAAAATTATACAGGGGGTTAAATTCCTCGCGATATTAAAAGTAATACCATTCTCTCCTTTTCTGTATATTAGGAACAATGTCACAGGGGTTGTGTACACCCTGTGCGATACTGCAAGTAATATTATCATCTCCCAACCTGAATGTTAAAAATGGTATCACATGGGGGTGTACATGCCCTTCAACATTAAGAGTAATATCATCCTTTCCTCTCCTGGATACTAGAAACAATATCACAGGGGGAATGTACACCCCCTGCGATATTGAGAATAATATCATTTTCTCCCTAACTGGATATTAGAAACATTATCTCGGGGGGGGTGCATCCCCTGTGACACTGGGAATAATAGCATCCTCTCCCTCCCTGACTATTAGGAACAATATTACAGGTGGGTTGTACACCCCTGTGATATTGGGAGAAATATCCTCCCCTCCCCTTGGTATTAAAAACAATATTACAGAAAAGTTGTACAACCGCTAGGATATTGGAATTAATATCCTCTCCCCCTGCCTGGATATTAAGAACAATATCACAGGGGAGACATACACCCCCTGAGATATTGCGAGTAATATCATCTTATTTCCTTCTGAATATTGAGAACAATATCAGGCCAGGCGTGGTGGCTCGTGCCTGTAATCCCAGCACTTTGGGAGGCCGAGGCGGGCGGATCACCTGGGGTCAGGAGTTTGAGACCAGGTTGGCCAGCATGGTGAAACCCCGTCTGTATAAAAATACAAAAATTAGCCAGGTGTGGTGGCACGTGCCTGTAATCCCAGGTATTCGGGAGGCTGAGGCAGGAGAATCACTTGAACCTCGGAGGCGGAGGTTGTAGTGAGCCAAGATTGTGCCACTGCACTCCAGCAGCCTGGGTGACAAGAGTGAGACTTCATCTTAAAAAACAAACAAACAAACAAACAAACAAAAAAAAAAACAATATCACAGGAAGGGTGTACACCCTCTGTGATTTTGGGAGTAATATCTTCTTCCCTGGATATTAGGAAAATATCACAGAGTGGTTGTGTACCACCCTGCAATATTAAGAGTAATATAATCCTCTCTTTCCTTGTATATTAAAAACAGTAGCACAAGAGGGGGTGTACACTCCCTGCGATATTGGAGGTTATATTATCCTCTTTCCCCCTGGATATTAAGAACACTATCACAAAGGAATTTACACTACCTGAGATATTGGTAGTAATATCATCCCTTCTTCCACTAAATATTAGAAACAATCTCACATGGGGTGCATGCACTCTCTGCGGTACTGAAAGTAACATTATCCTTTCCCTCCCCGGATATTAGGAACAATATCACAGGACGGGTGTATACACCCTGCAATTTTGGGAGTAATATCATCCTCTCTTCCTAGATATTAGGAAAAATATGACATTGGGGGCTGTACACACCCTTCGATATTGGGAGTAATATTATTCTCTCTTTCCTTGGATATTAGGAATAATATCACAGGAAATTAAATACTTTCTGCGATATTTGGAGCAATATCATTCTTTCCCTTCCTGGATATTAGAAACAATATCACAGGGGGTTTGTGTACCTTTTGCGATATTACGAGTAATATCATCCTCTGCCCTCCTGGATATTAGGAACAATATCACAGGGAGATGTACAGTCCCTGCAATATTGGGAATAATACTATCCTCCCTTCCCCTGGATATTGCGAACATTATCAACGTGAGGGTGTACACCCCCTGCGATATTAAAAGTAATATCATTTCCTCATGCCCTGGATATTAGGAACAATATAACAGGGGGTACACCCCCTTCGATATTGGGAATTATATCATCCTTTTCCCCCGTGGATATTAGAAACAATATTACAGAGGCAGGGTACACCCTCTGCGATATTAAGAGTAATATCATTCCCTTCCCCCCGGATATAAGGACAATATAAGAGAGGGAGTGTATACCCCCCGCGATATTGGCAATAATATCATCCTCTCCCCCTGTGGATATTAGGAATAGTGTCATAGGAGCGATGTACACCCCCTGCATTACTGGAAGTATTATTATTTTTTCACCTGGATATTAGAAACAATATCCCAATAAATATTGTTCGTAATATCCAGGGGGGAGAGAAGCGTGATATTACTCCCCATATCGCGGGGCGCATATACCCTTCTGTGATATTGGGGTTAATATCATCCTCTCGCCCCCTGGATATTAGAAACAATATCACAGGGGAATGTACATTGCCCGTGCTATTGAGAGTAATATCCTCTCCTTCTTTGGATATTAGGAACAATATCACAGGGGGGTGTACACGCTCTGTGAGATTGGAAGTAGTATCATCCTGTCTTTCCCTGGATATTACAAACGATATCACAGCAGGGTGTACACCTTCTGCGATACTGAGGGTAATATCAACCTCTTCCCGCTGGATATTATGAACGATGTAAGAGGGTGGTGTACACATGGAGTGTTTAGGATTTTGGAGGTAAAATCATCCTCTTTCCCCATGAATATTATGAACAATATCAGAGGGGAGTGTACAGCCCCTGATATTAAGAGTAATGTCATCTTCTCCTACCCTGGATATTAAGAACAACATTAAATGAAGGTGTACACTCCCTGGGATATTGGGAGTAATATCATCCTCTTTCCTTCTGTATATTACGGACAATATCACAGAGGGGTGTATATCCCCTGCAATATTGCGAGTGATATTATACTCTCCCACCCCGAATATTACTAATACCATCACAGGAGGGTGTACACCCCCTGTGATATCGGGACTAATGTCATAGTCTCCTCACTTTGGATATTACAAACAATATCACAGGGGGGTGTACACCCCTTGCGATATTAAGAGTAATATCATCGTCTCCCCCTCTGGATATTATGAACCCTATCACCTCCTGTGATACGGTTCCAATATCATCGTCTTTCCCCGCTGGATGTTAGGAAAATATCACAGGGTGGTTGTGCAATGCCCCCACAATATTGAGAGTAATATAATCCTCTCTTTCCCTGGATATTAGAAACAATATCACAAGGGGGTGTGTACACTCCCCGCAATATTGTAGGTGGTATCATCTTCTTTCCTCATCACTTCCTGTGCTATGGTTCGTAATGTCCAGTGGGGGAGAGAAGGGTGATATTACTCCTTATATCGTGTGGGTGTACACACCCCTGTGATAGGGATTATAATATCCAGCGAGGGAAGAAGAATTATATTACTCCCCATATTGCAGGGGGTGTCCACATCCCTGTGATCTGGTTGGTAATATCCAGTGGGAGAGACATGATATTACTCCCCATATCGTTGGGGGGTACACCCCCTTGTGATGTGATTCGTATTATCCAGGGGAGGAGAGAAGGGTGATGATACTTCCCATATCGCAGGGTGTACACCCCCCGTGATACGTTTCATAATATCCAGGGGGGAGAGTAGAGTGATATCACTTCTTATATAACGGGGGGTATAAACCCCTCTGTGATATGGTTCGTAATATCCAAAGAGGGGAGAGGAGGGTTGATATTACTTTCCATTCTTGAAAGGCACGTGGCCCCCTATGTTATGGCTCCTAACATCCAGAAAGGGAGAAGGTGATATTACCCCCCAAACCGCGGGGGGTGTACACCCCCCTGTAATATGTTTCATAATATCCAGGGGTGAGGGAAGGGTGATATTACTCTCCATATGGTGGGAGGCGAACACCCCCTGTGATATGGTTCGTAATATCCAAGGGACAAGAGGATAGTGATATTACTCCCCATATTGCGTTGGGCGTACACCCCCCTGTGAAATGGTTCGTAACATCCAGGGGGGAGAAGTGGGCTATATTACCCCCCATCTAGCAGGGGGCATGCACCCTTCTGTAATAAGGTTTGTAATACTCAGAAGAGGAGAGGAGATTGATATTACTCCCAATATCTCAGGGGGCGTACACCTCCCTGTGATATGGCCCATAATATCCCGGGGAAAAGATGGTGACATTTACTCCCCATGTCGCGGGGAAGGTTACATACCCCTGTGACACGATTCGCAATATCCCGCGGGGAAAAGGGTGATATTACGGCTCATATTGCAAGAAAGGTATGCCTCTTTAATATCAAAAGAGAGAGAGGATGATACCACTTCCAGTATCGCAGGGCATGTACACCCCCCTGTGATATGGTTCCTAATATCCAGGAGGGGAGAGAATATTACTCCCAATATAGCAGAAAGTGTACAGCCCCATTGTAATATTGTTTTTAATATCCAGGAAGAGAAAGGAAGCTATCACCTTCAATATCGCAGGAGGTGTACACCCTTCCTGGAAATATTGTTCCTAATATCCAAGAAGGAAAGGATGATATTACTCCCAATATTATAGGGGATGTACTCCCCTCCTGTAATATTGCTTGTAATTTCTACTGGGGGATAAGCTGATATTACTCCCAATATCACAAAGTGTGTACACCACCCTGTGACACTGTTTGTAATATCCAGGGGTTAGAGGATATTATTACTCCAAATATCGCAAGGGTTGTGCACTCCCCTGTTATATTGTTTGTAATATCCAGGGGGAAAGAGGGTGATATTGCTCCTAATATCGCAGAGAATATACACCCCCCTGTGATGTTGTTTGTAATATCCAGGTGGGCGAGAGGATGTTATTACTCCCAATATCGCAGGAAATGTAAACTTGCTGTGATATTGTTCGTAATATCCAGAAGGGAAGAGGATGATATTACTCCCAATATCTCAGGAGGTTTAAACCCTCCTGTGTATACCCCTCTGCGATATTGTTCGTAATATTCAGGAAAAAAGAAGATATTTCTCCCCATATCACAGAAGGTCTACACTCCCGTGTGATATTGTTCATAATATCCAGAGGGAAAGGGGATGATATTAATTTAAATATCGCAGGAGGTGTACACCTTCTTGTGATAGTGTTCGTGATATTAAAAACGGGAGAGGATGATATTTCGCCCAGTGTCACAAAGAGTGTACACCAGCTGTGATATTGTTCCTAACGTCCAGAGGGGGAGATAATGATACGACTCCCAAAATCGCAGGGGGTGTACCACCCTTCTGTGATATTGTTTGTAATATCAAGAAGAGGAGAGGATGACATTACTCTCAATATCGAAGGGGGAGTAGATCTTCATGTGCTCATTTTTGTAATATCTACAAGGGGAGAGAATGATATTACTCAATATCGCAGAGGGTGTACACCCCGAGACATTGTTCCTAATATTTAGGGGGGTAGAGGATGATATCACTCCCAATATCACAGGAGCTGTACACCCTTCTGTGATAATGTTTGTGATATCCAGGGAAAAAGAAAATATTACACCAAATATCGAAGAGGCTGTACACCCCACTATGATATTGTTCGTAGTATCTAGAGGAAGAAGGATGATATTACTCCCAATATCCCAGGGAGTGTACACCCCCGTGTGATGTTGTTTGTAATATCCAGAAAGAAGAAAATGATACTACTTTCAATATCGTAGGGGGTGTACACCCCCCTTTGATAGTGTTTGAAATAACCAAAAGAGGAGAGGATGATATTACTCCCAATATCGCAGGAAGTGTGCACCCCCTGTAATATTACTTTTAATATTTAAAAAGAAAAGAATAACATTAACCTCAATATCACGGGGGTTGTACACCCCCTGTGATATTGTTCGAAATATCCATGAAAAGAGAAAATAAGATTATTTCCAATATCGCAGGGGGTGTACACCCCTCCTGTGATATTGTTCCTAATATTCAGGGAAGATGAACAAGATATTACTTCCAATATTGCAAGGTGTAAACTTCCTCTGTGATATTGTTTTTAATATTTAAGGGGGAAAGAGAATGATATTACTCCCAATATTGCAGGGGGTGTGCACCCCCCGTGATATTTTTCCTAATATCCAGGGGAAATAAGTATGATATTACTCCCAATATTCCAAAGGGTGTACACTTTTTGGTAATATTGTTCCTAATATCCATGGGGAGAGACGATGATATGACTCCCAATATCGTAGGGAGTGTACACTGCCCGCTTTGATATTATTCCTAATATCCACGGGGGGAGAGGATGATATTATTCTCAATATCGCAGGATGTGTTTACTCTACTGTGATATTGTTTGTAATATCAAGAAGAGGAGAGGATGCTATTACTCTCAATATCGAAGGGGGAGTACATCCCCATGTGATATTTTTCATAATATCCAGAAGGGAGAGGGTGATATTACTCTTAATATCACAGAGGGTGTACACATCGCTGTGATATTGTTCTTAATACTTAGTGGGGGGGGAGAATGATATCACTCCCAACATCTGTGGGGCTGTACACCCCTCTGTGATATTGTTTGTGATATCCAGGGTGGGAGAAAATGATATTACTCGCAATATCGCAGAGGATGTACACCTCACTGTGATATTATTCGTAATATCCAGGGAAAATAGGATAATATTACTCCAAATATTGAAGGAACTGTACGCCTCTTTGTGATATTGTTCATAATATCCAGATGTAAAAGGATGAAATTACTCTTAATATTTCACGTAGTGTACCCTCTCCTGTGATGTTGTTCATAACATCCAGGGAAGAGAAAATGATATTACTCCCAATATCGCAGGCGGTGTACATCGCCCTTGTGATATTGTTCGAAATATGCAAAACAGGAGAGGATGATATTACTCCCAATATTGCAGAAAATGTACATTCCCCCGTAATATTGTTCTTAATATCCAGAAAGGAAAGGA
The DNA here is from genome assembly GCF_000951045.1 of Mandrillus leucophaeus. Taxonomy (NCBI): domain Eukaryota; kingdom Metazoa; phylum Chordata; class Mammalia; order Primates; family Cercopithecidae; genus Mandrillus; species Mandrillus leucophaeus. The sequence goes on along the minus strand of NW_012100621.1, from coordinate 137,895 downwards.
TGATATTAATCCTAATATCACAGGGGGTGTACACCACCCGTGTGATATTGTTCCAAATATCCATGGAAGGAGAAAATGATATTATTCTCAATATCGCAGGGGGTGTACACCCCTCTTGTGATATTGTTCCTAATACACAGGGAAGAAGAACAAGGCACTACTGCCAATATTGCGGGGAGTAAAACCCCCCAGTGCTATTGTTTTCAATATTTAAGGGGGAAAAAGAATGATATTACTCCCAATATTGCAAGGGGTGTGCACCCCCGTGATATTTTTTCTAATATTTAGAGAAAATGAGTATGATATTACCCGCAATATCGCAAAGGATGGACACTCCATTTGTGATATTGTTCCTAATATCCAGGAAGGGGGACAATGATATTACTTCCAATATCGCAGAGGGTGCACACCCTCCCAGTGATATTGTTCCTAATATCCAGGAAGGGGGACGATGATATTACTTCCAATATTGCAGGGGGTGTACACCCTCCCAGTGATATTGTTCCTAACACCCACAGGGGGAGAGGATGATACTGCTCCAATATCGCAGGTTGTGTACACCCCCGCTCTGATATTTTTTCTAATATTTAGTGGGGGAGAGGAGGGTGATATGTCTTTATATATTGCAGGGGGTGTATACCTCCTGTGATATGGTTTATAATATCCGGGGGGGACCCAATATCGCGGGGGGCGTACAACCCTCTGTGGTGTGATTTGTAATATCCAGGAGGGGAGAGGAGGGTGATATTACTCATTATATCTCGGGGGGTATATAACCCCCTGTGATAAAATTCATAATACCCAGTGAGAAAAAGAAGGGTGATATTCTTCCCCATATCCCGGGGGATGTTCACCCTTCTGTGATATTGTTTGTTATACCCAAGGGGGGAGAGGACGGTGATATTACTCCCCAAACCCCGGGTGCGTACACACCTCTGTGATATGGTTCACAATACCCCGGGCAGGAGAGGAGGGTGACATTACTTTCAATATCCCGGGGGGTACACCTCCCTGTGATACGGTTCGTAGTATCCAGAAAGGGAGAAGTGGGTGACATGACACCCCACATCGCGGGGGCGTACACCCCCTATGATACAGTTTGTAATATCCAGAAGTTGAGAGGTAGATATTACTTCTCAGATGGCGGGAGGCCTACACCCCCCTGTGATAGGGTTTGGAACATGCAGAGGGGGAGAAGGTGACATTACTCTCCACGTTGCGGAGCGGACACCCCACACACCCGTGACATGGCTCGTAATATCCACGGGGAATGAGGGTCATACTAGTCCCCATATCGCGGAAAGTGTGAGGGAGTCATCATCTTTCAGGTCTGAGGGGCTGATATGACTCCCCATGTCGCAGGGGACAAACTCTGTGATATGACTCGTAATATCCCGGGGGAGGGACACTGATATCACTCCCCACATCGCAAGGGAGCACACCCCCCTGTAATGTGGTTCACAACATTCCGAGCGGGAGAGGGCGGTGCTGCTCTCCGGCGGCGAGGGGCGGACCCCCCCCGTGACATGGTTGGCAATGCTCCCAAGGGGAGAGGATTATATGACTCCCCATATAGCGGGGGGCACACACTCCCCTGTGACATGGTTCATACCATCCCCGGGAATAAAGGGTGATATTCCTCCTCCTACCGTAGGACGTGTACACCCCTGTGATATTGTTTGTGATATCCAGGGAGGAAGAGGGTGATATCACTCTTCAAATTTTGGGGGATATACACCTCCACTTTGACATGATTCGTAATCTCCCGGAAGGGAGAGGGTAGTATTACTTCCCATATCGGGAGGGACGTACACTCCCCTGTGATAGTGTTTGTAACTTCCAGGGGGACAGAGGGTGATATTACTTCCCCTATTGCGGGGAGAATACACCCCCCTGTGATCTGGTTCACAATATTCCGAGGGGAAGAGGGCATTATGTATACTATGTATATGAAAATACTACTTTCCATATTGCAGGGACGTACACCCCCCTGTGATTTGGTTCGTAGTATCTCGGGTGGGAGAGGGTGTCTCCACATTGCGAGGGGTACACACCCCCCTGTGATATGGTTTGTAATATTCCAGCGGGGAGAGGGTGATATTACTGCCCATCTCACGAGGGTCGCATAACTTCCTGTGATGCGGTTCGTAGTATCTTGCAGGGGAGACGTGCACCCCTTTGTGATATGGTTCGGAATATCCTGGTGGGGAGAAGGGGATATTACTCTCCTTATCGCGGGAGCGTACACACCCCTGTGATGTGGTTCGTAGTATCTTGGGGGGACGGGCTAATATTACTCCCCTTATCTCCCAGGACGTACATCCCCCTGTGATATGGTTCGTCATTTCCCGGCGGGGACAGGGTGATATTTCTCTAGCTAGTGTGGGGCGTACATCCCCCTGTGACATAGTTTGTAATTTCCAAGAGGGGAGAAGGTGGTATTACTCCTGCATATCGCCAAAAGCTTACACTTCCCTGTGACATAGTTCGTAATATTTTGGGGGGAAAAGGGTGATATTACTTTCCATATTACGTCGAGCGTACACCCCCCTGTGGCATGGATCGTGATATCTTGGGGAAGAAAGGGTAATATTACTCCCCATATCGCGGACGGCATAACCCCCTGTGATACAGTTTGTAATATTTCCGAGGGGAGAGGGCAATATTACTTTCCATATCGCGAGGGGCGTACACCCCACTGTGGTATGGTTCTTCATATCCTGGGGAAGAGAGGGTGATATTACTCCCCACATCGCGGGGGCATACACCATTCTGTGATACGATTCGTAATATCCCAGGGGGGAGAGGGTGCAATTACTCCTCACATCGCGGGGACCACACAGCCCCTTGTGATATGGTTCATAAGACTCCGAGGGGGAGAGGGTGCTGTTACTCATCATATCGCCGGGGGGTACAACCTCCTCTGATACGGTTCTTAACATCCAGGATGGGAGAGGGTGATATTACTCCCCACATCGCAGAGGACGTACACCCCCTTGTGACATGATTCATAATATCCATGGGGGAAGAGGATGATATTACTTTCAATATCACAGGGAGTGTATACCTCAGTGTGATATTGTTCATAATATCCAGAGAAAAAGAAGATTATATTACTCCCAACATTGCAAGAAGTATACACCCCACTGTTACATTGTTTGTAATATCCAAGGGGGAGAGGATGATATTACACCTAATATCACAGAGGTTGGAAACCCCCTTGTGATACTGGTTGTAACATCCAGGAGGGGAGGGGATGATATTACTCACAATATCGCAGGGGATGTACACCTCCCAGTGACATTGTTCGTAATTCCAAAAAGGGAGAGAATAATATTACTTAGAATATCACAGGGCGTGTACACACGCAGGGCGTGTAACCAGTGATACTGCTTGTAATATCCAGAAAGAGAGTGGAGTGCCTGCTGTGGTTTTTCACCATCCTCCCTTGGAAATCTTCCACAATAAAGATATTTGGGGGGACAAAAATAGAGTTAGAGAGGAGGAGTAAGTTATAGGGTTTGATAGCACTGTGGGGTGGCCATAGTTAACCATCATGTATTGTATATTTCAAAATAGCTAGAAGAGAAGATTTGGAATGTTCCTAACATGAAGAAATGATGAATCCTTGAGGTGAAAGGCATCCCAACTATCCTGAATTGGTTATTACACACTGTATACATGTATCTGTGAAATTAAACTTAAAGCTGTTAGAATGTTAAATTATTCTGAACCTTGAGAGGAATGTGGCTATATAACCTGAATTATGTAGCATACAACTAAAACTTCAGCTTGTCCAATTATAGATTAACTATCTTCCTCATTCCTATACCTAGCAAACCAAGCAGCACCAGAGATCAGAGCCTCTCAGGTTATTGCCTGTCCTCAGAGAGGAATCAACTAGCCTTCCCTGGAATGCTGCTGTACGTAACCAGTCAAACCACTGTGATGTATGCATGGGTCTTGTATGGAAAATGTTCTAATTTGGCTGTAGCTTCTCTGTCTCTACCTACATATGTGTAACCTTAACTTCCCCACTTTGGAATGCTGACCCCATTTATTTGGAGTTAGGGTTGACTGAGTGGCCATTGTCAAGCTTCGTGCTCCAATAAACTTACATGTAGTCCTATTTTCTGAGTCTCATTATTTAAGAGTAACATATCAAAATACCACCTGTACCAGATAAATATGAACTCCTATGTATCAATAAGAAATAAAGACATTTGGCCCCTCAGTAAATGTAAAAGGTCTGTACTCCAAATCTTCTATAAGGATTATGGGAGATTGATTCGTCTAGTGGATGTGTATTTTCTGCCAGATCTAACGCTATCAAAGGTGATAATACCCCCAAAGCGAAAATAAATTGGTTTTAGGAGGTTAGAAAAAAGTGTCTCAGATATTAAACTTTTGTGGCCCTCCAGAGTGCTATAGTTTACAAATAGATATAGAGTATATTATTTCTGTGGTGCACAGGAGACCAAAAATATTTCAGCCCAAAATATATTTCTCCAACATACTTCAAGATGGCTATTCAGAGGGTCTGAGACAGGAATGGCCCAGCAAAGCTGCCTTTTGTGGAGGAGATATGAATCTGTAGAGAAATATCCCCACTGATGAGATAAAGAGCTGGGCTATTTCGGAGATCTCCCCCCCTTGTCTGGGTCTAGGAAGAATTAGTTCATCCACAGCCTGCCATCGACTCTTTCTGACGGCAGCTCTGAGATGACCTATTTTCACCTGCATAGCAAGACAGCCTCCACTCGACAGCCTTTCCTCCCTTCACTGTCTCCTAACCTGTGACGTTACCTCTCCCAGAGCCCAGAGGAATGTAGTCCTGGGCCTGTGGTCTTTGGGCTCATTCACTTCCCTGGAAAATCATTTATTCCTACAGCCTCCCATTTCCTCTCTTCCCAGTGAGAAGGATATTTAAGTGTCAACCATCTTGCCTTTCTTCTTCATATTTTATATGACTCTTGTGCATAAGACTGCAAGTAATACTTTTTTTGGCCTTTTTTCTCCTGTTAATCCATCTATGATTAGTTTGGTTATAGACTCAAATCATTGAAACTTCAGGGGAAAAATTTAAACTTCCCTAAATGTATTAAAGTTCCTTGGAAAAACGGTATAGTGATTTCTCAAAGAACTAAAAATAGAACTATGATTCAACTCAGCAATCCCACCACTGGGTATCTATCAAAAGAAAAAGAAATTTTATCAAGAAGACACCTATGTGTTTACTACAGCACGATTCGCAATAGCAAAGGCATGGATTCAACCTATGTGCCCATCAACAGTAGACTGGATACAGAAAATGTGGTACCTACACACTATGGAATACTGCGAGGCCATTACAAAGAATGAGATCATGACCTTTGCAGCCTTTGTGCCCATCAACAGTAGACTGAATAAAGAAAATGTGGTACAAGAATAAGATCATGACCTTTGCAGCAACTTGGATCTATCAGTTAATTCTTAAGTCAATTAATGCAGACACCAAATCAAATACCACACAATATCACTTGTAAATGGGAGCTAAGCAATGGGCATAAGATGGACATAAAGACGGAAAATATAGACACTGGGGACTCCAAAAGAGGAAAAAGGAGCAGGGTAAGGGTTGGGAACACAGTCTATTGGGTACTATGTTCACTATTTGGGCGAGGGTGAAGAAGTGTCCTTGATCTGGACAAACACTCAAGGTTTGGTGTCTGGCAGTAAGGAGAACAAAGACGCAGTCTCATACAGACACACACACACACACACACAGACACACAGACACACACACACACACAGAGTAGGTGTAAGAGCGGAATGTTTAATAGCCAAAAGAAGAGAGAGCTTCCTCATGCGGAGGAAGGGAGCGCCCAAGTGGGTTTCCGAGTTTGGGGTGAGATGCGGTTGATTTCACAGAGGGGCTTGAAGAGGCAGGGTTTGATTGACATAGGGCCCAGGGGATTGCTTTGACCAGGTGTGCCATTTACATAGCCAAGAATCTTGTATTATGCAGATGGGGTTTTTACCTGGCTGAAGCCATGACACCTGCACACCTGGCAACAAGGGTGGACGGAATCTCCAGTTGGATGTATCTGGCTTCCAGGCAGCCTTTTTCCATTGGCACAGCTGCTGGCATTCACCTGTGGAAGCTTCCAGCTTGGCTATGTAAGCTTGTAGCTTGATTTTTCCGGCAGCTTTTTATTAGAAAAGAAATTATTTGGGGGCTGCTTTTTATTAAGGGAAAATTCCATCGAGAACTCTTCAATCCTCACTATCTGTCTAAATAATTTCTTACTAACTCCTATATCAAAAGGTTCACCAGAAGCCCAAACTCCAGCATTACACTATACAACCATGTAATAAACCTCCACAGGTACCCCCTGAATCCATAATAAAAACATTATTTAAGTTCCATGGAAGAGGGAATAACAAGGAAAAAAAGAGGCATAAAAGTTTTTTAGGGCCAGCAGTAATAAAAAATAAACAGGTTGAGAAACATCGAGTTAGATGATTCGTCAAACAGGGCCAGTATATCATATTGTATATGCAAGGTTGAAAGTGTCACCCAAAGAATGACCAGGATTGTTACCAGAAAGGGGTCCCAAGCCAGACACCAACAGAGGTCGTAAACCGGAGTTAGGAAGGGCCTGACATTTTGCCTGATGGCTCCTATTGATAGGGAGTTTATCAAACCTGTGGTTTTTGCTGTAGCCATAGGAATTTAGGGAGTTGCCATGGCAGCAAGGCCTTGGAGCCCTTAGCCCGTAGGTACCTTTTCGTTTCCTTAACCTTGGGGTTCATCTTACTCGATAAAGAGATATCTACTTTGGCTTCTCAGATCTCAAAGGAAGCCAACATATTTTAGCCTAAAATATACTTCTTTGAGATGTTTCAAGATGGTTGTTCAGGAGGGCTGGAAATACAAATTTAGTTGAAAAGCTGTCTTTTGTGAAGATTTGCATCTGTAGAGAAAAATCTGCACTGATGCAGCCAGGCTTTCTCTGAGGCCTTCCCTCATCCTGATTTAGGGATGATTAACTGAGGGTCTGACATTTTTAAGGGTCTGAAACATTTACATCTACTCTCTCTGAGCACTGCTACCTGTGAGGTTCCATCCACGTAACAAGACCACCTTTGCTACGCAGGCCACCTCTTCTCTGGTCCCACAAGCCATTTTGCCACTGATCCAAGCCTCATTCTTTCTGGAACCTCAAGATGGTATAAAAGCGTCAACCATCCAGTCATTTCTTTGAGATGTTATGTTTTGCAAAACTCCTGTGCACCTTAATAAATTCATATGTCTTTTCTCTTATTATTTCTCAGCTGTGTTTTTCCAGTTGATTTTCAGTGAACATTCAAATGAAGGGGAAGTTTTCCCTTGGCCTCCACAAGGTTTTATTAATTTCCACAAATTTCCATAGAATTAGTAATAGTTAGAGGATTCAGTGGAGAATGCGGATAGTGGGAGGAGGAGGAAAGTTTATTCCAGTTAAAATTGGAAAGTTAAAAAATAAAGCACCACCTTCCCAGGTGGAGAGATACTATTTTGTACATTCTGGAGCCCCCATGACTTCCTAGGACTCAGCTGCTCAGGGCTTCACACAGAGCATAGCCCAGTGGCGAGGAACTGAGATGTGACCATCAGAACACCCTCATTCAAATTCCCACTCCCGCAGTAACAGTGTATTGAAATCTAAAATCTCTGAGCCCTAAGTTCCTCCTTTGTAAGATAGATGTGATATATTTCCCACCTCTCTTTCTTGAGGACTCAGTGAGTAAATACAGGTAAATTGTCTGAGTTCGTTGACACATACCAAGCACCTCAAGAGTATTAACCATCATTAGCTAAAAACATAATTATGTTTCAACTGAAAACTGTGAATGAGGCC
>NW_012100621.1:125285-129327 GCF_000951045.1 Mandrillus leucophaeus | reverse complement strand
GAGAAAGGGGAACAAGCAGAGGAATAAGTATAGAACGGGACACCTGCAGCCAACAGCGGCCTTAATCAAACAGCGATTGCAGCAGAAAACCATTCAGCTAAAGGAGAAGAAACTTCAGCCTGGGAGACACAGCAAGACTCCATCTCAAAAAAATAAATAAAGTATTTTCTTTAACATATATATGTGGACTTGGGGAGTTTTGTAACTGTTGGAAATAAACCCTAACTGCCACACAGATAACTCATTCTCAGTTCACCATTAGCCCATCCACATCAGTACTTCTCACAAACAGCATCCTTGAATAGTCAGAGGGGCCGGGCTCTGGTTTGTTTACACTTACACAATGCCCTGGGGCTGGTGACCTTTGATGTGCGGTGTGGAGGTGAGAAGGCTACAAAAGAGGACAGAAATACACCCGTGGAGGAGGAAGGAGCCGAGCACAGGCACAGGCACAGGAGCGATGGCAGAGGAATGAGGACCGCCCCTCAGCGGGCCTTTCACACCACTCCCTCTCACCTTGTATTCGCCCTTCATCTATGAACGCTCTCCCAACTTTTTCCAGAACGTCTCTGCCCTCCAAATGCCTGGAACCAGAGCATGGGGTGATGTATTTCCTGGGTCCTTAAAATGTAGTCCGAGTCCCCAAAGTAAGGGCATCACCTGGGAGGAGACACAGAAACTCAGACCCCTCTTATCACCAGCTGAACTGGAACCGCATTGGAACGAGACCTCAGATAACTGGAGTGCACATCAGTGGGACACACTGAGGACCGCACTGTGTAAGGAACAGTGGCCAGCCATGCTCCTTAGCCCCAAAGGGTCTTTGACATTGCGTGCCAAGCCAAATGCTTAAAGACTTTTGCTCTTTGAAATTTCATGATGCAATAGAAACCACATGAATCAGGAGTCAGAAAGAACTTGGGGAAAAAACCTGATTCATTTCCCCTCAAGCAAAAGATTTAACCTTCAGATCTCAAGGACCAGGGAGATAAAATGGGAATAACGATACTCATGCTGACTTCATACAAATACGGAGGTTAGATGAATGAGGAGCGTCTGGTACACAGAAGGGACTGAACCAATGTCCCGTTCTTCTTACTAATACTGAAAAAACATGCCTGAGAAAGAATGATGCTTTAAGATTTAAATGACCCGTGTATCATTATTTACAGGTTCACTTCTTGGTTTATGCAGAATCTTACACCAGATTTTGGGGAAAATTCCAAAGGTTTAGATAAAAGGTACAACAAACTTTACAATTTCATGAAAAGGTTTGGGTAGGAATTGGGAATATAGAAAACATCAAACTGTGCTGAATTCCATGATTTGATGGCTCTAAACAGAGAGGCACTTGGACCACGTGGAGAACAGTGATGCATTTGGGGTCATTCTGACTGAAACATGTCAGGTGTGTTAGACTTTAAAGCAAACAACAACAAACAAAGCAAAGCTCTGATTGAGAAGAGTTATTTCCTCTTAGCACTCTGGTATAAGTTGGTGGAAACTCATCTTTACAATGGTTATCTCACTTTGTTCTTTACAGCTGCTTTATAGAGCACGATGGATTTTGGGATGATTTGTGTTACTCAGTTCACACATAAAGCACATAATGTTGGCCAGGCACAGTGACTCACACCTGTAATCCCAGAACTCTAGGAGGCCATGGCAGGAGGATCACATGAGGCCAGGAGTTTGGGACCAGCCTGGGCAACACAGCTAGACCCCATCTCCGTAGAAAATAGAAAAGCCACAATTCCCACCGCCAGTGGTGCGCACCTTCCAGTTACTTGGAAGGCTGAGGCGGGGGAGGATCGCTTAAGCCCAAGAGTTGGAGGAGCCATGATGGCACCACGGCACTCCTCCCTAGGTGACAGAGTGACACCCCGTCTCAATTTTAAAAGCAACAACAAAAGCACATGATGTCAGAACTGAAACAGCCTCACAAAAGTCCAGAAAAAGGCAAGTTGGGAGTCACAAGCTAATACCAGCTGGAATTCAGCCGTTCCAGATGCCGCCAGTGGCCCCGGATGGAGGTGAAGTCAGGTGGAGATGCCCTTACTCCTTTCCTAGCTCTCTCTTCCCCAGAAGCAACCTTCCCAGCGCCCCCTTCACCTCTCTGTTTCTGAGGGTGTAGATGAGAGGATTGAGGAGGGGGGTGACAATGTTGTAGAAGAGCGTGAGGAACTTGCCCTGGTCCTGGGAGGAGCTGGCTCCTGGTTGCATGTACATGTAGATGATGTTTCCATAGAAAAGGGAGACCACGGTGAGATGGGAGCCGCAGGTGCTGATGGCCTTCTGCCTTCCTGGTGCTGACCGAATTTGTAACACAGCCCTCACAATGTAGCTGTAAGAGAGCAGGATAAACACCAAGGGGGACAGCACAACGCCCACCGCCAGGACAAACACGGTGCCTTCGACGGCCACAGTGCTGACGCAGGCCGTCCGGATCAGGGCGGGCATCTCACACAGGAAGTGGTCCACCTCGTGGCGCCCACAGCGGGGTAAGCGCAGGGTCACAGGAGACATGGCCAAGGAGTTGGCCACCCCACAGCCCCAGGCCACTGACGCCAAGCCCCGGCAGAGCCTGGGGTTCATGATCACCATGTAGTGCAGGGGCTTGCAGACAGCCACAAACCGGTCATAGGCCATGACGGCCAGAAGCAGGCACTCCACACCACCCAGACCCAGGAACAGGAAGAGCTGGATGGCACAGCCCGTGTAGCTGATGGTCTTGTCACGTCCATTAAGGTTGTAGAGCAGCTGGGGGATGGAGCTGGTGGTGAAACTGAGGTCCAGGAAGGAGAGGTGGGTGAGGAAGAAGTACATGGGGGTGTGGAGGTGGGGGTCCAGCCGGGACACCAGGATGATGGTGGTGTTGCCCACGAGGGTCAGGAGGTACGCGATCAGGATGACCACAAAGAGGATCCTCTCCAGATGGGGTCGGTCAGAGAACCCCAGCAGGATGAAATGGGTTTGGGTGCTGCCATTGGATCCACCCATCTCTACTGCAGCTAAACAGAAATATCAATCCTAATAATAATAACAGAACTTACTAGAAGTTAAGCATTCTTCTCTGCTTTTTATATTTATTTTATTCATTTAACCCCAGCACAAGCTAAGCATTCTTCTATGCCTTTTTTTTTTTTTTTTTTTTTTTGAGATGGAGTCTGGCTCTGTTGCCCAGGCTGGAGTGCAATCACGCAATCTCGGCTCACTGCAATCTCCGCCTCCCAGATTCAATCCATTCTCCTGCCTCAGCCTCCCAAGTAGCTAGGATTACAGGCGTCACCACCATGCCCGGCTAATTTTTTGTATTTTTAGTAGAGACGGGGTTTCACATGTTGGCCAGGCTGGTCTCGAACTCCTGACCTCATGATCCACCCACCTCGGCCTCCCAAAGTGCTGGGATTACAGGTGTGAGCCAGCATGCCTGGCCTCTTTTCTATGCTTTCTATGTTTAATTTATTCATTTAACTCCAACAGAAGCTAAGCATTCTTCTATGCCTTTTGTATGTATTCTATTCATGTAACCCCAACAGTTACATGGAGTTGCATTATTATTATTAGCTCCCAACTTATAGAAAAGGAAGCTGAAACACATGTGTGTTGAGCAAACTGTCATATGTAGGAAGACGCAGAGCTGATTCTGAACCCCAGCAACGTGGCCGAGAGTGTGCATTCTTAACCACTATTAGTACTGCCTCTAAATCCAATGAAGTGAAGACAAATCCTGCTGTGGCCAAACAATGAATATTTCTAGAGACTCCAGTCCCTAAGCTCCTGCCAAAAACCTCAAGGACTCAAAATGGAGCCTCAGAATAATCCATCAATAGTATTTAGGAAATATTCATTAAACACAGAGTGCTTTATCTATGACTGGTCTCAAAGAAACACCTCATTCATTGGGTTATCATTTCTGAGGTAATTTTTAAAATACTTTAGTAGATAAATAACGTAAGAGACAAGCAAAATACACATAAAATCTCTTTCTCTCTCTCTCTTTTAATTGGGCCTGGTATTGAAGAAATAGAGTGTATGAGGT
>NW_012100621.1:117994-120240 GCF_000951045.1 Mandrillus leucophaeus | reverse complement strand
GCCAGGCTGGTCTCGAACTCCTGACCTCATGATCCACCCACCTCGGCCTCCCAAAGTGCTGGGATTACAGGTGTGAGCCACCGTGCCTGGCCTCTTTTCTATGCTTTCTATATTTAATTTATTCATTTAACTCCAACAGAAGCTAAGCATTCTTCTATGCTTTTTATATGTATTCTATTCATGTAACCCCAACAGTTATATGGAGTTGCATTATTATTTTTAGCTCCCAACTTATAGAAAAGGAAGCTGAAACACGTGTGTTGAGCAAACTGTCATATGTAGGAAGACGCAGAGCTGATTCTGAACCCCAGCAACGTGGCTGAGAGTGTGCATTCTTAACCACTATTAGTACTGCCTCTAAATCCAATGAAGTGAAGACAAATCCTGCTGTGGCCAAACGATGAATATTTCTAGAGACTCCAGTCCCTAAGCTCCTGCCAAAAACCTCAAGGACTCAAAATGGAGCCTCAGAATAATCTATCAATAGTATTTAGGAAATATTCATTACACACAGAGTACTTTATCTATTACTGGTCTCAAAGAAACACCTCATTCATTGGGTTATCATTTCTGAGGTAATTTTTAAAATACTTTAGTAGATAAATAACGTAAGAGACAAGCAAAATACACATAAAATCTCTTTCTCTCTCTCTCTTTTAATTGGGCCTGGTATTGAAGAAATAGAGTGTATGAGGTTTTCTTCCAAAGTACTATATACTGCTTGAGAGGATAAAACAGCTTGAAAAAACTTTGTAACAGGTATTATAACTGTAATGCAATAATTCACGCACATGTACAGAAAACTCTTATCACGTTCCAATTCCAATACCACATCATATTCAAAGCAATGCGTATTTGATGAGACAAACCACAAGTCTTACAGATGGATATAGAGAGACTCGGTCCATCCTGGTGTTTGGGTGAGGGACACATTAAAAGCCAAGACTTCACCACTATGCAATACGTGCAGCTAAAAAGCAGTACTCTCAAATTAACATAAATAAATATAAATATGTACGAGCAGCTAAAAAGCAGTACTCCCAAATTAATTTAAATAAATATAAATACGTACAAGCAGCTAAAAAGCAGTACTCCCAAATTAATATAAATAAATATAAATATGTACAAGCAGCTAAAAAGCAGTACTCCCAAATTAATACAAATAAAAATAAATCCAAACATGCAGGTAACAAAACAGTACTCCCAAACTAAGACAAATAAAAATACATACATACATTTTGGGCAATCCCTCCAAACTATTCTGCATTATCCCTAGGTCAACAAGACTAAATTACAAGATCTCAGCAAGCTCATTTGCCTTTTCATAGTTTTCTCATCTAAAATGGTAATAATCAAACCTAGCTTACTTAGTTTACAGATATGCTTTGAGATTTTAAATATGAAATATAAATATATAAAACATATAAAAGTTTAGTGAGTGTAAAGGTTTCTACATATGTTAAAAAAAAAAAAGGTGATGTGTCATGCAAACACAGAATAGGAACATAAGCCCATAAGTCTAGCCAGAGAAATCCAGAAGAAAAAAAGCCTACTGAAGAGAAATTCTGTTATCTTATATCTTACCAAGCTTTGAAAATACAATAACTACATCATGATAACTGACAAGGCATTTGTGGGAGGAAGGGAGTGTGGGTCCCATCTTTATTCCTTACACCAAAAATATTAAAATTATGAATTACATATTTAAACATTTCAAAAATACAACTACTATCAGAAAGCGTGATAGTTATTTTTCCTTTTTTTCCCCAATCATCATGAATAAGTATACATCATAAGCCAAGCTGCAATTCTCAAAAGTTAAAAAGCAAAACATAGATAAATTGTGTTACCTATTTAGAAAAATCTACACTCTAAGAAACACTATTGGCCGGGTGCGGTGGCTCACGCCTGTAATCCCAGCACTTTGGGAGGCTGAGACGGGTGGATCACCTGAGGTCAGGAGTTCACAACTAGTCTGGCGAACACAGTGAAACCCCTTCTCTATTAAACATACAAAAATTACACAGTGTGGTGGTGCATGCCTGTAGTCCCAGCCACTCTCGAGGCTAAGGCAGGAGAATGGCATGAACCTGGGAGGCGGAGGTTGCAGTGAATCGAGATGGCGCCGCTGCACTCCAGCCTGGGCGATAGAGCAAGACTCCATCTCAAAAACAAAACAAAACAAAACAAAAAAGAAACACTACTAGCAAACTCTAAAAAATAATGACAATAGTAGAAAAATTCCA
>NW_012100621.1:115289-116769 GCF_000951045.1 Mandrillus leucophaeus | reverse complement strand
AAAAAAAAAAAAAGAAAGAAAGAAAAAGAAAGCTAAATATAGTGTATAGTGAGATTGTATATAGTGTGACTCCATTTTTTGTTCACAAACTCTCTTACTATACACACACAAACACACATGGTATGTATATATGTATACAGTCACATGTTGCAGAACACCACATTTTGGTCAACAACAAATTACATATGTGGTGGTTCCACCTCCTGAAGAGGGGTCTGAGGCAGGCCCTTCAGGCAGTATTGTAGAAAGCATCGTGATCACAGGAGGAGACAGCGCCATGCATGTGGCTGCCCCGGAAATCCTTCTGGTGGGACAAGGTGTAGAGGCCAAGACAGTGGTACTGATCATTCCATCTCAGTGGACACTCAGGCTAATGTGTGTGCTTGTGTCTTAGTTTGCAAAGAAAAAGTTTGAAAAGTAAAAAATAAATAAATAAATATTAAAAAATTAAATGGAATATGACTTGTAGAATAAGAATAAAAAGAGCGTATTTTATACAGTTTTACAATGTGTGTTTTAAGCTAAGTGCTATTACAAAAAAGTCACAAAGTTAATAAAAAGTAAAAGGTTTGCCAGGTAAAAAGTTTCAGTAAACTAAGGATAATTTCTTATTAAAGAAAGAAAAATATTTTTTAACGCATTTAATGCAGCCTAAGTGTACAAAGTTGATAAAGTCTGTAGCCATGTACAGGAATGTCCTGGGCCTTCACATTCACTCACCACCCACTCACTGACTCACTGAGAGCAACTTCCAGTCCTGCAAGCTCCATTCATGGTAAGCGCCCTAGACAGGTTACCTTTTTTTTGTATTTTATACAGTATTTTTACTGTGCCTTTTCTATGTTTAGAGACATAAATACTTACCACTGTGTTACAGCTGTCTTCAGTATTCAGTACAGGACCATGCCGTACTCGTTTGTAGCCTGGGAGTGACAAGCTATACCACATACTTATGGCCTAGGCTTGTGGTGGGACACACCATCTGGGTTTGCGTAAGTACATTCTGTGATGCTCACACAATGACAAAATCACCTAATGACGCATTTCTCAGAACATATCCCCATCGTTAAGCAACACATGACTGTGTTTGTATTCAGATAGAACAGATATCTGGATGTACGGTTTGAAATTGTTTAAAAGGCTCATTTCTAGCTTGGGCAACATGGGGAGACCCCATCTGTACAAAAGTCAAATTAAACATTAGCCCGGCATGGTCGCACAAATGTATGGTCCCAGCTACTCAGGAGACTGAGACAGGGGGATCAATGGGCCCAGGAGGTCAAGGCTGCAGTGAGCTATGATCATGCCACTGGCACCCCAGCCTGGGTGACAGAGTGAGACCCTGTCCTCCCCCACCCCCGCCGAAAAAAGACTCTCTTTTAGAAAGTGAAGTGGAGGTTAAAGAAGACTCTCATTAGGCTGGGCGCGGTGGCCCACGTCTGTACTCCCAGCACTTTGGGAGGCTGAGGCGGGCGGATCA
>NW_012100621.1:88424-114539 GCF_000951045.1 Mandrillus leucophaeus | reverse complement strand
ACCTCTGAGCTGAGTTCCTCAATGCAGAAACCTACTCACCATTTTTACTTGTATGCTGCTAGGCAACACTGAGAGAATGCAGGAGCATAGACGTAGCCAGAGGGCCTCAGTCAGATCTCAAAATGCCTTGTACCCTCTTGGGCGCACACAGCCAGGTGTAAGGAAATCCAAGTGCCTCTCTCAGGCTTGGCCTATTCCTTATAAATGCAGTGGCCCACAGTATTTATTAATACGGGTTTACTGCATTTACATGGTGTTGCAGCTCTGCTGAGGGAAGACTGGAGACGGACCCTGATGGCGGCCTGGGTTCATCAACATCTCAAACCACTGGGGAAACATCAGAGCCACAGGGATCACTAGCATGTCCACTGAGGCAGAGGCGTGCACCACATCAAATTGCCCCATCTCCCGTCAGGTCCCGAGAGAAAATGAGGACCATGAGAATTTGTCCCTTGATATAAAAAGAATTTACTACCTCACGTAAGTAAAATTAGGGAACTCAATCCGCTGTTGTTCTAAAAACATAAATACCAATGAGCCATTTGCTCCCCTCCCCTGTTCCCAAGAATCATTATATGGCTAAGAAAACAGCTGAGGCATAATTGGTCCCATCCTACCTAGAACAGAATCATGCATTTGTTTTTTTCTTTCTCCTTATATCTGCTGAAAATAGGGCTAAAATATTTTGACATCTTCTTTTTACTAATATTTTTATGTATGAAAGAAAGAACCCATTGTCCTAGATAGTGAAAAAAAAATCATATAAAGTGTACTATTACATACATTAAGGAGCCACAGGGTGGCCTGTTTTTTTTTTGTTTTTTTGGTTTTTGTTTTATTTTGAGATGGAGTTTCGCTCTTTCACCCAGGCTGGAGTGAAGTGCTGCTATCTCTGCAACTTGCAACCTCCGCCCCCCCAGGTTCAAGCAATTCTCCTGCCTCAGTCTCCCTCGTATCTAGGATTATGGGCACCAGCCACCATGCCTGGCTAATTTTTGTATTTTTAGTAGAGATGAGGTTTCACCATGGGGGCCAGGCCGGTCTCAAACTCCTGACATCAGGTGATCCACCCTTGTTGGCCTCCCAAATGCTGGGATTACAGATGTGAGCCACTGCGCCCAGTCTTATTTTTACTTTTTGATTTGAAAGGAAGATGTTAGCATACATAGGTTTATACTTTAGTTTCAAAAACTAGCAAGGAAATTGAGCAAGTATCATTACTTAGATTGTGTATAGGTAACTATGAACGCTCTTGTAAAGGCAAAAATGACATCACAATGCTGAATTTTTAAAATAAAATAAATACACAGCTATAGCCAAGCAATGTCAGAAAAAAATCAGACTTAGAGTCAATTAACTAAGAAACTTATCAATTTGACTGGGTACTTTTGGGTAGATGTAGTCAGAGAATTAGAGAGTAAAGAGACTATTCTACATAAGTGAAAGTGTAGAATTCGTAGAATATGTGTGGTACACATATGCAGGCCCAGCATCCTTTCTTCTTCCCCGTGTAATAGAAAAGCAGACCACAGAGGGCCCCAGAAGCACAGAGAAAGCATGCACCAAGGAGTCGGTGCTTGGAGGGCAGACAGGCTGACTGGATCCCAGTGTTCCCAGTTCTCAGCCCTCTGGGGTTCTAGGGGTTGCAATCACCACTCTAAATGCTTTCCATTACTTCCGCTGGCTAAGGAGGTTATTTTACTTCCCACTCCTGATCGCTCCGTGTATCCCCTCCTCCCAGTCCTCTTCACTCAGGGCCTTCTCAACATGCTAGAAAAATGTGTTTAAGGCCGGGCACAGTTGCTCACACCTGTAATCCCAGCACTTTGGGAGGCTGAGGCGGGCGGATCACCTGCGGTCAGGAGGTCAAGACCACCAGCCTGGCCAACATGGCAAAACCCCCTCTCTACTAAAAACACAAAAATTAGCTGGGTGTGGTAGCGGGCGCCTGTCATCCCAGCTACTCGGGAGGCTGAAGCAGGAGAATCGCTTGAACCTGTGAGGTGTAGGTTGCAGTGAGCCGAAATCATGCCACTGCACTCCGGCTGGGGCAACAGAGTGAGACTCCATCTCAAAAAAAAAAAAAAAAAAAAAAGTTTATTAAATTGATAAACCAGTCACCTGATTTGGAGGAGGGGGACCTGGGGGTATATTAGCCTGTTCTCACACTGCTATAAATATCTGAAACCGGGAAATTTATGAAGAAAAGAGGTTTAGTTGGCTCACAGTTCCGCAGGCTGTGCAGGAAACATGGCAGCATCTGCTTCCAGGAGGCCTCAGGGAGCTTTTACTCATGGCAGAAGGCAAAGCAGGAACTGCTGCCTTACATGGCGAAAGCAGGGGCAAGAGAAAGTTGGGGGGCCACCCACTTTTAAACATCCAGATTTCACAACTCATCCAAGGGAAATGGTGTTAAACCATGAGAAACTGCCCCCATGATCAATCAACCCCCACGAGGCCCACCTTCAACACTGGGGATTATAATTGAGCATGAGATTTGGGTGGGGACACAAAGCCAAACCATATCAGGGAGTTACTGAGCTGATTAGTTCTTAGAATAAATTACCCAGTCTTCTGGATATGTAGACAGAGTTCTGGAGGGTTATAGCTTAGAAAAGGCTAGAGGCTCATGTTGGGGACTTTCTCTTTTAGTTTTCTCTTTTTCAAGAGACAGGGTCTCACTCTGTCACTCAGGCTGGAGTGCAGTGGTGTGATCCTGGCTCACTGCAGAGTTGAAATCCTGGGCTCAAGTCCCCCCCAAGTGGCTGGGACTATAGGTCTGCACCACCATATCTGGCTAATTTATATTTTTTTGTAGAGACCAGGTCTTGCTTTGTTGCCCAGCTGGTCTCAAACTTCTGGTCTCAAGCAATCCTCCCACCTCAGTCCCCAAAGTGTTGGGATTACAGGCGGGAGCCACTGTGCTCTACCAGGGTTGGTGTTCAAATTTTTACAGAGAAGAAAAGAATTTCACTGGTAATTGTCAGAGCAGTCCTTAAGGATGTGTCAGAAAGAAAAAAAATTATGATTTGAGATAGAAAAAAAGTCCAATGTATATAACAGAGAAATGCACAGTAATAGGGAAGTGATGAGGAGAGCAGACCCAAGACACCCCATTTCCAGACGGCGTGGATGCACCATATTGTTTAGGTAAAGGAAGTTACATAAAACATGAATTTTTTTTTTAAAGCTTCTAGTCTACGTAAGTTTATAGAAAGTTCCTCACATTTTTAGTGATGACACCATTTTGCGAGGTGGCTTATGGAGTACGAGACAAAGCATAATGCAAAGGTGTCGCTGTGATGTCACGGGGAATCAAAACCACAGGGGGTTCAATGGGACTAGGCCTGGACATGCCAAGTTATCAGGTCACGAAATCCATCATGTTTACAGACTTAGTCTTCTGCTCAATTTTTCTCTATCCCCAAAATTTTACTAATTTAGCACTTGGAATTAAACTGTATTGGCCAATTATTATTGTTATATCAGTATACTACGTTACATTTCACACAACATTTTCAGGTCCATCAATTTTGCTCTCCAGATAGTCAATCATTTATTTATTCAAAAAATACAGATTGATAACAAACCAGCATTGGAGGTGCTTGAGAAACACTGAACGTATCATTGTCAAGAGACAAAGATACCACCGCTTGGGGTGTTTACATTTAGCACAAAAGGCAAAACATAAATAAATAAATAAAACAAGCCTAATAAATAAGAGAACAATATAGTACACTAGATGACACGTACTCTATGGGGAACAAAGAGCCTCCACTGAGCCCAGCAAGGGCAACTGGAAAGGTGAGCTCCGGACAGGCTCTGGGGTGAGTAGGGTTATACGGCATCACTGAGAGGCTGGATCTCAGAAGACTCAAAGGAAGAAAGGGAATAATGAGTCAAGGGACATCAGGGAAAAGGGAATTTCAAGCAGAAGCCACAGCGGGGGAAACGGCCCTATGATGGGAAGCGCCTGCTTTGGTGGAAACCCAGCCATGAGGCCAGGGCAGCTGAAGCAGAATGCAAAGGGAAGTGGGGGAGGAAGAGAGAATCAGAGGAGGGATAGGGGTTCAGAACCTCTAGGGCCTGGGGGTTCACTGTGAGGATTCTGACTTTCACTTGTCATTGTGATGGTATCACCATCTAAGTCACTGTGATGCCAACATATCCTTGGGTGCTAAAAGGATCAGCCCAGCTGCTGTAGAGAGAATGGGAGTGGAAGGGCCTAGAGCCCAAGCAGGACCACTGTGAGGAAACGAAAGTGATAATCCAGAGTGGCAGGATGGAGTTCCGACCACGGTTACAGCAGCAGGGTGGCCAGGACAACTGAACGCCAGACATATTCTGAAGGTAGGACCAACAGGGCTCGCTGATGGACTGGATGTGGGCTGCAGAAGTCAAGAAAGCACTCAGTTGGACGCCTGGCCGAAGCAATCAGAAGAATGGGGCTGCCACCCAGTGACAGGGAGCAGCCTGTGGTTTCTGTGGTTGCTGTTAGGAAGAGACTTTGTGGTTAAGTTTTAGGAAAATTGAGTTTAAAATGTCTATTCTGATGTCAAGTGGACAGCTGAATATAAAAGACGCACTCAGAGGAAAGGAGAGGGAAAGCCAGGAAACGGGTATGGATGTAGAGGATTTTGCTGGTAATGAAACAAAGTTCCAGAGGAAATAGTGGAAACCTTTCAGGAGTTGGAAAGGGAAAGAGGTCATTACAGGAGACACACAAAACTGTGAACCTAAGAATGCAAGAGATGAAGACTCACATCGGTCTACTGACTGACATAAACCATAATAAAATGCACAGTGAGACAGCATTCAGCAGAGACAGTGAGACCAGAGTACTGGGCTACACGGTGGGAAATGGATACTCCTGGGCCTCTCGTTCCACTCTGTGGACAGAGTAGAAGACACATGGACGTGTTCTCCCTCCCACCCAGGGCTTCCCCGTCTCAGTGAATGGGTGGTGCCCCATGGAAGGGGTATCCCAGGCCATCCTCCTGATCCCTGGGGGAAGGGATGCTGTGGCTGAGCTGAAGGCCACCTTCCCTACACAGACATCGCACGAGGGAGGGCTAGGGCACACCGGCCCGCGGAACACCAAGAGGAGGGACGTGAGGATGCGTTATTCCCTCTGTTTGCAAACCTAACACAGAGAGTAGAAGTGTTCGCTCATGATCAAACAATTTAAAAAATCTAGGAAGAAGGCTACGTAAATAATATGATCGGAAGGTAGTTAAACATGTCAGTCGAAAAAATCTCCCTGGAAGAGAAAAACATCTTGAACTTCAAATTGAGGAGGAAAATTAAACCTTCGGCAGATTATTGTCAGATAATGTGAAATAATTTGCCATTAATTAATATTTGGTTACCATTTAAACATTTTAGCATTTGTATAACTATTATTTTTTATTATTATTATTATTATTTTTTTTTTTTTTTTTTTTTTTTTTTTTTGAGACGGAGTCTCGCTCTTCGCCCAGACTGGAGTGCAGTGGCCGGATCTCAGCTCACTGCAAGCTCCGCCTCCCGGGTTTACGCCATTCTCCTGCCTCAGCCTCCCGAGTAGCTGGGACTACAGGCGCCCGCCATCTCGCCCAGCTAATTTTTTGTATTTTTTTAGTAGAGACGGGGTTTCACCGTGGTCTCGATCTCCTGACCTCATGATCCGCCCACCTCGGCCTCCCAAAGTGCTGGGATTACAGGCTTGAGCCACCACGCCCGGCCATAACAATTATTAGAAGACAGTGATACAAAGAGGGCAGCAAGGTTAGCCTTCAATGACTTTTAAAACTTCTGTTGGAAAGGTATAGAATATACTTTAAAAATAAGTTAAATATTATCATCATTTCATCATTATTATAATGTATTTAAATGGAAAAGCTGAATTCAAACCAGCAATATCAAATATGACCTTAAATATTTACCATACCACTGCGAGGCCAGTACAATTGTTCCACGTATGGGAAGCATAACAAGCAGCTAAAAGAGAGAGAGAAGTGTTGTTTGAGGTCTTTTTTTTTTTTTTTTTTTTTTGAGACGGAGTCTCGCACTGGGCTGGAGTACAGTGGTGCGATCTCGGCTCACTGCAACCTCTGCCTCCAGGGTTCAAGCAATTCTCCTGTCTCAGCCTCCCGAATAGCTGGGATTACAGGCTCCTGCCACCACACCCAGCTAATTTTTGTTTGTTTGTTTGTTTTTTAAGCAGAGACAGAGTTTTACCTATTGGCCAGGCTGGTCTCGAACTCCTGAGGTTGTGATCCACCCACCTCAGCCTCCCAAAGTGCTGGGATTACAGGCATGAGTCACTGCGCCCAGCCTTAAGGTCTTAAAACTAATAAATATCTACGTTAAAGAACGAGTTGAATGAAAATTCTGATAAATTCCTAAAGGGTATCCAAAGACAAGGAAAAAGTCTAGCAGTCAGTGATATTAGATTCAGAGGAACGAGCTTTGTAATTCTTAAAAATCAGTCCCAGAATAAAAAGGACTTTAAAAGTTATTGAGTAAAGTCATAGGAAATGTGACTGTATAAAGGAATGGCTCTAAATGTATTAATCTAGAAGGAAGCAACAGGTTAAAGAGTAAGAGGTAAGAAACAAAAAATAAGGAACAAGAGAGAGACAGAGAGAGAGTGACAGGGAATGAGAGAGAGAGGGGGGAAGGAGAGAATGAGAAGAAAAATCAGGAAAAGGAGGAGAAACAGAAGTATGGATGTGATACTGGAATACTGGAATAGTATCAGACCATTCTGAATCAGTTTAAGAACTACCATGTCTAATTCTTATATGGAAGATTTGGAATACAAGGATGTTGAAAGGAATAACAAATTATAATGAAGGTATAGAAATCCTTATGTAATCCAAGGTCATTAATTTGAAGGAAGACTCATCAAGAAAATGTGATCTAGAAATAGAGGTTGAGATTGCTGCATTTATAAAATTATTATGCTCTATAATCTTCCCATATGCAAATATTGCGTATTCCCTCTTTTGTCCCACGGAAATATTTCACAGCAACAAGGAATCAAGTGCTGACCTAAGTGGGGGTGTCTGTTAAAACTTAGTATATTGATACCCTTCACCCCACTCCAGGAACGCTGGCTAGGCTGGGACTGCATCTTGGGAACAGAATTTTAGAGATGATCATCTCTTACATCAGAAGCAGGATCTACATGGTCCCTGGATGCCCAGTTTCCCGACTCTGCTACTGTCATGGGTGGCAAGATAAGAGGAGTTGCATCGCAGATGAAAAAGTAAGGCCGAAGACGACCAGAGAAGAGTTGGTTGAATGTGTAGATATAAGATCCATTGGTGACGTTGTAGAATGAGATTTCACCGGCTTCATAGTCCAAGAATATCCCAATGCAGCGAGGACTTTCCAGTAGGAGAAGAGGCACCGACGAGGAGGCAAGGACCATGTACTCATTCCCCTTCAGCAGCCACAGGGCCCAGACCCCGTTCTCAGGAGACGGTGTGGTTTCCCCCTTTCTCGGCAGTGTGTCTTGACAGACCCCTAAACCCCACTCTGCTCTTTCTTCCACCAGAACCTCCCAGTAATGCCTCCCAGATGAGAAGCTCTGCAAACCCAGGATGCAGGGCCACGTGTCAAATCGCTCAGGGTTGCTGGGGACATCCCTCCACAGTTCTCCATCCTGCACACTGCGCAGGTCGGCGGTCAAGAGCAGACTCGGGTGCGCCGTGGCGGGATCCAGCTTTACATCCACTGCGGAAGGAACGTGGTGGAGCAGGTGAAAGGAAAGAAAGGTAGAAACTCAGGAAACCACTGAAATGAATAGTCCCAGAGCTCCTCACTTCTCTCTCTAACAACGCCTAGAGAAAACAAATCAGTATTTCGCCTTACAGGTGAAATCTTCTTTATTACTTTATTATTCTTTATTACTTTCTGGTGTATTCCACTGTTACCTCTGCATAATCCAGAACTCTTTAACTTCCTCAATAAAAACAACTATTGATGATGACAAACCAAGTAAATAATCATTTAGTTTCCTTTCATTTACATGTAAAGCGTGTGTGTGTGTGCGTGTGTGGGTGTGTGTGTGAGAGAGAGAGAGAAAGAAAGAGAGAGAGAGACAGGGTCTTGCTATGTTGCCCAGGCTGGAGTGCAGAGCTATTCATGGGCATAGCCATGGTCCACTACAGCCTCAAACTCCTGGACTCGAGTGATCCTCCTGTGTCTGCCTCCCCAGCAGCTGGGACTACAGGTGCACACCACCATGTCTGGCTTACATCCAAAGCATTTGGGTGCACTTAGGAGGATCTTCTGCATTTAACATAAAATTTACAAACCTCTTAGGAATTCTTTTCTTAAAAATTTATAGGAGAATTTTATTAATATTAAGCCCACTAGTTTCAAAGTTATATTACCGTGGTAGGCAGAATTCTAAGATGAACCCCATGACCTTCACACCCTGGTGTTAGTCTCGTGAGTATGTTATACTATATGACCAGAGAGAGATTATCAAGGTGAGTCTAATCTAATCACACAAGTCCTGTAAAATCAGAAAGTTTTCTCTGGCTATTGGGTTGGTGGCAGCAGGAAAGGTCAGTAAGACGTGGATTTGATATCTCTTTGCTGGCTTTGAAGATGGAAAAGTCATATGAGGAGAAAAACGAGTGATCTCCAGAGCTGAGAATGGCCCCCAACCAACAGCCAGCAAGACAACAGGAATCTCGGTACTGCATTTGCATGGAATTGTATTATGCCAGCAACCTGAATAAGCTTAGAGGGAAGGTTCTTCCCCAGACCTACAGAGCAGCCTAGCCTGGCCAACACCCATATTTGGGCCTTGAGAAAACCTAAGCCGAGGAGCCAGCTGATCCCACCTGGATGTCTGATCTTCAGAACTGTGAGCTACTAAATGGTATGGCTTTAGGCAGCTAAGCTTGTAGTTATTCATTATGTAACAATAAAAAATATTGATACTCTGAAGTCCCAGCGAGATTGATGAGACATTTGACCCATACACATAATAAATAAATACATCTAGATATGAAACCTCAGTGAAGGGGGGATGTAAAATATTCAGTGCATTTCCTTATTAGCATTGCTGATAAATAGTAAGTTAATTAATAACATGGTTTGGGTGTGTCTCCCCTCCCAGTCTCACGTTTAAACGTGATTCCCAGTGTTGAAGGTGGGGCCCACGGGAAGTGCTGGATCGTGGGTGCTGACCCCCCATGAATGTCTTAATGCCGTCCCACTGGTGACAAGTGAGTTCTTTATCAGTTCATGCAAGAGCTGGTTGTTTAACAGGAACCAGGCACTTGCCCACTTCACTGCTTCCCTCTTGCCATGTGATACGCTGGCTCCCCCTTTGCTTTCCACATTGACTGTAGGTTTCCTGAGGCCTCACCAGAAGCAGGTGCCAGCACCATGCTTCCTGTACAGTCTACAGAACCATGAGCCAAAACAAACCACATTTCCTTATATTAATAAATTACCCAGCCTCAGGTATTTCTTTATAGCAATGCAAAATCAGATTAACATGTTAATATAGTTTGATTTTTAATATCAGAATACTGCTTCTACTGCTACTACTATTACTACCACTGCACTACTCTTCCTATTACTGCTACTACTACTACCACTACTGCCACTACCACTATACTTACCTGCCTTTAAACACTTCTAGTGAACTTTTTTTTTTAACTTGAGACAGAGCCTTGCTCTGTTGCCCAGTCTGGAGTGCAGTGGTACAATCACAGCTCGCTGCAGCCTCCACCTCTCAGACTCAAGCCGTCCCCCCACCTCAGCCTTCTGAGTAGCTGGGAAGGCGTACACCACCATGCCCAGCCAGTTTTCTGTATTTTTTGTAGAGATGGAGTTTTACTATGTTGCCCAGGCTGGTCTTGAACTCCTGGGTTCAAGCAATCCATCGGCCTCAACCTCCCAAAATGTTGGGATTACAGGTGTGAGCCACCATGCCCAGCCTAGTGAATTTTTAAAAATTTTTTAATTTAATTTAATTTTTGAGATAAGAGTTTCATTCTTGTTGCCCAGGCTAGAGTGCACTGGCATGATCTTGGCTGACTGCAACCTCCGCCTCCTGGGTTCAAGTGATTCTCCTGCCTTAGCCTCCCAAGTAGCTGGGATTACAGGCATGCACCACCACACCTGGATAATTTTGTATTTTTAGTAGAGATGGGGTTTCTCCATGTTGGTTAGGCTGGTCTTGAACTCCTCACCTCAGGTGATCCACCTGCCTCGGCCTCCCCAAAGTGTTAGGATTACAGGTGTGAGCCACCGCGCCCAGCCTAGTGAACTGTTATTGATACCCAACCTGAGTGGTCACATAACTGCATATTGCATTATTTTTATTAACTCTCATATAACCACCCTGAGGGTCACCATTGTCATCCCTACATTACACAAGAGTAGATTCCGAGTCAAAGAGTTCATGTGGTCTTCCCAAACTCTAGAGGTAAGTAACAGAGATGGAAAGGTAGGTCTCCACGGATTGTGCATTTAACAGAAGTCATGTATTCCCATGTCATGCCTGCTCCAGCACATTTGTCTGCTTCATTTCTAACAAAAGAGATCTGTGAAATGGCTTTTGACATGGTCTACACCCCATTCCTCTCCCTACCCCTTCTCTCCTGAACTCAATTCTTCATCATGATGTGACCACACCCCAACCAAACTGCTCATGTCCATCTTCCCAGGGACCTGCGTGTTGATGAATGGCTATTTGTCAGAGTTTGTCTTTTTATTTAGATGGAGTTTTGCTCTTGTTATCCAGGCTGGAGTTCAATGGTGTGATCTTGGCTCACTGCAGTCTCCGCCTCCTGGGTTCAAGCAATTCTCCTGCCTCAGCCTCCCGAGTAGCTGGGATTATAGGCATGCACCACTATGTCCGGCTAATTTTGTATTTTTAGTAGAGACGGAGTTTCTCCATGCTGACTAGGCTGGTCTCAAACTCCTGACCTCAGGTGATCCGCCCACCTCGGCCTCCCAAAGTGCAGGGATTACAGGTGTGAGCCACCACACCTGGCCCAGAGTTCGTCTTCAATGATTTTTCTGTATCTCTCAACACTACTGAGAATCCACCTGTGCTGGAAAATCTCCCTTTTCCACAGACAGCACTCATCCATGTTTCCCTTCTCTCGCTGCTCACTACTCCTTCATCCTCTTTGCTGTTCTCTTCTCCTCCACCACCACCACTGGAGAAACCTGTGGTCCCAAGACTTGGACTTCTTCTCTCTCTCTCACCTCACTCCCTATCTACCCGGGGGTTGACTGGCTCATTGCTTTGATAAAATTCCAATCACATGCTGACCGATTCCCAATGCATGTGCTTAGCTTTGAACTTTACCCTGAAAATCCCTATTGTACACTCATCTGCCCACCTGAGAGCAACATTTGGATATTTAGCACTCATCGCAACATCCACATGTCCAAAACCCAACCCCTTCTTCTGCTTCAACTGTAGCTTTCCTCTTCAGTAGAAGTGGCAATCACATTTTGCCAGTTTGCAAGCTCCAAAACTTTGGAATCATTCATAACTCTTCTTTTTAATAGCACATCATATGTAATCCAATAGCAAATCTTAACAGCTCTGCCTTCAGTGTATAACAAAAATATGTCCATCTTGCGGCACCTTCCGTAATAACATCTGTTCCAACACATAATCATCTCTCATCAAATTACTGCAAAGACCCTTAACTGCTTTTCCCATGTAATCTTCTCCTCTCCATAATTTACTTACAAGAAACCATACAAAGTGATCCCCATAAAACATTAGTCCAATCAAACTATTTTTCTAGGTACAACTTTCAATGACGTCCTGTTTCACTCAGGGATAAAGTATCCTGCTCAGAGCCTATCCAGCCCTTCCGTGGTCTCTCTGACCCTCCTGTCATTTAGTCTGCCACAGTCTCCTCACACTGACATCCTCACAGCTCCTGGAACACACCTGCCATCCTCCATGTCAGGCCTCAGCACTCATTTCTGCTGTCTGAGTGCCTTCTTCCAAATCATATATGTGCTGCATTATCCCCACGGGGCGAGGTCCTTCCTGGTCACCTTATTCAAAACCAGAACTTCTCATTACCCTTTTCATACTCCTTTTTATTTTATTCAATATTCTGTATCAGCCTCTTACAGCCTGTGTATTTTGGCTAAGTACGTATCTGCAACACAAAGCTATGGATTGTAGCATATTTTGCTGTTGTTGTTGTTTAATGATATATTCCAATGTTTAAAAGAATGGATGAGATAGAATTAATAAAACATTTTGAATTGTTTCATTCAATAAAAATAAATATGGATATGAGGTTACTGAGTCTAAGGGTGCCATGATGATTTTAATCGAGTCGGGCATTTAGTATACATTCATCTACCCAGGAGAATGTGGGTACTATGCTGCGGAGATGGATTTTCTCATTAAGGGACTTTACACTCTTTCCCTGTAAGTAGTGAAGCCACTATTTAGACATAGTCAGTTTTCATTACTTGGGCTAAATTAGATTTTAAAATGAAATTTTAAACAATACTGAATCTATACTGTTTTAAAGAATAATATAATCAGATTGAACAGACTAATTTTTTGTGACACTGCTTATTCCTACATAAAAATCATTGACAATATTTTTGGCTTTATTGACTCATTAATTCAAGCAACTCATCAAATTCTCAGCCAATACATTAAACCAAACTTCTTGTTAATTAATAACTTTGCAATGCTTTCATATTGATAACTTTTAGGAGGTGGGGTGCTTTCAAAGGTTTCATTTTGTCCTGCAAACATTTTTAGCATTTTATAAACAAGGAAATGTAAATCTACTGGAACTAACGTTACTCATATCACAGCTAATAAGAGATGAACTACAATTTTGAGCCCACTGTTCTAACCAAATGTAGATTCTATGGGGGGTGGCTGTGATTTTGATACTGCTCATGAATACACCAATCCTCATTTTTCTGGGCATGGTACACTCTCCCACTGAAGGAGACCAGAGAATTCTACCCTAAAATATGGCAGCCCGGTATGCCCATTATTTTAAATTAAAGGCCCTTGGAGACGAGCACACACTGGAAGAAGCTTTATTCTAACACTCATTTATCTGCCTAAAGTCCCTGTGTTTTAATTAATTTAGTTCATACTGCAGGAAGACAGACAAGTCTGTCAACACACCTGGACGGACTTCAGTCACAAACCACTGTCTCTTTTTCAACAGACTTTGTCCCAAGCCACTGTATGTACTCCAAGTCCAATGAATCCACCAAAAAATCCTTTACTATCCCTCTAAAATCATCCACGCCTCCCCATCTCCCTTTCTTCCAATAAAGAAGGGTATATAAGCATCCGCATCCCATTGAGTTACTGGGTAATTATTCTCCTGCGATTCTGCTGTGCTTTGAATGTTGAACTTTTTCTATGCCTTTGTTCCTGTTTGTCTTTGGTCAATTAATTTTCAGCAAACATTCATAGTGAAAGGGGAAAGTTTTCCCTTGCCCCCTACACTGTCTCCTTGATAGTTTGGCTTAGCCATGAAATCTCAGGAAGGCCACATGCCCCAATTCAGCATGGATGCCTTTAAGAGGAGTGCATGAGTCACCATGCCTATGATATTGTGAAGTGTGTATTTGGTCTACAGTGCATGAGTCCCCATGCCTATGACACTGTGAAGTGTGTATTTGGTCTACGGTGCAGGATTCACCATGCCTATGATACTGTGAAGTGTGTATTTGGTCCACAGTCACCATGCCTATGATACTGTGAAGTGTGTATTTGGTCTACAGTGCAGGATTCACCATGCCTATGATACTGTGAAGTGTGTATTTGGTCTACAGTGCATGAATCCCCATGCCTATGATACTGTGAAGTGTGTATTTGGTCTACGGTGCAGGATTCACCATACCTATGATACTGGGAAGTATCTATTTGGTCTACAGTCACCATGCCTATGATATTTGGTCTACGGTGCAGGATTCACCATGCCTATGATACTGTGAAGTGTGTATTTGGTCTACGGTGCAGGATTCACCATACCTATGATACTGGGAAGTATCTATTTGGTCTACAGTCACCATGCCTATGATACTGTGAAGTATGTATTTGGTCTACAGTCACCATGCCTATGATACTGTGAAGTGTGTATTTGGTCTACAGTCACCATGCCTATGATACTGGGAAGTATCTATTTGGTCTGCAGTCACCATGCCTATGATACTGTGAAGTGTGTATTTGGTCTGCAGTCACCATGCCTATGATACTGGGAAGTATGCATTTTGTCTACAGTCACCATGCCTATGATAGTGTGAAGTATGTATTTGGTCTATGGTCACCATGCCTATGATACTGTGAAGTACGTATTTGGTCTATGGTCACCATGCCTATGATACTGTGAAGTATGTATTTGGTCCACAGTCACCATGCCTATGATACTGTGAAGTATCTATTTGGTCTACAGTCACCATGCCTATGATACTGGGAAGTATGTATTTGGTCTACAGTCACCATGCCTATGATACTGGGAAGTATGCATTTTGTCTACATCCTGTTTACTGACATATAGTTCTAAAAATCCTTGGAATTTCCAGAAAGACAAGTGTCTTTTGCATGCTACTAAGATGACTTATGGTCGGTGATTCCCCCAGAAAGCCTCCCATGGGTGTGGGTTGCCAGGGGAACCAACCATGTGATTAGAGGCTGGAAACTTTCAGTGCCATGCTCCCACCTACCTCTGAAGAGAGACGGGCTGAAGGGTGGGTTGATAAACCAGTGGCCTATGATTTAATCAATCGCGTCTACAAAGCGCTTCCATAAAAAAATCAATCACGTCTACAAAGTGCTTCCATAAAAACCTAAAAGAACTGAGTTCATTGGCCGGGCACGGTGGCCCACGCCTGTAATCCCAGCCCTCTGGGAGGCCAAGGCAGGTGGATCATTTGAGGTCGAGTTTGAGACCAGCCTGGCCAACATGGTAAGGCCCCGTCTCTACTAAAAATATAAAAATTAGCTGGGTGTGGTGGCAGGTGCCTGTAATCCCAGCTACTCAGGAGGCTGAGATAGGAGAATCGCTTCAACCTGGGAGGCGGAGGTTGCAGTGAGCCAAGATGGTGCCACTGCACTCCAGCCTGGGGACATGGTAAGGCTTCATCACAAAAAAAAAAAAAAAAAAAAAAAGAAAAGAAAAGAAAGAACTGAGTCCTGAGGACTTCCAGATCACTGAACACGTGGAGGTTCCCAAGGTAGCATGCCTAGAGAAGGTGTGGAAGCTCCGTATCCCCTTCTCACAAACCTCACCCTGGGAATCTCTTCCATCTGTTTATCTCTAGCCTCTGTAATGCCCATTATAATAAATGAGTAAATATGTGTCCCTGAGTTCTGTGAGTTCTTTCAGGAAATCAAGTGAACTCAAGAAGGGGTTGTGGGAACCCCAATTTACAGTCAGTTGGTCAGAATCACAGGCCACAACCTGTGCTTGTGGCTGGCACGTGAAGTGGGGTCAGTCTTGTGGGACTAAGCCCTTAACCCGGGGGACCTGGTGCTATCTCCAGGTAGACAGTGTCAAAATCAAATTGCATGGAAGGACATCTGGCTGGAGTATGTGCTGGAGAACAGATTGGCTGTTTGCGGGGAGAAATCCCCACACATTTTGGTGACCAGAAGTGAGGTGTTGTATTGACTCTGTAAGAGAACTTCTTCCCCCATCTCTTCAATCACCTGGCCCGTTTCTACGGCTCCCAGCACCACGAGGGAGGTGGAGCTCTGTCAGCACGGGTCTCGGAGCGAGACGATGTGGCACAGAAGTCCCCACACCCAGGAACAAAGCAACGGCAACACCCTCAAAACAAACTTCTGCTGATCTGGGCCGCTAAGACCTCAGGTGCTGTTGCTCACTGCAGCAGACTGGCACAGTGATAAACTGCAATACGAGGCAAACCCCAGGCAGCCTACTTCCCAGTCTCTAAGATGCAAACTACCTTGGAACTTCCTCAACAGTTCCCTCCTCCCAGGGATGCGGCACGCTGTCTTCAGTTCCATGGGGATGCTCTCCGCTTCCAGCCTTGTGACGGCCTTACTTCTGGGAAGAGCACAGAAACCACAGAGGTCAGCAGGGCTCTCCACCAGCTCCTCTGCCTCTCCCAATCCCTTCACCAACTAGAAAGCACGCATACCTGCTCAGGACTCCTCTCACACCCTGAAAAGGAAAGAAAAATACAGTGTGAGCTGGACTCTGGACTGCTTTTCCCAGTCAGACTGAGGACACCACGAACATTTCCTTAGAAATTACTGGAAAACATTATTAAGACAAAATTATAGGGGACAGTAAATCTCTTTTTTTTTTTTTTTTTTTTTTTTGAGATGGAGTTTCGCTCTTGTTACCCAGGCTGCTGGAGTGCAATGGCGCGATCTCAGCTCACTGCAACCTCCACCTCCCTGCCTCAGCCTCCCAAGTAGCTGGGATTACAGGCTCCCGCCACCATGCCTGGTTAATTTTTTTTTTTTTTTTTGGTATTTTTAGTAGGGACGAGGTTTCACCATGTTGGCCAGGTTGGTCTCGAACTCCTGACCACAGGTGATGCGCCCACCTTGGCCTCCCAAAGTGCTGGGATTACAGGCGTGAGTCACTGCACCCAGCCAAATCTCTTTTCTTTAAAGCTATACAAAGTTTAGGTTAATTCCTGCAACATCTATCAATTTAATTATCTTCTGAATTAATAATTCTGCCACTTGGATATTGTAACAGAGTAACATTCTGCAGGTAATTCGGACAGAGCAGGATAAAATAGATCCTAAGTACTCATAGAATTTGAGGGGCAGGGATGGGTTCCTTAAATAAAGACACAAAATGTTTCCCTAAATGTCTTCATAGGAATTATAAATTCCTAATTCTCTGAACCAACGTACCAGAGCTATTCCTATGAGTAGGTTATCTAAGTAGATTAATAAAGGAAGCCTTTAATAACTACTAACATTACTTTCTCAAAGTAGATTATTAAATAAATATATCTGTGATATATTTATTATATTAATAATTGTATTTGGGATACATTTCCCCTCTCCCCTTAAAAAGAGTCGCCAGTCAGATAAGTTTTGATGGCATAAAAGAGGGAAATAATTTGCTTTACCCTGTATGGGAATGTCAGGCCTCGGTCTTGGCCTTCGGCGGTAAAATGTAGCTTATTAGTACCAGGGTAGAAAGGAAAGTACAAAAATATACAGCCTGGGCAACACAATGAAGTCTCATCTTTACTAAAAATTTTTTAAAAATTAGCTGGGCATGGTGGTGCACACCTTTAGTCCCCGCTACTTGGGAGGCTAAGGCACAAGGATTGCCTGATCCCAGGAGACTGAGGCTGCAGTGAGCTATGATTGAGCCACTGCACTCCAGCCTGAGTGACAGAGTGAGATCCCGCCCTTATGAAACAGTAGATAGATAAGATACCTTATTTAAGAATATACCCTCCCATGCCGGGCAGGGTAGCTCATGCCTACAATCCCAGCACTTTGGGAGGCCTAGGTGGGCAGAGCAATACTGTTGTTGAAATTGTCAAGCCGGGCACAGGGGCTCACGCCTGTAATCCCAGCACTTTGGGAGGCCGAGGTGGGCGGATCACCTAAGGTTAGGAGTTCAAGACTAGCCTGGCCAACATGGTGAAACCCCATCTCTACTAAAAATGCAAAAAAAAAAAAAAAAAAAAATTAGCCAGGTGCTGTGACACTCACCTTTAATCCCAGCTACTCAGGAGGCTGAGGCAGGAGAATCGCTTGAGCCAAGGAGGCAGAGGTTGCAGTGAGCCAAGATCACACCACTGCATACTGCATTCCAGCCTGGGCAACAGAGCGAGACTCCGTCTCAAAAAAAAATAAAAGAAAAGAAAAGAAACTGTCAAAGTTCTTGTGTTTTGCTGTCTGCTATTTGGAAAATTCCTTCTTACTCTTAGTTTGCTAACAAGGAAATGAGCACAGAAATAATAATAAAATATAAATTTAACATATATAAGATAAAATGAGACAAACGGTTTTACAAATTCATTTCATGGTCCCCTGCCTCTTAATCAGTACTGTTTAGTAACTGTACTTGCAAATATTATACAGAGAGTTAATATGATTATTAATATTCATGGCAATTTCAGTGTCTAGAACTGAGTCAGAAAAGGTAGAATCTGTGGGTCAGCTGTTAAATGAGAACATGAATCACTTAGTTTAGAATCCCCTGAGTGAGTCACTGGGGAGGAGATAGAAGTTGGCCCAGATAAATTTCTGTTGCCATTGGTTCTATCCAGAAAACATGGATCCATCAACAGCTCTGGCTTTCCCTGTTCACTTGGGATATGATGTCTTCACAGAGGATTAAAAACAAAGATTCCCTTTCAATGTTATTCATCTTTCTGTTCTCTAATCCCAAATAGACTGGGAGGAAGCTGCACGGGAGTCCACGTAATCCCTCCTCACCATGCCTGGAACGGGCACGCAATGTGGGCCAGGAAATCAATGTTTGCTTTACAATCCAATATAACAATTTCAACTGGACAATTTAAATCATTATTCATCCTTCTGGCCGGTGACACTAAAATGTGTTATGCAGACTTTCTGGGTTAGCCATCCCTGAAAAACAGCAATGCCATCATGGACAAACCGCAAACTGACTCTGAGGTTTTAGGAATTACTTCTCAGCCAGCAGAGTGTAGCCTGTCCTTTTCCTAGCTGTTTAAATTTTCAGAAATCATTAATTTTAATTTTAAAAATTCTTTAGTCCTTAAAACGAACTATATGCTGTTTGTCTGTTTGTTTTTTGAAACAGGGTCTTGCTATGTTGCCCAGGCTGGTCTCAATTTCCTTGGCCCAAGCAATCCTCCTATCTCAGCCTCCCTAATAACTGGGACTACAGGCAAGTGCCACCATGCCAGACTCAAACTATATGATTCTCTAGAATCTCATGATTCTGACTCCAGGAATGGCATCTGAGTAAATTCTAGGGTGTTTAAGCTGCCTTCTGAGTAAATTCGAGGGTGCCCTTTTCCTAAAGAACATAAATGCCAAAGTGTTTGTCTCTGAAAGCCACTGTACTAGTCCCTGTCACCTGCCTGCTTTTCTGGCACCCGGTCTCACCTCCAGCAGACCCAGGGCCTGGCGCTGGCACCTCTCCTGCAGCTCATCTGCCAGCTCCTTCAGGGCCTTGCTCTGCTGGACCAGCCGGCTCTTACTCTCCCGCAGTCTCTGCAGCGTCGCTCGCTCCTCCGCCTCCAGCCGCCTTAGCTGCAGTTGCTCCTCCTGGGCCAGAAAGCCACGATGCTTCTCAAACTCCAACCTGAAGCGCTGCCTCTGCATTTCCACTTTCTCCTGAGGTGACACAGTGGATCACATCATCAGCGCTCGGCCTCCTGCAGCCATATACAGGACAGTGCTGGAGAAGGCAATGTCCAGACTTCCCTGGGATCCGTAACTCTGTGGACTGACTGGCTGCATTCTAACAACATGCACAGACTGGGGTCCATTCGTATAAGAAGTAGCCCAGGAGAGTTTTCAAACTAAGTTTAAAAAACACTGTTGGACTGGAGTTCCCATTTTGCCACAGGCTTGGGGGCAAGGCACTTTTATATTGAAGTTTCAGTACCATATACAAAATGTGAGGTTCTGGGGAGGTTGAGGTAAGAGGATTGCTTGAGGTCAGGAGTTCAAGACCACCCCGGGTAACAAAGCAAAACGTGACCCCATCTCTAAAAAAATTAAATGAACTGACTGGGCATGGTGGTAAGCCCTGTAGTCCCAGCTACCCACAAGGCTGAGGTGGAAGGATCACTTGAGTCTAAGAGCTCGAGGCTGCAGTAAGCTGTGATTGCACCACTGCACTTCAGCAAGACTCCACCTCTTAAAAAATGTGGGGAAAAAGAAGAGTATGTGGATTACGGCTGAATATCTATTAAACTACAAGAACAGTGATCGGCATAGAGCAGTCACACAACAGGTTACTATTTACTAGTAGATTAGTCACTAGAACCACTAGAAACAACCGAATTATGAAGAACTGTTAGAGACCTAGAATTGTTTGAATAAGAAAAGGCTGAGAGATGAGAAAATATGAATGCTGTTTCATAATATGGTAATAGTGAACACAACCATAAGTCTAATGTTCTCTACAAAGCCAAGAAAGAACTAAGTAATGCTCAGGCCACTGAATTCAGAGTTCACGTCAGGGAATTAACCCCGATTTCTACCCGAATCTCACATCTTCAGTTTCTGAATAGACCTAAGGAACATACTTCATCCCAGGCTTAGTTTCTAGATTTTCTTCTCTCGAGATAAGTATATTGGAAACTAACTTTAAGCTGAGTACGAGAGGCAAATCACTCCCTCAAAGTATCTGTACCTCCCATTCTCTGTCCTGTTTTATCGATTTATTTTCTTTTTTGTAGATATTCATGAGGTACAAATGGAGTTTTGTTACACTGTTATACTGCCTTGTAGGTGAAGTCATTTGCCTGTTTTTTTTAACCTTTTTTTTGAGACAGAGTCTTGCTCTGTCACCCAGGCTGGAGTGCAGTGGCACAAGCTTAGCTCACTACAATCTCCTCCTCCTGGATTCAAGTGATTCTCCTGTCTCAGCCTCCCAAGTAACTGGGACTACAGGCACACACCACCATGCCCAGCTAATTTTTGTATTTTCAGTAGAGACAGGGTTTCACCATGTTGGTCAGGCTGGTCTCAAACTCCTGACCTCATGATTGGCCCACCTCGGCCTCCCAAAGTGCTGGGATTACAGGCGTGAGCCACTGTGCCCAGCCTATCTGCCTGTTTTTAAACGTGGTAACTTCTTGCTTTGACTAAAAGGCATAAGCTATCACCTTTTTAAACTAAATATCCCCTAAGACTTAGCTCCTTCCTTCCATTTTCCAACTCTACCTCCCTCTACCATTTTCTAAATCACCAGATTCAGAAAACTTCATCTTCTTTCTGAAATCAGCCAAGTCTGAATTCCATACGCTGACTCCTGAACGGTGGAACTCACGTAAATATGAGAAGCTCTCTTCATATCAGAGGCTGTGCTGTCGTGGGGTGGGGCAAATAACCCACCACTAGAAAAGAGCTGAGTCACACCTGGGGCATGGAGGGGGCTGTGGTGGGAAGCGATTTGCCTGCAATTCATCTTCCTTTCACGCCACCCTCTTGAGCACAACTGTATCTGCAGGTAGAGAAACAGGAAAGGCTGTTCTGTAGTGTTTAGAATACCTTGTGACCAAAAATGAGCTTGCTGCATTTGGCTCACATGGATACATTCTTGATGGTAAAGATCATGCAAGTTTACTTGGCTTAGAACAGGGATCTCAGTACCATCCCTACTTAAGAATAATCAGTAGAGGGTTTAAAACATGCAGGAACTCAGCTCTCCGATATGGGCATTCTGATTGTATAGATCTACGGTCAGGCCAGGATTGAAAACAATAGACTTGTATTTCAGCCTGAAAAGAACAAAAATTATCCATCAATATTACAATATTAAATAATGTACATCCTATCACTATGTACATTATAGGCAAATAACGAACATTATTTAATATTGTAAAGCTTTGTTCTTGCTCTTTTTATCTCGATTGCCACTACCCAATTCAAACTATGCTTTACTAACTTGCTCTTCCTGCAAAACCCACGGCTATATCCCTATCATCTAGAGTTGCATCTTATACTATCACTACTAGTTTAAAAATATTCATTAATAATATTGATGAACAAGTTTGTCAGTATCAACGTTAATAAGTTTAAATATTTCTTCACACATCTGAGTAACGTTAGGTACTAAAGTTATTAACATCAATATTATTTAATATTGATAACTTTTATCCTTTCCTATCACTATCTAAATTATTTTACCTATAATGTACATTTTTCTTTTCTTTTTTCCTTTTTTTTTGAGACAGAGTTTCACTCTTGTTGCCCAGGCTGGAGTGCAATGTGCGCGATCTCAGCTCACCGCAACCTCTGCCTCCTGGGTTCAAGCAATTCTCCTGCCTCAGCCTCCTGAGTAGCTGGAATTATAGGCAAGCGCCACCACGCCCGGCTCATTTTTTTTTTTTTTTTTTTTTTTTTTTTTTTGTATTTTTAGTAGAGACGGGGTTTCTCCATGTTGGTCAGGCTGGTCTTGAACTTCCGACCTCAGATGATCCACCTGCCTCGGCCTCGCAGTGTGCTGGGATTACAGTTGTGAGCCACCATGCCTGGCCTTAATGTACATGTTTCTTCTGGGATAAGTGTTATCTTTTCCTATCCCTATGTGTATATATATAGTAATCTAGTAATGTAGTAAATATAGAAAAATGTAGTTTAAAAAGTCTTTATGTAATATCTGTGTAAAGACGGAGTATAAGACTAAATTTTCAAAGAAAACAAGAAGGAAATAATTATAAATATATAGAGTCATCAGAAAAGAAGGGTTATTTGGAAAAGGAGAAAGAATAGGAATATTCTGTAGAGTATAACCTATTATATATCATATTACATAATATATTACATGAATATATAGAACTATACACACAGTTTCTATATATAGTTTCTCAATCTTGACACTATTGACATCTTGAACAGATCATTTTTTCTCATAGGATATGGGAACTGTCCTGTGGACTACAGGGTGTGAAGCTGAATTCCTGTCTCTACTAGATGACAGGTGCACTGTACCCAGCCTTCCTCAGTTGTGACAACCAAAAATATCATCTCCAGAAATTGCAAAATGTATCTAGGGGGGTGTGGGTATCGCCTCAGGTTGAGAATCACTGTGTGTGTGTGTGTGTGTGAATCACTGTGTGTGTGTACGAATCACTGTGTGTGTGTGCATATACACATGTTCACATGCATGTGCATGAATGAAACATGGTATAAAAAGAGCTAGTGAGGTATTAAAAAATGGAATGTGTATGTACAGATGATCAAAAAAGGCTGAACGTTCGGATTATTTCCCTGTATATAAGATGATCACTTTGGGCTGTACTTCTTCTGTTACAAAGTTGTGAAATATTCATTATTTCATTCACCTAACAAATATTTTC
Organism: Mandrillus leucophaeus; assembly: GCF_000951045.1. Classification (NCBI taxonomy): domain Eukaryota; kingdom Metazoa; phylum Chordata; class Mammalia; order Primates; family Cercopithecidae; genus Mandrillus; species Mandrillus leucophaeus. Next base: position 91,529 of record NW_012100621.1, on the reverse strand, counting down.
AAACTAGTAGTGACAGTATAAGATGCTATTCTAGGCGACAGGGATACAGCAGTGGGTTTTACAGTAAGATCAAGCTAGCAAAGCTATTTAATTGTAATTTGGATTGGGTGACGGCAACAGAGACAAAAAGAACAAAAATGAACCATATCATTTGAGGGTACAGGGATGACCCAGGATGGCTCTGAGGTGTTCTTGGGCATATATGGAGATGGAAAAAAAGTGCTGGAGAATGGAAGATGGTGGAAGAATTACTGACCTGAATCTGGATCCTTCAAACAGGCAAGTCTCTTAAAGCCCCAACACGGTCTTACCTTCCAAATGACAGTCTTTTTCCCCACACTGGCCTCCTGAGTCAAGGCATCCTCCAGCTCTTTCCTCACAAGTTCCAGAGCCATCTGGAGCTTTACCTGTTTGGGAAGATATTTCAAAGCTGTTACAGATGCTCTCACTCAGTACCTAACATCACGCAGATGTGTGAGGAAATACAAAGATCAATTTAAACCATCTCTTGAAAGCACATAAAAAATGTTCAATATCATTAAAAACTAAACATAAATGTATTTAAGTTTTAGTGTCAGGGTCTCGCTGTGTCACTCAGGTTGTTGTGCAGTGATGTGATCATGGCTCACTGCAGCCTCAAACTCCTAGGCTCAAATGGTCCTCCTACCTCAGCTCCCAAGCAGCTAGTACTCAAGGCACACTCAGCTAATTTTGTTTTCTGTAGAGATGGGGTCTTACTATATTGCCCAGGCTGGTGTCAAACTGCTGGCCTCCAAAGAGTCTCCCATCTTGGCCTTCCAAAGTTCTGGGATTACAGGCGTGAGCCATCATGCCTAGCTCCTTAAATGTATTTCAATACCAGATACAATCAAATAGTTATCTAAAAGTATGCTCACTGCATTGTTATATACAATAGTATAACTTAACTAAAACATTAAAGATAGGGGAGAAAAAAATTATATCAACTGGATAGAATTAAAATAGGATGTTACAGAATGTTTAACGACAAGAAATACAATGATAATGTCCAATAAATAAATATATTTTACAAAACAGCATTAATTTTGAAAAAAATGTGCTGGTAATAAATATATTAAAACTGGGCTGATGTAAATGAGAATATTAGATGAAATGTCATCTATTGGTATTTGGATGAAGAGTGATGCTATTATATCTCTCTATATTTCAACTTGTTGAAGTTATTGATTACTTTATGATAAAGCATGGGTTTATTAATGTAGTATTAGTAGTATTATTAGGTCAGAAGGAACTTGGGAGGTTATCATATTTTATATGAAAAAATACAATATGTTGTAAACTTACAATGAGTAAAAATATGAGAACTAAATCTTCCTTCAATGATAGGGCCCTCACTAAAAGTAAATATGTGTATTTTATTTACAGAAAATACCCACAAAGATACATACATAAACAGGATTTTAATTAAAAAATTCTATTCTCAAAGTTACTTAATAAATCCTACATACACATCAATTGTTTTTAAAAGGAGAATATTATAATTGTTATACATAAAATAACAGTAGAATTCATGATACTATTTGACCCAGTGGGGAAAGTGGCATTTGTTTTGGTGTTTACAAAGAATGAACACTTTGATACTTGTAGACAGAGAAAGCACTTTGACACTTGTAGATAGAGAAGAGCTCCCTCAGGCCAAAGAAACTATCAGCAAAAGCAAGGAGATGTGGCACAGTTAGGAAAACAGTGATTCGGCTAAATTTGCTGGGTTTCCTGGCTAGTTAAGACAAGAGCTATGGAAACACAACTTAGGGCCCTAGAAAGCTATCACTGACAGGCTCAGGAGTTTAGATAATATTTATTTGGTATTTAACTGAAGAACTACTGGAAATACAGAGAATACCTTTAGAAATATTACCCTAGAGGCTGGGCTGCCTGTAACACCAGCACTTTGGGAGGTCAAGGAGGGTAGATCACAAGGTCAGTAGTTCAACACCAGGCTAGCCAACACGGTGAAACCCCGTCTCTACTAAAAATACAAAAATTAGCCGGGCGTGGTGCCGTGTACCTGTCTGTAATCAGGAGGTTGAGGCAGGAGAACTGTTTGAACCAGGACCCGGAAGGCAGAGGTTGCAATGAGCGGAGATCGCACCACTGCACTCCAGCCTGAGCTACAGAGCTAGACCCCGTCTCAAAAAAAAAAGAAAGAAAAGGAAAAAAGAAAAAAAGAAATATTACACTACCAATCCTCTGTATGGTACTTTCTGGACTTTTTTTTTTTTTTAAAAAAAGGCAAGAACATAGCAGAAAAGTTTAACTAGAAATTACCTAGTACCTACATCTCGCCAATGACAATGAAAATCAAGAAGACATACCAAGAGAGATATTGGTAGGTCCAGAGGGAAGGGGAAAATATCCTAAACCTTAATTTAAAAAAACAAAATAAATAAATAAAAATTTTAAGAAAGCTAGTATTTGCAATGCACTACAGCACGACTGATAGTCCTTTGGTTAAATATGTCAGTAGATTAAAGACGACTTAGACCTCCTCTGTGCTGGCAGTTGTTCTACATGCTGGGATTAAAGTGTGTTCAGAGAACACCCAAGAACTTTTGAAGGGCACCAGTAGGAAGAATTCTACACGAAATTTCACAGATGCCACTTTGGGGGCCAAATACTTCCATTTTGTTTTTCTTCTTTCTCTTTTAAGCTTCCCGGGCTACACTCCAAATGAAGCACCTCTTCATTGAGGATGTTCGAATCCTAAGTCCCCAAATCCCTGCTGATGGAGAGCCACCCGCGGGCCACCCTCTCCTACTTCAGGAGGCACAGGCGCCTGAGCTTTGGAGGGATCGGAACCCGTGCCCAGCTGGACACTCTTCCTAACAACGCCCAAACCCGTGGGTTGCTTTGGTGACAACACTCATTTAAGGTAAACACTGTGCAAAAGCAAAGCATTGCACAAATGAGAACTATTACGGCAAGTTTACGATATAGATGTACACTAGTTACCAAGAATGAACTGGACCACAGCCCTCCCGACCAGAGCCCAGCTGAGGGACCAGACTATCCGCACCAGGAAAATCCAGCCCAGCACGAGTTCGAGGACAGGAGAGTGCTTGAGGG
>NW_012100621.1:78608-87199 GCF_000951045.1 Mandrillus leucophaeus | reverse complement strand
GTGAGCCACCGCGCCCGGCCTCCATCATTATTATGTAGATTTTGTGCAGATTTCTGAGGTACCACTGCAGTTTTGTTACATGGATACACTGCATAAAGTCTAGGCGTTAGTGCAGGCCTCGCTGTAATCGTGTACATTGTTCTCATTCGGTGATCTCTCATCCCTCGCCCGCCTTCCACCCTCTGAGCCCCTTCATTGTATACTGAGCTATCCATAGTCCTCTCATACCATAATCGTTTCTTAAAAACCTTTCCCTCTTTATATGGCATAATCACTTTTTAAGTGTTTTTTTCCAAACTTCATTTTTTTCTCTTGCACTAATTACCTCTAGATAAAGAAATGAGACACCACCTGACACGGGAAGATGCCTGCATAGGTGTGTATAACTATAGGTTTACAGCCCAGCCAAAAATAATTCTAAATATTTAAATAAATATCTGGCCTGGTTCAATGAGGGTCCTGTAAGGAATACACAAGTGTTGTAGGATTGTTGCAAAGCCAATCTTGGAGACGACAAAGCTATAGAGATGCTCATCAGAAGGAGTAATTCAAGCTTAGCCTCTCAGTGCTGTACCTGTCAGATGGGGGAGGCTGAGACAGGAGCAAAATGATTTGACAGAGTATGTTACTTCATCCAATAGGAGACTGAATCAGGATAAAGTACATTAAAGTCTCTAATGTTGTTCAGAAAGTAGACAAGTCTGGGGCAGTGTCTGCATCTGTGCAAAATAACTTTAGTGTGGTCGAGTTTGAAGTGATGGTGGGGTGTGCCTCTGGCAAATCAAACCATCGCTGAGCACACATTGTGTCTGTCTGTAGCCAGGAGTCTCATACATTGCACCAGTACTGAAAACACACATGTTAAGGAAAAGAGGTAGGACCTCGTTTCTCAAGGAGCCTTAAGATCATCTAGAAGAGGTGGATATAAAATCATGCAAACGTAATTACAAACCAATAACTGCAAGGAAGGTCGCTCACCAGTCCTGCAGGAATATAACAGAGGACTCTGAATGAGACTGCAGGGTAGGGGGCAGACACCTGAGGTCTCTGAGTTAACCTCTGATAGGTGAACACAAGCTGGCCAGCAGGAAGGGGGGCTCTGCAAGGCTGTGCCCCCCGAAGCCATGAAGAGTACAAGGTAAACAGCAGGTGGGAGCAAGACATACCCAGATGACACTGAGAAGCCAGGCAGGCTGGCAAGCTGGGCCAGAATATGGTGGCAGCAGATAAGGCTGCAGCAAGAGGCGGGGCCAGATGACTCAGGTCCTTGGGGATCCTGTGGGGTTTGTGGGTCCTTATTAGAAGGACAATGTCTTGGGCTGGATCTCTGGTGACAGCCAGAGCAAAGGATTTTGAGGCCTCCTGCCTAAAGGTTAAGTGCATAATTAAAGTGAGTAGATTCTTGGAGAACACACATGGGTTTGTATTAGCAAAACATTAAAGATGTGACATTAGAGAAAAAAGCTAAAGAGCGGAAAGAAGACTTAGCAAAGAAAAACAGACTCTGGCTCCAAATTAAGGGCTGCGGCACTTGCTAAGAAGCTTGAGGCTAGCTGTGCCACATTTCTGCCCTGCATTTCTTCTAACGTGCAGTGAAGAAGTGTCATTCTTACAAGGCCTTTCAGAGTATTAAATGAGCTAATAGACAGTAGATGCTTAATATAGGTCCCGGCATGTTGCAAATACACACATACACATGTATATATATTGAGACAGGGTCTTGCTCTGCTGCCCAGGCTATAGTGTAGTGCCACAACCTGACTCACTGCAGCCTCTACCTTTCAGGCTCAAGCGATCCTGTCACCTCAGCCTCCCAAGTACCTGGGACTACAGGTGCCTGCCACCATGCCCAGCTAATTTTTTGTATTTTTTGTAGAGACAGGGTTTTGCCATGTTGCCCAGGCTGGTCTCAAACTCCTGGGTTCAAACAATCTGCCCACCTTGGCCTCCCAAAGTGCTGGGATTACAAGTGTGAGCCATCTCGCCTGGCCATGTAGCAAATATGTTTAATTGAAGAAAAGGAAATGAAATAACAAAGTGAATGGAAGGATGGTGAGTCAAAAGGTAAGCTACATTAGGAAGCGAGATTTTTTTCTATTTTGTTCACTGCTCTATGTATCCCTAGGACCTTGAAGAGTAACTGGCACAAGTGGACACTCCACAAATGCTAATTGAATAAACAAGTTAATAAGTGAATGAACAGAATTAGCACAGTTTATCCTAGGAGCTAATGAAAGAGGGAAGTTCAAAGATGATTATATTATGTCAAATGTGAAATCCATGTTTTTCTGCATTTTACATACATGATCTTGCTCTGGCTCTCCATAACTCTGGCAGATGTTGGAGCATTTTTCTGTTTTGCAGGCATAACAAGACACGGTAAAACAATACATTTGCTCAAATGTGTGGGCCAATTGATAACCAAGCTCACTTAAATTCAGATTTCCTAGTGCCTATGATCATAAGGGAAGGCCTCTGGCTTCTGATGTTGGGGGTCACTGTGGTTTTCAGGAGGGTGTGACGCAGTGGGCGAGCTCACTTCTTCCCCTGCTGGTTCTAGAGTTGCTGAGCTTAAACTGCTTTGTCTCTGACACTGGTTGACTAGGAATGACATCGATACCATTGTTCTTAGAAACACACATTTCCCTTATAGCACATCCATGCAGGTAAGTTGTGGATTGGATTATATCTAGGTGTCATTGTATTTACAAATGCTACATGGAGTGCTTCGCCAGGCAGTTTCTGGTTTAATGGGAATAATCTAACTTAAATTTGTATTTTCTCATGAGCTTTCTTTTGGGGTAAATAAAGCGTCTCTTTGTTTATGCCAATACGACCAAATTCCAGTGCACCCCACTCCTTAATTTATAGGCTAACTCCACCCTCTGATTCATTTACAGGTTGCAGAGTTGCAAATCTTTTAGTTAATACCACCCGCAACCATCCTCCTTCTCTAATATTCCTCTCCCGTTGTGTCCTGCCTTCTGTGACATCATTAAAGTATGGGATCTGCCATCATCTGAGCATTATTCCTCCCTGCTCTTTTTTGTGATTTATTTGGCCTCATGGCTTTGGGCTCCTGAAACCATTTCTTCAGGACAGCAATGTTTTCTTCCTTACTTTGAATCCTTTTCATGGAGTTTCTCAGATTTCCATGGCCAAACCCTTTACCTCAGCTTTGGGGATTCACAATCTCTTAGCTCCATAGCCCTCAAATCAGCCCAATTTGTTACCAAGACACCAGGAGTTCGGTCTAAGTCCTGCAGCTCTCCACACAGAAAGCCAATCACTGAGACCACGATTATTGCCAGAGAAGAAACTTTTAATCAGGTGCTGCAGCAGAGGAGATAGGAGCTCAGTTTCAAATCCATCTCCCTGACTGACTAAAATTAGGGGCTTATGTAGCAGCAGGGAAGAAATATAACACTGTGTGGAAAAAGAGGAACTAGGGAGGGATAAGGAAGCAATCATGTTGAATAAGTGGACTGGACTGGCATCTCACTATCTGGTTGAGATGACCTGGGGTGATCTGATGAGTTTCAATTCTTTCTTACTTTTCGAGAGGGCTGGTGGTCCTTTCCTGAGGAAGGAACTCAGATAAAACAAAAGTAAGTTTCAAGCTCTAAGACCAGAAAGGTCAAATTCTCTCTCTCTCTCTCTCTCTCTCTATATATATATATATCTGTCTATAGGACTATTGGGTTGGCAAATTCAAATGCCAAAAATAAAAGCACAGCCCTCAAGACTAGCATCCGCTGACTCAGCATTTCCTTCCTTGTTTCTGGCCTTAAAAGGACCTCATTCAAGCAACTGAACCCTGCATTTTTTTCTCCTTTTTTTTTTTTTTTTTTTTTAAGACAGAGTCTTACTCTGTCACCCAGGCTGGAGTGCAATGGTACGACCTCAGCTCACTGCAACCTCTGTCTCCTCGGTTCAAGCGATTCTCCTGCCTCAGCCTCCTGAGTAGCTGGGATTACAGGCGCATGCCACCACGCTTGGCTGATTTTATGTTTTTAGTAAAGACGGGGTTTCACCATGTTGGCCAGGGTAGTCTCAAACTCCTGACCTCTGGTGATCTGTCCGCCTCGGCCTCCCAAAGTGCTGGGATTACAGGTGTGAGCCACTCCGCCCAGCCTCTCCCATTTTCTTGAATTGCAGTAAAATACTCATAACAAAAAAAGTTACTACTTTAACCATTTTTAAGTGTACAATGCAGTGGTACCTAATACACTCATAGTGTTGTACAGCTACCTCCAGAACCCTTGACATCTTGTAAAGCTGAAACTCTAAGCCCATTAAACAATAACTTCCCACTTCCTCCTCCCGCCATTCCCTGGCCATCACCATTCCGTCTGTGTCTGTGATTCTGACTACTCTAAGTACCTCGTGTAAGTATTTATCTTCCTGTGACTGACTTATTTCATTTAGCGTAATGTCCGCAAGATTCATTCATGTTGTAGCATATTGCAGAATGTTCTCTATTTTTAAGGCTGAATACAATTTCATTGTATGTGTATACCACATTTTGCTTATCCATTCCACTATAGACATTTGGGTTGCTACTATATTTTGGTTATTATGAATAATGCAGCTATAAACATGAATGCATGTATATCTCTTCCAGACCCTGTTTTGAATGTATCTCCAGAAGTGGAATTGCTGAATCACAACGTAATTCTATATCTCATTTCTTGAGGAACCCCCATGCTATTTTCCACAGTGGCTGTACTATTTTATATACCAACAGTGCACAAGGGTTCTGATTTCTCCACATCCTCACCAACACTTGTTATTTTCTGTTTTTTCAATAGTAACCATCCTAATGAGGTGGTATACCCTGCATTTTTTTGTGTTTCCTTTTTTTCCAGAAACTATATTAAAGTAAAGTTGAACTAAGATTATGTGATGTTCTCTGTGGGCACAGCCTCCATTTTTACCTGGGAAAGGCCTGCTGGAATTCAGTGCACCTCTGTGCTTTTATGGAAGGGATTCAGAGGGCAAGGTTAAAGCAGAGACAGCTCTTAGTGACTAGTGATAGTGAGAGTGAACCAAGTAGTCTTCAGGAGATTGATAAAGAGAAATAAAATCTGGTCCTTGGTTTGTTTTCCATGCACCCGAGATGGAAGCAACATGTGTGCATTTTAATGAAGTTATATTAATGTAATAATGGATATTTAAAGAGTGGTTTACACTTTTTTTTACATAATTTGACTGATTTGGGGAAAAGAATATGTTCTTTTTTTTTTCTCTGTTTTTTTTTGAGATGGAGTTTTTGGTTTTGTTACCCAGGCTGGAGTGCAATGGTGGGGTCTCAGCTCACTATAACCTCTGCCTCCAGGGTTCAAGTGATTCTCCTGCCTCAGCTTCCCGACTAGCTGGGATTACAGGTGCATGCCAGCACACCCGGCTAATTTTTGTATTTTCAGTAGAGACAGGGTTTCTCCATGTTGGCCAGGCTGATCTCGAACCCCTGATGGTGATCCACCTGCCTCGGCCTCCCAAAGTGGTAGGATTACAGGCGTGAGCCACTGCGCCCGGCCTAAGAATGTGTTCTTTTAATATTTTATTCCAAAGCCCCTTCAGTCTGAGCCTGCTCAGAATAAGGGCTCAGAATAGATTCTGTAATCAATTAATAATGCAGTGTTCCATGTGAGGTTTGTAATCTGTCCCTGAAGGAAGTATTATAAACCCCATCTGTATTTTAGACATGAGAAACCTGAGATTTGAGCAAATGTAATGAGCGAATTCCGTCTGTCATTCTAGGTCTAGTGTTGGATGATGTTCCTGCCATACTATGCAAACTGGTCACAGGCATCTCTTCACTTGTTCAGTAGACACATTTAGGAGCCAGACCCCAAGGATTGGCTGAAGACACAGAGCTAACTATGAAGAGGAGCTTGGAGCTCGTGTCCTGCTGGAGGGAGGAACTGGCATATGGACGAAGTGATAACACAGAGGGAACCCGTCTTACCGCATACGGGTACAAGGAAGACACCAGAAGGAAGACACCGCATGTGAGCCTGGGAGGCAGAGGTCTCAGAAAGTTCACAGATAAACTTCTATTTGAATTCAGTCCTTAGGAGGCCTGGGATTCCCAGCCAGCCTCTGTCCTTCTAACGGAATTTGGTCAGAGAAAGCAGCACGTGGAGAGTCCAGCTGGGGAGGACAGACTACAGCGTGTCTTTGAACTACCTGTGGCTGGATGCGGCTCCCACTCAGGTGGCAATGCAGGGAAAGAGATCAGGGCCAATTTTGTATGCTGTGCCAAACAGTGTAGTTTTTATTGGTAGGCAATGGATATCGATGACACTCACAATTATCACCACTGGATGTGATATATAGACCCTACTTTTCTCCTTCCCAGTGGTTGCCAGCATTGACGTCCTGTGGATTACTGTGAATTAGAGGCTTTGTCTGTCCGAACGATGCTCTAGGGTGACTGGGGTGGCCGGAATGGGACAGCCAAGTTGTGGGGTTTTCTGATAGCCTTTGGAGGCAGCCCGGATCCAACTGCATTTGCATAGATCGCGTTGTTCCAGCTGATAAATGCACAAACACCCATAGTAGGTCTCTCTAGCCGCTTCTCCAAGGAAGGCCCACAAAAGCTCTCTAATGAGTTCGAAGTGATCCCTCAACACCCCCTTTCTATCTCTATTCTGTGTTAAATGAGGAGGAAAAAGGCACTGCGGCGTTTTTCCAGATATACAGACTTCCGCAATGAGTCTGCAATGAATGGCCTTATATGGATCCAGTGTTTCATATTGTGTTAAATTCGTTTGCGTAAATCCTATTGTGTAAATCAGTTTGATACAAAAAACATGTATTGGCTCTTAATACTTACATGACATGTGCTAAGAATGTCTGTGAGTTCCAGAATCTTCTACAAACACACACCATAGCACAAGACAAAATGCATGAGTTATAAAAGAGTATTTTCTCCTGCATTATATACGATTGAAAGAAAGATAAGAGGCATATGTATATTTGATTAATGGATGGCAGAGGAGGAAGAAAAGCAGGAACGAATTTATGATGACATTTGAAGGGAGGTGGTTCTTAATAGTGGAAACAGCAAGAGGGAAGCCCTCCAAATAAATAAAGTTAGAAACGTTAACCTCAATTTTGAAAGAAATGAGCACATTGTTCAAAGTATATAAATAAAGAAGGTAATATGATTCAAGTTGGGTCTTTGAAAAGCAAATTTTTAAAAATTATTTTTAAAAATAAAATTTGTCTGAAAAGCAGATCTTCCTAGAAGAATATGCTGATAAGAAGTACCAATCCAAGTGGCTACATCTCCAGCACTCTCCCAGGACCCTTGCAGAACGGCTTTCCTTATCAACTCCTCTCCCTCTGACCTTGTCTACCACTCGGCAGTAGAAGTTCTCTTCACTTCATGTATCAGGTCTCTCCCTCATTTGTCCCTCTTACTAGCTCCTGAATTACTTAGCAGAACCAGAAACTTTGCATCATTCCCATAACTAGTATTTACACGTTTCTTTAGATGCCCTTTCAACTAGATTCCACTAATACAATCCCTGCAATTTCCATAACTGTCTTGAAAGCAGTGCATTAAACTGAAAATCAGACAATGAAGTTGAAACAGAACTGCCTTCAAACAATAGTGCTGTGATGCACCCTTCCTCTGACCCTGGTGTGTTATGTAAGTCTCTCTGCCTATGCCTTCTGCGGTGAAAAGGTCCTTTTAGAAGGCTTGCATGGAGCATTATACATGGAGTGTCTGGAATCTAATACGCACTCAACAAATGCTCATCCAAACCCTTGACTCCCCAATCAATTAATCCACACGGAAGAAAGAAAAGCAAATGCAAATCTTTGGGGACATATTTTTTGTTTAATTGTCTGCAGGGCTAATTGTTCTGAAGTTTCCTTATTTCCATTGTGTATTTTACCTGGAGATATACAGAAGTGAGGACTTTCCCCCAGTGAGGTGCCGGAAGGTTTGTGAAGACAACAACAAATTATATGAGAACTTTTAAGATGTGGCTGACTGAGAAGGAATAATTGTTGATTTCTAGATTGGTTATTTACCTTGTGTGGCTGGTTGTTTCAATTAATTCACCAGTTTTATTCAATTATTTGATTCCAAAGAGTGGTTCTAAATTAAAAACAACCATCTTGCCTAAGATTGTCCTTGGACATTGAGGGCCTAACACCTTCTGGTTATGGTTGTGTACATGGCTGATGTCCCAGGTACCCTTTGCCTGGTGCTCTCTCGAGTGTAAGCCTTGATGGTTTTGCAGGCCTGAGCACCCTTTTATCTCCATTTTCTCAGCTGTTGCTGATGAGTACAGAAGTTTTGTTATTTGGCTCACGCCTGTAATCCCAGCACTTTGGGAGGCCAACATGGGCGATCACGAGGTTAGGAGTTCGAGACCAGCCTGGCCAACATAATGAAACCCCATCTCTACTAAAACTACAAAAATAAGCCAGGCGTTGTGGCAGGCGCCTGTAATACCAGCTACTCAGGAGGCTGAGGCAGGAGAATTGCCTGAACCCGAGAGGCGGAGGTTGCAGTGAGCTGAGACTGGGCCACAGAGTGAGACTCCGTCTCAAAAAAAAAAAAAAAA
>NW_012100621.1:69264-77662 GCF_000951045.1 Mandrillus leucophaeus | reverse complement strand
TGCAGTGAGCCGAGATCGTGCCACTGTATTCCAGCCTGGGTGACAGAGCGAGACTTCATCTCAAAAGAAAATATTGTCTTTTTTAACTTATTTTCTAAAACTCAAGCTAATAGCCTCTCGGATCAATTTATATATTGCATTTTCTTTGTTAAATTGACAGATTTAAACTTAGAATGATTTTGCTACAGATTGCTTTAATTGAATGAATTAATTAATTTGCAGTCATAATTTTTTCCATTTAGCCACATCTGTAATTAAGGTATGAAGAGGAAATGCCATTCAGCAAAAAGCACTGGTTATGCTTTCAGTCAGAATAGCTCACTCACTCACTCTGCTTGCTGAATTTTAGAGAAATCGCCATTTGTTTGATTCAGATTTTAGTTCAACATTTTTGGGGCCTATCTTAAGTTAAAAAAAAAATCTGTTTCAAAAAGAATGTAAGAATTGCATGTGTCTCGAGTATTTTATCAACATCCAAGCCTCAGTGGGCAGAGTCGAATCTCAAAAGGGTGATTTGATTGTTTTCTGACTTGATTGTCAAATTATAGAATAACATCTGGGGAACGAGATTCTCAGAAGGGCCAGGTCCCCAAGAAACCCAAGGTTATTGAAAGGAGAAGTTGGCTTTACCCAGTGTCAGACGTCGGCAGAAGATGGCAAATTTCAGATCTCACAAGGAAAGCATAGTGTGAATTTGGGTCACAGGAGGGCACAGTAGACACTGCCTAGAGCAGGGGCCGTTTGGCACTCTGGATGCTGGGAAAACAGGTAGGGGGCGTTCATGCAGAGAAGAAGAAAATCAACATGGTGTGTATTTTACTGTCAAATAACATAAATGTTCTTGTTTTGGTTGTGTATGTTGGATTCTAAAAATACATCGACTTCAATAAATTATTTGTCATTATCAAGGCAATTTTAGCCTTTGCGGATTCTCTATCTTTATGGAAACAGTAAATGATCTTGCCTAAATTATAAAACTGTAATAACAGACAAGTAATCAAGAGTTCTCGAGAAGTCAAAAGGCCATTTAGTTTACTCTGGGCAAGATTGCAACTAGGAACAACAACATTCTTTTTTTTTGAGACAGAGTCTTGCTCTGTTGCCCAGGCTGAAGTGCAATGGCATGATCTCGGCTCACTGCAACCTCTGCCGCCTGGGTTCAAGTGATTCTCCTGCCTCAGCCTCCCAAATTGCTGGGATTACAGGCATCCACCACCATGCCTGGCTAATTTTTGTATTTTTAGTAGAGACAGGGTTTCACCATGTTGGCCAGGATGGTCTCAAACTCCTAACCTCAGGTAATTCACCCTCTTTGGCCTCCCAAAGGGCTGAGATTATAGGCATAAGCCACTACCCCCAACAACAACAACATTCATGATTATTTTCATTTCAAAGAAAGCTACAAAGTTAAATCTGAGGTTACCCTTGTTGCCCTAGTGCTAAAGCCAACCCAGTCTTTTGGGAGGCAGATTTTTTTTTTTCCAGCTCAATGTAATTAAAGTAATTCTAGCACTTGGAAATAGCCAGTATTTAAATAATCAGGCCCAGAGTACCTGTAATCCCAGCACTTTGGGAGGCCAAGGCAGGAGGATCACTTGAGCCAGGAGTTAAGGGCCAGCCTGGGCAATATAGCACGACCTCTACCTCTACCAAAAAAAAAATATATATATATATATGTGTGTGTGTGTGTGTGTGTGTGTGTGTGTATAAAATTAACCAGGCATGGTGGCACACACCTGCGGTCCTAACCACTCTAGTGGGAGGACACTTGAGCCTAGAAGTTTGAGATTACAGTGAGCTATGATTGTGCCACTGCCTTCCAGCTGGGGCAACCAAGCAAGGCTTTGTCTCTTTTAAAAAAAAAAAAATCAGTATTTCAAAAGGTGGTGAGCTCTTCGTTACTGAAAGTATTTAACCATGAAGCGGTGATTACACAGCAGCTCAGTTTCCTTGTGCATTTGAATATGAATTGTGGGAGGTACTTTAGAAAACTAGGAACTGAGCCCAGTGTCCTATAAACTTAGTCTACTGTAATAAAGGGCTGTTTTGGTTTCACTGTGGTCTCCCTAAGGAGACCCTCATTGCTCTCCATGTTTACCTTATTTTTCTGTGGACGTTCATTTTAAATTGAATACCATGGTCATATTCTCATAAAATACTAAGTGAAAGCCAAGGCAAAAAGGAAACATTTTCCAAGATAGCATTGTTGTTTTACCAAGAGTATTTATTATTATTGTTTGAAATGGAGTCTTGCTCTATCACCCAGGCTGGAGTGCAGTGGTGCGATCTCGGCCCATTGCAAACTCCGCCTCCCATGTTCAAGTGATTCTCCTGCCTCAGCCTCCTGAGTAGCTGGGACTACAGGTGCCCCCTACCATGCCCGACTAAATTTGGTATTTTTAGTAGAGATGGGCTTTCGCCATTTTGATCAGGCTGGTCTTGAACTCCTGACCTCAAGTGATCCACCTGCCTTGGCCTCCCAAAGTGCTGGGTTTACAGGTGTGAGCCACTGTGCTTGGCTGAATAAATAATCTATGTGAATAAATCAATCTATATGAATAAATCAATCTATGTGGATCAAATAACAATTTTCTCACATCTCTCAGTTTTCATTCAGTGTTTTCAAGCTGGAACTGCTGTAATATTTTGCCTTCAAACCAACATATACCTAACACTTTTATCTTGACTCTGTTATACATTCTGAGAATGGCAGAAGAGTATTTAGATCAGGCCTAAAGAAGAAGGTGTTATCTGAGCAGACTGGAAGGACATGAGAAATGAGCCATACAAAGCTGTTGAAGGACAACATTGCAGGGAACTAAACATGCTAAGGAGAAAACGAGGCAAGTTTCAGGTAACTTGAAGAATACTAAGGAGGCGGGAGCGCTGGGTGCGGAACGGACCAAGAAGAAAGTAGACTAAGAGTTTGGTGAGCCTGTGGGAGGAGAGAACAAGCAGGGCTGGGTAACCTGTCAAGGCTTTGTTTTTGTTTGTTTGTTTGTTGTTTTTGTTTCTTAAGCTTTATTGAAGAAATCAAGTACTATATAGTTCAATATATATGACACATTCAGTATTATACTCTTTGTAGCATGTGCAATAATGTTAAGATATCATTTTCTCTTGATATAATTATTTCCTGGCTACATGAAAATAATATTCCCAGTAACGTTGGCCAAGGATGAGAGGAGAACATAGAACACAGCAGAAATAGTGAACTACAACAGACATGAAGAACAGAAACAGCAAGTCAACAGAACGTCGATTCTGACAAAGTGGAAACTGCAGAGGTGAATATGTGGATTGTCTGGCCACAGTGTTTTCTTCCTTTTCAGGAACAATTCACAGTACATCTCTGTTCCCTGTGAAAACTCTCCCGTGTTTTAAAATGTTCTCTTTGACGGCTTTCTTGAGTGGGGCAGGCTGGACGTGGAGGTGCTTTAAGGAAATGATTGCAACAATCTAGATGAGAGATAGTGGTGCCCTTTCCAGGGAGCAAGCGATGGTGGTCGTGAAGGGTGATCAGATCAGTTCTGGTTACATTTTCAGGTGGAGCTAGTCAATTTTGCTGAAAAATTGGACATTGGGTTTGAAAGGAACAAGAGTCAAATTCAGAGTTTCTGGTCTGAGCAAGTGGGAGGATGGAGACGGGAAGGCTGCACTGGGGGAGGCTGGGGTAGTCAGGAGTGCTGGTCAGCTAAGTCAGGTCTCGTTACATTGCAAATGCTGACAAGACATGAGTGAGCATTTCACATAGGGCAGTTGTTTACAGGAGGCTTGTGTTCAAGCTCGAGACATAAATTTGAGGGCTGAGAGCAAAGTGACAGTATTCAGGTCAAGAGACTGCCTGAAACTGTGAAGGAAATGAAGGTAGATTGAGAGACATGAAGCCCTGTACAAGTGTGAAAACCCAGGGCTGTCGCTAATCTAAGAGAGTATGTAGCTGTGGATATTAAGTGACTAGTGGATCCAGGAAGAGGGAGGGATCAACAGTGCGATGATGCCACAGATGAAGAGGATTGGGAATGCGATGGGTGGCTGCAGGGCAATGCCGTTCTGGGGCAGTGGCAAGAGAAACATCCAGATCATAGTGCATTCCAGTGAGCAAGGAGGCGGAGGACGAGGAGCAGCGGGGAGGGGCAGTGCCCTCCAGAAGGGAAAGCAGCAGGAAAAGGGAGCAGAAAAGTGCAGGTGGTATTTGGAGAACAGCAAAGCCTCTAGACCTGTTCTGTTTCGTCTTTTTAAAGTGGGGGAGAGCAATCCAGCCCATTGGCATGTCGAGGAAATGCTTTGGCAGAAAGGGCACCATGGTTGATTCAGGCATGAAGCTGAGAATACCCGTGAAGCAGAGAAAAAAAGAATTTCTCTTCTCGACTTTCATAAATTCACTGCTGGGACAGATTTTCATGAGCAAAACACAGATCACCAAGAGAGAAACAAGCGTGATTATTTCTGCATGCCACGCCCATCACAAGAAAGAAAGCAGCTCTCTCAGGAAAACGGCTCACCTAGATTGCTGCAACGCTTTGGGAGCAGTGGCTTTGAGGCCTTGCTGAAATAGTGTCTTAGCAAAGCCATACCTTCTCTACAGTGAAAAAACAAAACGGCATCTTCAGGCTTCCAAAACGCAAGACATTTGGGAAGGAACATTTACAGGAAGAGTAGTCTGTTCCGAGATCCCTGGTGTTGCTGTCTGAACTGATAAGCAAGAATCTTCAGGCGGGAAGAGGCAGAGGCGAGGCGGGAAGAGGCAGAGGCGAGGCAGAAAGTCCTTTGTCTTTGTACATCTTGGTCCTGCCTTCAGGAAAGCAGAGGGAGGGGCAGGTCCCCTGTGTGTTCATCTTCTTCAGCTCAACACTCCTGAGTCTTTTGGAGAGGAATCGTTTTGCCTCCTTCACCTGCAATACCTTTCCAGTGTGTAGGAGGTTATGGCGCCTGATGCCCAGGTGGAGGGATTTGCCTTTGACTCGGACGCAGAAAGTTTACTCAGAGGAAGTGTGAGGCGTCAATGCACAGGAACAAAAGGGAGTCGGTGGCAGAATTTAGTGGCCTGAGCTTGTGGATATTTCCATTGAAGGATTTCAGGTTTTTCCAGTGAAATAAGTATCTTACTGAGGGTACAGAGCAACAAGGATGTGCTAGACCTTTGAAAAGAGAGCAGCATAAGTGAAACAGTCACTTAAGAGATTGGAAGAGTGAATAGATACGGGTATTGATAAAAAGCCAAAGTCTGTAACAAATATTTGAATAGGTTTATTCCGAGACAAATTTAAGGACCATGATCTGTGACAGTCCCAGGAGGTCCTGAGAATATGTGCTTAAGGTGGTTGTGTTACAGCTTGACTTTACCCATTTTAGGGTGACATAAGACATCAATCCGTACATGTGAGCTATGCATTGGTTTGGTCTGGAAAGGCAGAACAACTCCAAGAATGGGAGGTTACAGGTCATACGTGGATGCAAAGACTTTCTGATTGGCAACTGGTTGAAAGAATTAAGTTATTGTCTAAAGACCTGCAATCTATAGAAGGAGAATCTGGATTAAGATAAGGGGGTTGGGGAAACCAGGGTTCTTACAATGTTGATGAAGTCTCATACGTTGCCAGCCTGAGAAGCAGCATATGGCAAAAATGTTCTATTGAGACTTTTAAAAGCTGCTGGACTTTCAGCTCATCTCTTGAGGATCAGACAAAGGCCTGGAGAGGGAAAGGGGTTCTCTGCAGAATGTAGATTTCCCCCACAAGAGACAGCTTTGCAGGGCCGTTTTAAATGTGACAAATACATATATGTTGTGGTAAAATATTTCCATTTCTTTCAGGGTTGGCTGTCTGTCATGATGCTATACTAGAGTCAGGTTCGAATCTGGTACCTTATTGCTACAGAGTCTGTTTCATCAGCCTTAAAATCTCTTTTTTGATGTTATTGCTGCTCAGTTGTGCCTGAATTCTGAAGAAAGGAGAGTGTGATGAGGTTTGTCCAACCCCCTCTTCCCATCATGGCTTGAACCAGATTTTTTAGGTTTCTTTGAAATCCCCTTGGTGGAAAGGAGGAGTCCGCTCGGTCAGTTGTGGGGTTTAGAATTTTATTTTTGGTGTATAAGGGAAATATAGAATGATTGCTCTCCAGCAGTAAGGGCACACTGAGTTTGTTGGTTGTACATTTTACAGAGGTTCTATCCTGTGCTATGTCTCACTCCCTCAACTTCACAGAAGCTCCTGTATGGCAGGTGGATGTTTACTTTATCCAGAACTATAGATAGGGAATTAAATGAAAGAAAAGAAGGTGTACACGAGGATGCAATGATAGTGGTTGGGCGTGAGTATGGTGTCGGGTAAGGCAAGAAAGGACACCAGAGGAGTGAGACAGATTAGTTCAGCACAGGCCTTCACACACACACACACACACACACACACACACACACACACAGAGCAGGGACCAATAAATATTGTTTGAGGGTAGAATATATACACTTTCCCAAGATGGCGTAGGAGACATGCTGTGTCTGGCTTCATATGAGAAGCCCACATATGAGAAGGGAAAGGCATTTTCTTCCATATGTGCAAGATTTTTTTTTTTTTTTTTTTTTTTGAGATGGAGTCTTGCCCTTTTGCCCAGGCTGGAATGCAGTGGCATGATCTCGGCTCACTGCAACCTCCACCTCCCGGGTTCAAATGATTCACCTGCCCCAGCCTCCCAAGTAGCTGGGATTACAGGCACGTGCCACTACGCCCACCTAATTTTTGTATTTTTAGTAGAGACAGGGTTTCACTATGTTGGTTAGGCTGCTCTTGAACTCTTGACCTCGTGATATGCCCGCCTCGGCCTTCCAAAGTGCCGGAATTACAGGCGTGAGCCACTGCGCCCAGTCGTGCAGGAATTTTTTTTTAAAGTTTTGTTGTTATTGTCAGTTTTTTGAGTTTTTGTCCAGCTTTATTGAGGTGTAGTTGATAAATATTATTGTATACTATATATTTAAAGTGTACAACCTTGTTCTGATAGAGGTATTCATAGTGAAATAATCATCACAATCAATCCAAGTAACATATTCATCACCTCAGTTTTTCTTTTTTGTATGGTGAGAACACTGAAGATCTACTAATCAGAGTCCTCTTTTGCCTGTCTTTGGATAGGAGACTTCACGATTTCAGAGAACCCAGATAAATGAAACTTGCTGAGTCTCCTTACAAGATCTAACATTCACATTCAGCTTAAGATTTCAAAATGTGTTCTTAGAAAAGAGATGCGGAATTATGTATTTATCCTTCTGAAGAGCTGTGTATACAGCTCTAAACTATTTAAAAATTAATCTCTGAAGTGCCAAACATCAATAGTGATACATTTGTGCCTTGCACCCTGTGCTTTTCCAAAATGTTTTTCATCCCCCACAGGCAATGGAGCCCCAAAATACCTCCACTGTGACTAACTTTCAGCTGTTAGGATTCCAGAACCTTCTTGAATGGCAGACCCTGCTCTTTGTCATTTTCCTGCTCATCTACTGCCTGACCATTACAGGGAATGTCGTCATCGTTACTGTGGTGAGCCAGGACCAGCGACTGCACTCCCCTATGTACATGTTCCTCCAGCATCTCTCCTTTCTGGAGGTCTGGTACACATCCACCACTGTGCCCCTTCTCCTAGCCAACCTGCTGTCCTGGGGCCAAGCCATCTCCTTCTCCGCCTGCATGGCACAGCTCTACTTCTTTGTGTTCCTCGGCGCTACCGAGTGCTTTCTCCTGGCCGTGATGGCCTATGACCGTTACCTGGCCATCTGCAGCCCGCTCCACTACCCTTTCCTCATGCATCGTGAGCTCTGCACCAGGTTGGTGGCGGTCTCCTGGTGGACAGGGATCGGCACAGGCTTTCTGCCTTCCCTGATGATTTCCAGGTTGGACTTCTGTGGGCCCAATGAGATTAACCATTTCTTCTGTGACCTCCCCCCACTCATGCAGCTCTCCTGTTCCAGTGTTTATATCACCGAGGTGACCATCTTCATCCTGTCAATTGCCGTGCTGTGCATTTGTTTTTTTCTGACACTGGGGTCCTATGTTTTCATCATGTCCTCCGTATTGAGAATCCCTTCCACCTCTGGCCGGAGAAAGACATTTTCCACATGTGGCTCCCACCTGGCTGTTGTCACTATCTACTACGGGACCATGATCTCCATGTATGTGCACCCCAGTCCCCACCTGTTGCCTGAAGTCAACAAGATCATTTCTGTCTTCTACACTGTGGTCACACCACTGCTGAACCCAGTTATCTACAGCTTGAGGAACAAAGACTTCAAAGAAGCTGTTAGAAAGGTCATGAGAAGGAAATGTGGTATCTATGGACTACGAGCAAAAGGAAGTTCCTTTATTAGGTGAGGAAAATTGCACAGAACATGCAGTGGATTAAATTCGGG
>NW_012100621.1:61887-64789 GCF_000951045.1 Mandrillus leucophaeus | reverse complement strand
AATAAAGTAAGGCCGGGTGCAGTGTTTTGGTGACAAGGTCAATAGTTCTTATTTAGAGAACTGTAGAGAGAGCGTTCTCTACATAGAGAGTGTAGGTCAGGATTTAAAGAAAATGGCAAAGGCATTCCATACTCATCTTGCAAAGTGAGATTGACAGCTGACTGAAGACAGAGAGGTGGATTTGGGAGCAAAAATGAAGGCTTAGTTGAAATAGGGTATGATTGATTTATTGTAATACTGGCTTGCCTGTGTACTTTTTTTTCATTTTTTTGAGACGGAGTCTCACTCTGTTGCCCAGGCTGGAGTGCAGTGGCTGACCGCAACCTCCGCCTCCTGGGTTCATTCTCCCTGCCTTAGCCTCCCTAGTAGCTGGGACTATTAGCCTGCTCCTGGCTATCTTTTTTGTTTTTGTAGAGATGGAGTTTCACTGTGTTGCCCGGTCTGGTCTTGAACTCCGGCGCTCAAGCAATCCTCCTGCTTTAGCCTCCCAAAGGGCTAGGATTACAGTCATGAGCCACCATGCTCAGCTGCTATTTCTGTATTTTTATTTTGCTTCCTCCTTTTAATTAAAGTTCTATTTTTGATATTTACGTGTCGATGCGTAACTTTGATTTCTTTTGTTTTCACTGCTGTACAAAATTCCATTCTAAGAATATAAAAAATATATTTATCCATTTCAATTGGTTTGCTTTCTCCTTTTAAAAAATAATTTACTTTTATTGTTGTGATATTGCAAAATATATATTTGGTCTTTGTCATGTCTCCTGGTATGTAGACTCTTAAAATCCTAGGAATTTCCAAAGTAATAAGTGTATTTTTGTATACTAATGAGTTGACTGGTGGGTGGCAGCCCCTTTGTAGCTTGAGTATGTGGGCTGGTCCCCAGAAAGACCAAGGCAGAATTAGAGAATAGCCTAGCTGAGCTTTCAGGTGAGTTCAGCAGCAGCCAACCCACTGCAACTGCAAGAAAGAGAACTGCAGAAGAGAACTTTTATAGCGCCCGTCAACCCACAGAACCATGAGAAATAATGTTATTCAAAATTACTAAACAAATAATAATAATAAACACATATTAAACAATAAATAATGCCTTACATTTTGGAATGGCTTACTATTCAGCAAGAGATAGCTAGAACAAGTACTAAATATTGCACAATACTGAATATGTATAAGTTTAGTTGTGTAATACACTTCTATATTTTAAAGTCATTGACATTTCTGGACAGAGTGTAAAACTGAGGACCGATTAAACGGTTCCCAAGAGAAGTTGTCTGTTGTATCTCAACAACACCATTTACCAATGGGAGCTGTATTTTGTTTTTGGAAAATATACATTTTAATGTTCAGTTTAAAAACTATGCTAACAATTGTTTAGAAAGGCATATACTATTTTGAAAAAAAATTTGAGAGAACCAGAAAAGTGTAAACTTTAAGGTTCTAATCATATTTATATACTATTTAACCCATAAATCCAAAGTCTGATGGCAAATATGTTTATGTAACACTGATATTTGGATAAATAAGTTAAACTAAAAGTTTTCTTTTTAAATAATAGGCTTTATAATTGGTGTGATGTTGAGATGGCTGCAGTGAATGGGCTCAACACTATAATAATATTTTCTCTTTAATACTTCTTTAGAACATTAAGTGGCAATCAAAGAGTCTAAAACTGGGTTACATAGCAGTAATAAAATTAGAATGACACTTATTTTGTAGCAGCAGGATTGGAATTCTTGCTGTTGGGGTTGGCGGTAGCAAACTCAACTACGGGTGGCTTCTGCTTCATGCTTAGGTGGTGTGTTGGAACATTTCCTGTTTAGAATTTTCTATTTTAACAATTCCTGACTGGAGCTGTTTAAAATAGCAACAAACCTCTCTGATTTTTATAATTTGTTCACATGTTTCTACTTTTTGGACTGTGGCTTTCCTGTAGACAGAAATTGTATTTTATACGTCCTTTTCTTCAGCAGCTGTGTGCCTGGCACCTAGTTGAATTGTCAGGTTTGTTGAATATGTAAAGTAAAATTATACCAGAAATACACTATTAAATTTATCATTTTGCTCAGAAAATATATAGCTAAGTAAGATATATGATTCCTTTGACTCATTTATTCAACAAACATTTATTAACTGACTACATATTAAGTGCTATGAGCTAGGAATATGGCAGTAAACAAATCTTACCTTGTCTCAAACTTCAGCAGATCCAGGAGTCTCTAGAAGTTTAATTCTTGCTCAATCAGCAATTCCTTTTCACTGAAGACTTCTCAAGAAGGTTGGAGAAGGCAAGAGTGTGTGAACCCAGCAGATGTTTGTGATGTTTGTGATGCACCTACTGTGTGCCGAAGCTGTAGTGTCACAGGATCTGCCTAGGTCTCCTAGGAAAGGTGAATACTAGGATATTATTTTAAGCAACAAATAATGTCAAGCATGCCAAGTGATGCAGAGGGAAAGCGCTGGGTCCCAAGAGTATAACGGGCACTGAGCCTAGCGTGAGGTCCAGGCGTCTCTGGCATGGTGCCCTCCCAGGCTGTGGTTGTCCCTCTTTGTTGCTCTAGCTGGCTTCTTCAGTTGCATCTGCTTCTCTGCATTTCCCCATTTTATAGAGTGAAGGATGCAGTTCTCTCTGGACAGGAATAGGCAACTGTACACCTGTTATGCTGTGCTTGATGCTCTGCATTGATGCACGCTGGGCCCAGGTTTCCCTGGTGGCCTGCTTGGGCCATTTTTGTCATCTGGGATTGCTGAATTGTGTGATAGTTCTAGTTTAAATTTTTTGAGGATCCTTTGTACTGTGTTCCATAGTGACTACACCAATTTGCCTGGCCACGAACAGTGTACAAAGGGATGTTTTTTCCTTCATTATCTCACCAACATTTATCTATTGATTTTGTTTTGTTTT
>NW_012100621.1:57734-61082 GCF_000951045.1 Mandrillus leucophaeus | reverse complement strand
CTCCTACTTCAGCCTCCTGAATAGCTGGGAATATAGGCATGTGCCACCACACCTGGTTAATTTTAATTTTTATTTTTTAAGAGACAGGGTCTCACTGTGCTGCCCAGGCTGATCTCAAATTCCTGGGCTCAAGCGATCCTCCCAGCTCAGTCTCCCAAAGTGCTAAGATTACAGGTGTGAACCACTGTGCCACACCATTTTTTGTTTTGTTTTGTTTTGTTTTGCTATTGAGTTATAGAAGTTTCTCATGTATTTTGGATATTAGCCCCTATCAGTTATGTGGTTTGCAAATATTTTCTCCCATTCTAGTTTGTGTTTTTAGTCTGTTGATTATTTTCTTTGCTGTAGAGATATTTTCTGTTATTTTTTTCAGTTTAAAAACTCGAGCATGTTTAAATGCTGATGGGTAAGGGCAAGTAGAGAGCAAGGCACTAGAGAGAGAGAAATATAGTTAATATTGCAGCAAGGACCTTGAAAACAGGGAGAGGATTATCCAAGAATACCCATGAATAAAGAGGGGCTCCTGCTTTCCAGGTGTGATGTAGGTGCAGACACATGCATTTGCAGGTGATTGGAAAGAACAGAAATGAGAAGAAATCCTTAGCTTTGGTTCATTCCATACATTCATTTTTCTGTGAATCAGGAAGTAAAGTCAATCATTGGGAATAATAGAGGAGATAAGAGAGGGAGTTTGTACACAATGATAAATAGTTAGAATTTCTCTTAGGGGATACTTTAGAGACAACAGAAGCATCCAGAAAGTTGTAGAATATACTGACAGCCAAGCAGGAATAAGAGACCATGCATGTGGGTGGTCATTCTTTCCTCTTGTGTGATTTTTCTCCAGTGTTAGTAACCCAGGTGCAGGAGTCAAGACTTCTAATGCTCAAGTGCAGTCTAGAGCAATATCATGAGTTGGGAAGATATCCAATTTCTGTCTATAAAAGTGCATATACAGTGGCAGATTACACATGATAAAATCTGGAAGAGTATAGGTCTGAGGGTGCTTGTTGAACCAGTACAGCTGCCAAGAGAGTCAAGAGTGTGGTGGGTGACACTGAGTCACACACAAAATATCTGTTTACCATTTGGACGTATACACTCAGTCTGGGCACCACAGAGTTCCATAGCTCTATCTACATGTCTTTCACCTTGTCAGATTTGGGGGCACAAAAATCTTTCTTCAACTTCTGTTCAGAATGAAGGAAAGAGAAATCTTCTCATTCTTATAGAGCACTGGTGTGAAAATTAAAACGAATTGCGGTCAATTGGACACAGTAGTGTTTGTACTTTCTATCATAACAAGAAGCACATTTAATGAGCTCTGACTTCTCAGAAGGCACATGGAGCTGTGGCAATGATGAGGAGATACTTATGGAGCTTCGTGGGCCACACACATGTACACACGCGTGTGTCCCTCTCTCCCCACCTCCAGCCGCAGGCACACGTGCATCAGGGTGAGGTTTGTTGAAGAATAAGAGGAGGCAGTCTTGGGAAAGTTTTAAATAGAGAGGCTTTTCTAAGTTACAAAGCTGTCATGTGTGATTATGACTGAAATTACTGGCATTAGTGGAACATTGAGGCACTCAATGCTTTTTGTTTTCTGTTTCCCTACAGTTACTTTTTTTTTCATTTTTATTATTTTTTGGATTGGAAGGCCTATACTTTTTAACTTTTTTTCTTTTTTTTAAGTCATTTCAACTTTTATGTTAGGTTCAAGGGGCACGCGTGCAGATTGGTTACATGGGTACATTGTGTGATGCTGAGGTTTGGGGTCCAATTGGTCCTGTCACCCACATACTGAGCATAGTACTCCATAGTCAGTTTTTCAATTTTTGTCCCTCTCCTTCCCTCTCTTCTCCAGTAGTCCCTAGTGTCTATTGTTGCTATTTTTGTATCTGCATGTACGCACGGTTTAGCTCCCACTTATGGGTGAAAACATGCACTATTTGATTTTTCTCTTCCTGTGTTAATTTTGCCTAGAATTATGGCCTCCAACTGCACCCATGTTGCTGCAAAATACATGACTTTGTTCTTTTTTATGACTGTGTAGTATTCCATGGTATATATGCACCACATTTTTTAAATCTAATCCAACACTGATGGGTACCTCATGTCTTTGCTATTGTGAATAGTGCTGCAGTGGACACATGAGTGCATGTGTCTTTTTGGTACAACAATTTATTTTATTTTGGGTATATACACAGTAATGGGATTGATGGGTCAAATGGTAGTTCAGCTTGTAGTAGTTTGAGAAATCTTCCAACTGCTTTCCACAGTGGCTGAATTAATTTATGTTTCCATCAAGAGTGTATAATTGTTCCATTTTCTCCACAGCCTTGCCAGCATCTGTTGCTTTTTGAATTATGAATGATAGACATTCTGACTGGTGTAAGATGGTATCTCACTGTGGTTTTGATTTGCATTTCTCTGATAATTAGTGATGATGAGCATTTTTCCATATGCTTTTAAAATTTATTTATTTATTTATTTATTTATTCATTCATTCATTCATTTATTTTGAGACAGGGTCTCCTTCTGTCACCCAGGCTGGAGTGCAGTGGTGAGACCTTGGCTCACTGTGGCCTCAGCCTCCCAGCGTCAAGCAATCCTCCTACCTCAGCCTCCTAAGTAGCTGAGACTGCAGGCACATGCCAGCACATTCAGCTAATTTCTTAAATTTTGTAGAGAAGAGGTCTCACTTTATTGCACAGGCTGGTCTCAAACTCCTGGGCTGAAGCAATCCTCCTGCCTCGACCTCCCAAAGTGCTGGGATCACAGACATGAGCCACTGCACCCTGCCTCATATGTTTTGTGGCTGCCTGTATGTTTTCTTTTGTGAAGTGTCTTTTTTTCTTTGCATTTTTAATGGGGTTATTTGTTTTTTTTCTTGTTGATTGTTTAAGTTTCTTATAGATTCTGGATATTAGACCTTTGTTGGACGCATAGTTTGCGAATACTTTCCCCCATTCTGTGGGCTGTTTACTCTGTTGATAGTTTCTTTTGCTGGAGACACTGAATGTTGACAAAGATTATGATATTTGAGTGGCACAAGGCCTTTTAAAACTGGTCTGCAGATAACAAACTATTATAATCTACAACTGTAAATAATTTCAAGATAAAGAATGTGCTTTGGCAGTTAAAAGGAGTGCTCCTTTGGTGGCTTGGCTCCAGTGAAATACATCAAGGCAACAACAAGCCATTTTTGTATTTTTTTTTTAAGCCTAAAGGGAGGTTTACTGAAAAAAGCATATGAGCAGAACAGCAACAGAGTGCCCACAATTCCTCGAGCTCTCACGGAGAATGTGGTGGGGCCAGCACCGTGGATGCAGACTGGACGGTACTGCA
>NW_012100621.1:51020-57684 GCF_000951045.1 Mandrillus leucophaeus | reverse complement strand
TGTAAGATGGTATCTCACTGTGGTTTTGATTTGCATTTCTCTGATAATTAGTGATGATGAGCATTTTTCCATATGCTTTTAAAATTTATTTATTTATTTATTTATTTATTCATTCATTCATTCATTTATTTTGAGACAGGGTCTCCTTCTGTCACCCAGGCTGGAGTGCAGTGGTGAGACCTTGGCTCACTGTGGCCTCAGCCTCCCAGCGTCAAGCAATCCTCCTACCTCAGCCTCCTAAGTAGCTGAGACTGCAGGCACATGCCAGCACATTCAGCTAATTTCTTAAATTTTGTAGAGAAGAGGTCTCACTTTATTGCACAGGCTGGTCTCAAACTCCTGGGCTGAAGCAATCCTCCTGCCTCGACCTCCCAAAGTGCTGGGATCACAGACATGAGCCACTGCACCCTGCCTCATATGTTTTGTGGCTGCCTGTATGTTTTCTTTTGTGAAGTGTCTTTTTTTCTTTGCATTTTTAATGGGGTTATTTGTTTTTTTTCTTGTTGATTGTTTAAGTTTCTTATAGATTCTGGATATTAGACCTTTGTTGGACGCATAGTTTGCGAATACTTTCCCCCATTCTGTGGGCTGTTTACTCTGTCGATAGTTTCTTTTGCTGGAGACACTGAATGTTGACAAAGATTATGATATTTGAGTGGCACAAGGCCTTTTAAAACTGGTCTGCAGATAACAAACTATTATAATCTACAACTGTAAATAATTTCAAGATAAAGAATGTGCTTTGGCAGTTAAAAGGAGTGCTCCTTTGGTGGCTTGGCTCCAGTGAAATACATCAAGGCAACAACAAGCCATTTTTTT
The DNA here is from genome assembly GCF_000951045.1 of Mandrillus leucophaeus. Classification (NCBI taxonomy): domain Eukaryota; kingdom Metazoa; phylum Chordata; class Mammalia; order Primates; family Cercopithecidae; genus Mandrillus; species Mandrillus leucophaeus. Next base: position 56,865 of record NW_012100621.1, on the reverse strand, counting down.
ATTTTTTTTTAAGCCTAAAGGGAGGTTTACTGAAAAAAGCATATGAGCAGAACAGCAACAGAGTGCCCACAATTCCTCGAGCTCTCACGGAGAATGTGGTGGGGCCAGCACCGTGGATGCAGACTGGACGGTACTGCATGAGTGGGATCTGTAACCCACACTGTTGGGAATATTTACTAGGAAACTGTGGCAAGGAGGTGGGCAAGAACACCTGTAGACTACCTGACAAGGGAGATTCTAGGTGACAAAATGGTAGTTATGTCTAGTGGTCTTGTCTCGTTTTGAAGAGCTAGCTCCCTTCCAAGCTACCTCATGGAGGCAGATGACAGCCACCAGGGCCATTAACTGGCAAAATTTGTGTTTCATCCCCTGTGACACTCCAAGATGCTGAAAGTTCAGTAAGATGCACAATTCAAGTGCACTAAACTGTCTCAGTCATTTCCCTTTTCAAGTAGCAATGTCAAGATTGTAGCTCAGCACTAGGCAACACAAGCCCCCAAACATGGAAGTCTACTAGGGTGGGCACCTCCCCCTTTCCATCACAAACTAGGGCTGAAAACACTGAGAGTATCCTCTTAATGGACACAGATACACCCTCAAAGGGTCTAAACTGAAGTTTCCAGTGACGTACTCTTGTAAAACAAATGATTTCAAATATTAGTGTCTCAAAACAGTAACAACCATTCTGTTGTCTCTCACAGTTTCTCTGATCATTATTGGGGAAGGCCTTGGCTGCCTGTTCCTGACTCAAGGTCTCTCCTGTGGTTGCTGTCAGATAACGGCTGGAGGCTGAGCAGTTGGGGCTGGCTGGATATCTCTGTCCTCCTGTAATCTCAGGGCCTTTCCAGGTGGTCTCTTCACCTGGGCTAGTTTGGGCTTCTTCATAGCATGATGACGTTGGGGCATTTTGATTGCTTACATAAACCACTCTTGATTTTATTTCTTCAAGCCTGTTATAAAAATTGCAAAGACTAGGAAACTGCCCTGCAAATATTAGTATATATTCTAGAACACTGAAATGTGTTGGCGCATGCTCCTTGCACACCTTGTCTTTCCTGTGGTACATCTTGTCTCTTATGGAATGACTCCACATAGCTTAGTGTATTTACATCTGTAATACCTTTCCAACCCATCCCTTCTCCATTCTTACTTCCTGTGACACTCAGCCTTTCATTATTTCTACTGAGCCATGGTTGTAGTCTGTTAAGTCAGACAGAATGATTCCAGCTATGTTACAAAGAACAGCCAAATAAAACGAGGGAAAGATGAAAAATGTTTAGTATGTTTGTCAGGGAAAGTTGCCATGGTACGTTAATGTAGGCTGTCAACATCACCTGCAGCATTGGCATTGCTGGAATTCCTTTGATTTTTCCCATGGTCACATGTTTTTACTTCTTGTGAATATTGTGTCATCACAATTCATTACCAAGAGGCAGGAAAAGGTCAATGTTGCCTTAAATCTCTTCTCAACAATGCAGGAAACTTTCCAGAGAAAATATTCTCCTTTTGTACTTTTTACCACAAGGTCTTCTCAAGGCCATTCTTGATTGAACCAGTCCCTGAAAAGGTAAATGGAATCAGCCTGATTGACTTGGATTCATTAGCGTTTTCCAGTTGGGACTTGGTAAGGCTCAGAATCCATGTACACAACCAGCGTGGCCGATGAGAAGCAGCTAGAAGTCCATCTGCACGAAGAAGGGACACCCAAGGTGTCTACTCAAAATGTGACTTGCGTCATCCTCACCAACTCAATTCCTTACACCGCCAAGTAGTTAGAAATATTTGGAATACAATCCTTCAATAACTCATTATTGCTTAATAGCTTATGTCTTAGCTATATTAAATTTCAGTAAGGAAAAAACCTGCGGCTGGGCGCTGTGGCTCATGCCTGTAATCTTAGGACTTTGAGAGGCTGAAAGTGGCACATCACTTGAGGTCGGGAGTTCGACACCAGCCTGACCAACATGGAGAAACTCCATCTCTACTAAAAATACAAAAGTAGCCAGGCGAGGTGGTACATGCCTATAATCCTAGTTACTCAGGAGGTTGAGGCATGAGAATCACTTGAACCTAGAAGGCAGAAGTTGCGTTGAGCTGAGATCATGCCATTGCACTCCAGCCTGGGAAACAAGAGCGAAACTCCATCTCAAAAATAAATAAATAAATAAATAAATAAATCTGAGCTTCTTACTCATTCATAGTATCCTGGGACATTGTTCTTGGTCATTTACTGTAGTGAGTTTGAGGAGTCTTGCTGACAATCAGAGAAAAAGATCTAATCAGGAAGTAACAGTAACACAAACTCGCTTTATTTGGGCACTGCTTTGACAGGTTTGAATGCTAGGAAAGTCCTCCAAGCATGAGACCTTCCAAAGGCTCAGATACAGGGGCTACTACTCCGAAAGGAAGGAGGGAATGCGAACTCCAGTGGAGAGGGAAATTGGGAGGGAGCTTGCATGTCTAGCTGATGCCACTCAGCAACAGGATGAGGACGAGGAGCCTGCAGGTCAGAGAGCTGGGACGGGTGGTGGAGCTGGAAACCTTTACGGATACAGGGTTTGTCTTGCCTATGACTAGCAGATGTTGTAGGAAGTTTCATGGAATTTGTAAAAGTCAGGTTCTAAACAGCTAAAAATCTGCTTACTTAGACTATATTGAAAACAATTGAGTGTGTAAAAGTTTGAGTTTGGCGCGATTGGAGGGCTTTTTGAGTTAACAGTTACCAGTCTGAAGTAGAGAAGAAGTAAACAACATAGGGTCAATAGAGGGAGGACATCTTTGGCTCGTTTATATATAAAATGCTTACCAACACATTCATCTTTCTCTAACCGTTAATTTTAAGGTCCATTCAACTCTGGGCCTGATAACTGGCTACTCATTTCTGCTTCATCCTGAAATGACAAAGAAGTTAGATTCGATTCCTGAAATCCTCTACTTTTCTCAGTAACTACTTTCTTTTTATTTTTCTTTTCTTTTTTTTTTTTTTTTTGTTAGGGGGCGGTGTGGGTGGACCAAGTTTCGCTCTTGTTGCCCAGGCCGGAGTACCGTGGCGCGATCTCGGCTCACTGCAACCTCCATCTCCCAGGTTCAAGCGATTCTCCTGCCTCAGCCTCCCAAGTAGCTGGAATTACAGGCACCCGCCACCACGCCCGGCTAATTTTGTATTTTTAGCAGAGACGTGGTTTCTGCATATTAGTAAGTCTGGTCTTGAACTCCTGACCTCAAGTGATCCGCCCACCTCGGCCTCCCAAAGTGCTAGGATTATAGGCATGAGCCACCGCACCCGGCCTTTTTTTTTTTTGAAATGGAACCTCACTCTGTCTCCCAGGCTGGAGTGCAGTGGTGTGATCTCTGCTCACTGCAACCTCCACCTCCCAGGCTCAAGGGGTTCTCCTGCCTCAGCCTCCTGAGTAGCTGGGATTACAGGTGCCCGCCCACCACGCCCAGCTAATTTTTTGTACCTTTAGTAGAGACAAGGTTTCACTATGTTGGCCAGGCTGGTTTTGAACTCTTGATCTCAAATGATCCACCCGCCTGGGCCTCCCAAAGTGCTGGGATTACAGGCGTGAGCCACTGGGTCTGGCCAGTATCTATTTTCAATGCCATTTTTTGTTGGAATGAAAAAAAGAACTTGAGTGGTCTGATATTCTGATTATTTTGCCATTTAAGAGAAAGTTGATTTTTATGTAACTTTAAGGAAAACTTTGTTCAAAAAATCCCTTTGTTCCTCAGACTAGAGATGACAGAGTTCAGTGTACGGAGCACAGCACACAGCACACAGAGGGAATGTGCTAGAGAGTCTCACAGAGAGCACCTGAGGTTCATATTTAGAAGAAGGGAGCTTTCACGATAAACAGATGTCATACAAGAAGTGAGGATAACACTAGATTCCCAAAGGGAGAGAACAGCAGCTATGTCCTCCTTCCTCCGACCCGTAAGCCCTGAAGTCACCACCTTCACACAGAGCCTTGGGGTCACGATGACCTCATGGTGCAGAGGGGAGCAGATGGCTGCGCAGTGATCACAGGACATTATCAAAAGTGGGAACCATTCTTCAGACTTCTCACTAAGACTTCTGTGCAAAGCAGTCGAGGAAAGTAATGGAATTATTTTACAACAGGAAAAGAAAGAAGGAAAACAGGCACACGTGTGGGTTAACAATTGCCAAGTTAGAAATGGTCTGTGTGTTGCAGAAGTGTTCTATGAATAAACATCCGCATGTCCCATATTGTATATCATCTGCTCCATTTCTCTTGCTACATGCAGTGAGATGCATGTATCATAAACTAATTTTATTTTCTTTGCAACTTTTATTTTAGGTTCCGGGGACACATGGACATTTTGTCCCTTTGGTAATAGCGTGTCCCGGGGGTTTGGTGTGCAGACAATTTTGTCACCCAGGAAATCAGCATAGTACTTGATAGGCAGCTTTTCAATGCTTACCCTCCTTCCACCCTCCACCCTCAAGTCGGCCCTGGTGTCTACTGTGTCCATGTGTAGTCAATGATAGTCTAATTTTTATCCAACAAGTTTAACATTGGTTTCTTTCACATGATATCAGTATTGATTTCTGTCATTGCATCAAAATTAGAGTCTTGCCCAATGTCATTATGTAAAGGTAAAGTATTTTATTTTAATGTATTTTATAATGTATTTTTTTCATGTTAAATACGTTATATTTGTTGCACCTTAGGTAATTATTTAACTTATTAATATGCAACCTCTTTGACATTTTTCCCCTGAAAATTTTCTATTAAAAAGTTGTAGTTAAAGATAATGAAAAAATATAATCAAACCAACATATTCTTAATATCTGTCTGGCACTCTGACTTGATGTTCAGACTTATTTTTGAGATGCAAACTTACCTCAGATTCTTTTAGGGTGTTAGTTTTATGTTTTTTTGGTTTTGTATTTTTTGAAACTAGATGTTGCTGAGTCTCCCAGATCACAGCTCACAGCAGCCTCAATGTGCCGGGCTCAAACGATTCTCCCACCTCAGTCTCCAGAGATGCTGGGATTACAGGCATGTGCCACCACACCTGGCTAATTTTTGTATTTTTGTAGAGAGAAAGTTCACCATGTTGCCCAGGCTGGTCTGGAACTCCTGAGCTATAAGTCCACCTCAGCCTCCTAAAGTGCTTGGATACAGGTGTGATCCACTGTGCCCTGCCTTAAGGTTTTATTTTAAACAAAAATATAATTTCTTTATTACATAGATCCTCAGATACACAGAGCCTGTAGGAGAGAGTAACTGGAATACCAAGTCAGTAAAAGGCATTAATTTATAATTGGTAAGTTTGGATATATGCATACATTTGTGACTCTATGCAACATAACAATTAACATCGATATGATATCTTGTTTGGAAATAAATAGCTTTTACATAACTAAAGAAGCATTTCCACTTTATTATTAGATTAAATAATAACCATTATTATAATTAATATTGGGATAATAATGTCAAGCGTTATTCACTGCATATATTTATACCTCTATATTTGGAAGTGGTATGGAATGGTTAAAGAATGTGTAAACATTTCCCAGATGAGAAGTGGCAGAGCAAGTATGTAGGAATGATTTACCATTGTAAAAATTTGGGAAGAAAGTTTAGCATTTCATAACCATCCTCAGTACAAATGTTTAGGTTGTGCTGCTGATTGAGAATATATGCCTTTCAGAGGGATTCTAAGTTGGAGAAAAGCTGGTGCTTTTAGATCACACTTTCTTTACATTCTGTAACATTTAATAAGATAAATGATTTTGATGAGAGAATAACATTCAAGAGGAAAGATGTCCCATTATATGTCTGAGGGAAAAGTGTTAGCAACTTTATATCAAATAAAA
>NW_012100621.1:49579-50970 GCF_000951045.1 Mandrillus leucophaeus | reverse complement strand
CCACCTCAGCCTCCTAAAGTGCTTGGATACAGGTGTGATCCACTGTGCCCTGCCTTAAGGTTTTATTTTAAACAAAAATATAATTTCTTTATTACATAGATCCTCAGATACACAGAGCCTGTAGGAGAGAGTAACTGGAATACCAAGTCAGTAAAAGGCATTAATTTATAATTGGTAAGTTTGGATATATGCATACATTTGTGACTCTATGCAACATAACAATTAACATCGATATGATATCTTGTTTGGAAATAAATAGCTTTTACATAACTAAAGAAGCATTTCCACTTTATTATTAGATTAAATAATAACCATTATTATAATTAATATTGGGATAATAATGTCAAGCGTTATTCACTGCATATATTTATACCTCTATATTTGGAAGTGGTATGGAATGGTTAAAGAATGTGTAAACATTTCCCAGATGAGAAGTGGCAGAGCAAGTATGTAGGAATGATTTACCATTGTAAAAATTTGGGAAGAAAGTTTAGCATTTCATAACCATCCTCAGTACAAATGTTTAGGTTGTGCTGCTGATTGAGAATATATGCCTTTCAGAGGGATTCTAAGTCGGAGAAAAGCTGGTGCTTTTAGATCACACTTTCTTTACATTCTGTAACATTTAATAAGATAAATGATTTTGATGAGAGAATAACATTCAAGAGGAAAGATGTCCCATTATATGTCTGAGGGAAAAGTGTTAGCAACTTTATATCAAATAAAAGAAAAGGAAATTTAGAGTAATGTCAGGAAAACGAGGAAAAATAAAAGAGGAGGTAAGAAATAAGAGACTACGATGAACAATTATTTGCCAAAAAATTGGATTATATAGAAGAAATGGGTAAATTCCAGGAAACATACACTCTAACTAGACTAAACCATGAAGAAATACATCTGAGCCAGGCATGGTGACACACAGCTGTAGTCCCAGCTACTCGGGAGGCTGAGGTGGGAGGATAGCTTGAGCCCAGAAATTTGAGGCTGTAGTGAGCTACTATCTCACCACTATACTTCAGTCTGGGTGACAGAGTGAGACCTCATCTCTAAAAAAATTAAAATATAAGGCATAGAAAATTTGAAGAAACTGATAACTAGTAAGGTGTTTGAATTGGTAATCAAAAACCTCGGAACGAAGAAAAGCCCAGGACTTAACGAATTCACTGCTGAATTCTACCTAACATTTAAAGGAGAGCTAACAACAGTTTTTCTCAAACTGTTCAAAAGAGTGGAAAATGTGGCTAAATGTGGTGACTCACAGCAATAATCCCTGCACTTTGGGAGGCAAAAGTGGGAGGATCACTTGAGGCCAGAAGTTTGAGACTCCTCTGACCAACATAGTGAGACCCTGTCTCTACAATAATAATAATAATTAATTAGCCAGGTGTAGT
>NW_012100621.1:23210-48871 GCF_000951045.1 Mandrillus leucophaeus | reverse complement strand
ATAGTGGTTTTATATGTGTATTACACATATACCCCATATATAGGGGTTATATATTATACATATATAATATATATTATATGCATATGTAATACATATTACACATATATTTTATATTTGTATAAAATATATATGTATTATATAATGGATTGTATATTGTAGGTATATGCATATATATGTGAAAAAAGAGATATATACATATAAATAAATTTTTGGAGTAAACATTAGTATTTGGTTCTGAGATTAATTTGTAATGCAGTGCTGAAAGAGACCAAAATTTTTGTTGCCTCTAAGTATTCAGCAATATATTGTTTGATTAGAACACACAACAAAGAATTAATTCTTAAGCCCATATCTTATACACCCACCCACACACATACACTCACACCCACAAGCCTGCCCTCTGTAAACTAGAAAGAACCAAGTCAGTGAGACTTTATTTATCTGACAAGTCAGCTCTTCTCAAATAGTCAAACTGATTGTGTATAAGGATCCAACTTTGTGTTTAAACCTCTAAAACAAAAGTGGTTCTCATTTATGTTTGAGAGAGTATTGAACCAAAAGTAAGAAACTTACTTCCCTACCATGATCTCATTAAGATTTCTGAGAAGACTACGCTATCACTACTCGAAGAGAAAGTCTCTTGTAATGAACCCTTAGGGAACTGACCGCTCCACATCATCTTCCCGTAATTGCACTTTCTTGTCCATTTGTGCTCTTGCCTATGGTTTCCAATGACAGACTTGACTGCAAAATTATTTAGTTTTGTATGACCCCATATTATCGGCAGTCAGTCAAATATTTATTTTTGATGCGGAGTGAAATTTGGTCTAACCAAAAGTGAGAATGAATTAATGAGATCAAGTGGAAAATTCAGTCAAACTCAGGTTGTTTCCCAAAGGTTTTAACTGAGATTATTATACAAGAAATTAAAGTTTCTTTCACTCGGCCAGAAAAGTAACAAACAATGGGGATTGCTAGAAAATAGACAACATTTATACTCTGGGGGTTTTATTTAGAAAAAACTCAGCATTAGGCATTCAATTAAAATGGATGGGATACAGGCCTGTTATGATTCTCTAGGAGAAAAAAAAAAAACTCTTAATATTGGTAACTATTGATTTATACCAAACTGGGATTCCTAGTTCACAACTAATTATCTGATGCTACTTCAAATTCATTTCAGGCTGGCTGGGCACAGTGGCTCACGCCTGAAATCCTAGCACTTTGGGAGGCCGAGGCAGGCGGATCACCTGAGGTCAGGAGTTTGAGAGCACCCTGGGCGACATAGGGAGCCCCTGTCTCTAAAACATGAAAATAAAAATAAAAATAAATTATTTCACCCAATAGAGTGTTATTTAAACAATAACAGAAAGGAACACAGTGGTTTTACTGCATATATGTGGGCTCTAGATTTACTTAACTGCTACCACAATCTTACACAATAGTTTTACATTATTTGTGGACTATAAATGAGAACAATAAAATGATCAATGTGGTCAATGTGCTACAAACTAAAGGTAGTCTGGTCATCAAATTCGAGTTAAGTAGAATGGGCCCCAATGTTTACAAAGTTTGGTTTGAGGAAGGATTTTATTCAGCCCTTCTGATTCTATACACAGTGTCCCTTCCCTTTCACACCATTTTTTGGGCTGGTTCACCGGCTGGAGCAATGATTATGAGAGCAAGATATGATGCCAGTGGATAATTGTGCTTGTAAGTTGGCAATGCTTTAGATCACAGAGATAGTGTAGCTTTCAACAAAAGTCACTAAGATGTGGTCATTGCACAATGAACATGTACAATTTGGGTCACACGCACAAAAAACATTCACATGCACGTTTGTAGAAAGTTGCAATGGAGAAACAGACATTGTAGGTAACATTATAAATTAGGTGCTTACTGTCTCACTCCACAGAAGATTTGATTCTTCTTCTTTTTTTCTCATATGGCATTGTATATCAGAATACAGTAAGATTTTATGACAGAGTAATGAATCCACATTCTTGGAGAGTTTGACGTGAGATTTCTTTACAAAAAGAGGCCATCCATAGAAGGGAGGGCTGCATCATCTAAACACAGGTATGCATGCATCAGTTAAGACATTCGGTTCTCTGAGCCTCATCATCTGCCACGTGCTCAGGAGTTCTAAATTATTCCAACGGCACTCCTTAGCCTTAGAAAGAGGAATCTCCACTTCCACGGGAGCATCAGCTCCCAGCAGTGATCAGTGAAGACAGTCTGAAAAGTTATTTATATATTTCTTTTTTCAGTAAAATTGTAAAATCCAGTAGAGAATTGTTCTCACTCAGTAGCAGATTGAAACTGATAGCACCTCGTGTGATTACGCCTTTACTATGTTTTAGGTGTATTATTTATGTGTTAATCTTGACAACAACCTATATATTGAATTTACTGATTTTTAAACTAGGAAATTGATGCGCAGAGAGATTATTTGATAAAATAATGGACATAAAGCAGCTAAGTGGTTGAACCTGGAAAAAACTCTGCAGCCTGCCTCCAAATTCAGGAATATTAAATTAATTACTACATAGTTGCCTGAAATGCCACAGTGGTAAATATGTTGTAATCAATCTATTTAAATACATAAAAAAGTAAATACCTAAAATAATTATTAATATTTATTTCTGTGAACTACCATCCATATGGAGTAAATGAAAACTAAAGCAATTGAGAAGAACTTACTTCAATTTTAAAATTAAAAAAGCATATCATTTTCCTTAAATTATCCAAAACTTAGACAAAAGTTTAGATAAATTAGATAAAGTGTTCTACACTCCTAAAAATTTTTTCATTACCAACTTCAAAAATATTTTCCTCCTATATGATTTAATAACATACACTTCATAATTTGCATTGCTTTTTTATTTAGTCCTGGACAAAGCTAAGACTCATCTTTAGATTGATAGTCTCAACAGGGTAGAGTTGATTCATGGAGGAGGCATAGGCATCTTATCATAAGTTGAGGTCTTGAAAATGAATAGAAAATGAAAATAAAATACTGTCAAAGTGACCACAGGGAATGATAAGATTGATGACATGGAAGCTTGTGGCTATGTTAACACAACGCTTGATTGAGCAGACATAGCATATATATATATATACACACACACACACACACACACACAAACACATATGTGTGTGTGCATGTGTATGTGTGTGGGTGTATATATATATTTATTTATTTTTGAGACAGACTCTTGCTCTTGTCGCCCAGGCTGGAGTACAGTGGCGTGATCTCAGCTCACTACAACCTCCGCCTCCCGAGTTCAAGTGATCCTCCTGCCTCAGCCTCCTGAGTAACTGGGACTACAGGCACCCACCACCACACCCGGCTATTTTTTTGTATTTTTAGTAGAGATGGGGTTTCACCATGTTGGCCAGGCTGGTCTTGAACTCCTGATCTCAGGAGATCTGCCCACCATGGCCTCCCAAAGTGCTGGAATTACAGGCATAAGCCACCATGCCTGCCCCAGACATAGCAATATTTTAACACTTAACAAAGGACTATCAATAAATGTGTATTCACAGAGAGGAGAAATCTGACTTGAAAACACTTGGGGGGGATTTGTAAAAACTGAATGACCATCTTATTCTGCAAGTTTGCCTAAGTGGAATTTCTTGTGATGGAGGTTAGTTTCATAGAATTTGGATGTGACTATGCTAAAAATACAAACTTGTCTTTAACTTCTACACATCCTAGTATGTGATTTAATTTTATTTTTGTATTTTCCTATAACTCTTCCCATAGCCTGCTTCACTTCCATGTTCTTCAGGCTGTAAATGAAAGGATTCAGCATAGGGTTGATGACCGCATAGAACAAGGAGATCAGTTTGTCTCCCTCTGCTGAGTAAAGAGACTTGGGCCTCATGTATCTGATTAATCCTGTTCCATAATATATGGTCACCACAGTCAGATGGGAAGTGCAGGTTGAAAAGGCTTTTTTCCTGCCCTCAACTGAGTCTATTCTCATCACAGCCACCAGGATGCGCAGGTAGGAGAGAATAATGAGGAGGAAGGGGAGTAACACTGTTCCAGCCCCTCCTGCAAGCATCATGGCCTCCTGCAGGGATGTATCTGCACAGAACATGTGAAGAAGGATGGGCAGTTCACAGAAAATATAGTCAACAACATAAGGACCACAGAGTGGGAGGATTGTGAAGAACAGAGGAACCACTGAAGCAAAAAAGCCTGTGGTCCAGGCTCCCAGAGCCAGTGCCACACACATAGACGTGTTCATGATGAGCAGATATCTCAGTGGGAAACAAATGGCCACATAGCGGTCCAGTGCCATCACTGCAAGAAGAAAGCACTCAGTCACCTCCAGGAATAAGGTGATGTAGGTCTGAGCGAGGCAGAAGTTGTAAGAGATGACTTTCCTGGTTGCAAGGAAGTTATAGAGCATCTTGGGGACCACGATTGTGCTAAAAAATATGTTGAGAAAGGCCAGGTGACAAAGGAAGATATACATGGGTGTCCGGAGAGAGGAATGCAGAACTACCAAAGTGATGACAGCTGTGTTTCCAAAACAATTTGCTAAGTAGGCCAGAGAGAACAGGAAGAAGAGGGGTGTCTCACTTTGGGGATGATTGGAAAATCCCACAAGGACCAGCTCAGTGACGGTGCTGGAATTCTTATGTCCCATTTTGGCCAGCGAAATATGCCTGTTCAAATGGGAGCAAGGAGAAAATAAAAATGGTCTTATATAAAAATTCTGAGGTCAAATCAATTCTCTTTCACAGCAACTTTAATGCTGATGATAAATGTATCTTAAATTGAATAAAAATTATTTGTGAAATTTCAGTGGACATGAAGAACAACTTCAAATCATAGTTCTCATCATATGGTTACTTATTTTTGATAAATTACAAAAGAACTTTTTGTTTAAAGGTGAAAATTTCACCCTTATATCGCATGTACTACAGAGCACTCCTCTATATTTGGCTAATCAAATGCTATTATCCATTTCTTAAAAAAGAGCTACAGGTCCTATCAAAGAAAATGACTTTTCTAACATCATGAGCAGAAAATGTGCAGGTTGAAAATCATTCCGTTCTTCTCCTACTACATTAAAAGTCAGAAATGATACTAGTTTCCATTTAGTGAGAAAAGGGGTTGATTTTTTTTTTCCTTTCTGATTCCTAAGGAGTATAAATTATCATCTCATATCGGAATAATACACCTCATTTAATTGCTTAGACTATTTTAACTCCCTCAATATTAGTAAAATAATATGGTTAATCCTCTAAACGTTTGAGAGTCCAAATGTCTAGTAGTGGTCTTAGAGAAGATAACATATTGGTCCCAAAACCAAGCTTTTTGACCATTTTAAGCACAGTGTGAAACTGCTTTTATGGGCTTATGACTCATACATGTACATCTACAGCGATACGCTTCCTGTACTCCACAAAATCTGAGTAAAACATACCAGCCTGTGCTGAAATGGAAGATGTGGGTTAGTTGTACAAAGTGCAGACCGTCTTACACAACACACATTATCAAATGTCAGCTGCGACGAACAAAACGACACAACATTAAGCAAAAACAAAACAAAACCGATGCTTAGGAGATCATTTTTAGACACAGGGGAATATAACATGTAAAACACAGAGCCTGGGGGTCACATAGGCTCAGTGAAACTCCCTGTACCCTACACCTTTCCTTTCTCCACGCTCTCACATTTCCAGTGCTTTCTCTTTTTTCTGCTTTAAAATTTCCTGTCTGGGGGTCACTTTCTTATTGGCATCTATGTAAAGGATTCTTCTAGATCTTGCTCTGACTCTCTACTTAGCTTTCTCTCCTGTCTGCACAGACGGAATTACTGAGCCAGCAGGCCACAAGACACAGCAACAAGGTAGTGGGGGTGGAGAGAGAGAAACAGAAAGAGAGTGGGAGACACACAGAGAGAAACAGAAAGACAGAGAGAGAGTGTGTGTGTGAATCTCAGTTCTGCGACAGGGAAGGGAGTGAGTTTAGGGAGAGGAGAGCAGCTGACATACTTGCCCAGTCTTTGGAAGTAGGAAACCTGTTCATCCACAGTCAGTGCTGGCACCTGATAAGTGAATTTTCCTGGAAAGGGTGAAACTATCAAATCTTCACCTCTAAAGGAGACGCATGGGAAGCACAGCCGCTGGTCAGCCCCTGGAGCTCATCATCTTTTCTTGGCAGTGTGCTCCTCAGCTCCATGGGAGTTCTGTTAAGAAGAATGAGACAGCTATAGCTATTAACATGCACAACCTGTTCCCTGATTTTACATGATTAATTTTAGTATAGAAGTTGTCCACATTCTCTTTATGCCTTTCCTTATTTATCCCAACTTTATATTACATTTAGGGGATTGAAATGGAGGGTAAAATTATTTTCCAGTCATTATAAATCGAGAGTAGAGGCTTCAGTGAGTTGAGTAAAGTCTATTAGCAGAGGCAAAATTTTGAGTTGATCCCAAAGGGAACCAGTTAACTTCACGCAAAAAAAAAGGAAAACAATTTATGTTCCACTTACTGCTGATGGCAGATAGCTCATTAATGCAGTTCATAATTTACTATTTGGGGTGCTATCTGTTAACTCTATTGTTTCTCCGAAAGAAACAGCTCAATTTGGAAGTTCTAAAAGTAATGTGTTAAGAACATCATATTTTTATAAAACATACACATTTTCTTAGCTGGAAAGTTAAGTGTTTTTGGCTGGGTGCAGTGGCTGACACCTGTGATCCCAGCACTTTGGGAGGCTGGGGCAGGGAGATCACTTGAGCTCAGGAATTTGAAATCAGCCTGGGCAACATAGGAAGACCCCAGTCTCTACGAAAATACAAAAATTAGCTGGACACAAGCCTGTGGTCCCAGCTACTCAGGAGGCCAAGGTGGGAGGATTGTTGGAACCTGGGAAAGGGAGGTTACAGTGAGCTGAGATTGCACCACTGCACTCAATCTGAGAGACAGAGCGAGACTGTCTCACATACATACATACATACATATATACATCATACATACATACATACATACCAGCCTGAGCAACATAGCAAAAACTGGTCTCTACCAAAATTACAAAACTTAGCAGGATGTGGTGGCACGTGCCTGTAGCCCCAGCTTCTCTGGAGGGTGAGATGAGAGAATGGTTTGAGCCCTGGAGTGGAGGTTGCAGTGAACCAAGATCATGCCACTGCACTCCATCCTGGGCAACAGAGCCAGATGCCATCTCAAAAAATAAATAAATGAATTTAAATAAATAAATAAATAAAATAAGAATAAACCACCAAGTACTAAGTGTTTAGTGGAACAGTCAGTCTCCTGGTCCCAGGCTTAGACTCCCTCGTTTCCATTGTGCAACACCACTGTTTCCCTTTGGCAGTCAGCATCCAGCCCTCTGACGGGTGCTGTGTCTGGTTCTCTACACATGGATCAATATTGAGACACTTGTTCTCTATTCATGGATCAATAAGTGTAATATTGAGAGAGGCCGCCCCACACTCTACATTGCTTTCTAAATTTGGGTAGTCTGACTCAGGGGAAATGCCACCATGTATTGGTCTCTAGTTTAAAGCATCTACTCTATCACGTACATCATCCGAGCATCACTGCGGGATGTGCCCCAGCCTTTGGCTCGCCATTCCCCCTTTCTGTCACGCTGCCTGCTACCGGATGATGGGGCAGTGCTGGTGAATTCCATGGTGTGAGCCCATCGCCATGTTTTCAACTACGTAAAATTAGTTCCTCTGCCAAAAGGCAATCTGTGGTCTGCCATAAAGGTAGATATGGAACTTCAGTGATCATGCAAATGATGGCAGTGATAGCCTGACTCATGAGGAACAATCGCTGATCTTTCTGTGGCGAGCTGGTACAGCCAGGGAACTATGCCACTTCAGCGGCTCTTCTTCAGACTTTGCTCTTGGTTGGTTGACTATGCAAGTGGTAATAGAAAGAAAAGCTATTTTTATTTTGAATCCAGGCATGGGTATTATCATTGCCCCATAGCTACTATTCAATGTGCTTGTTGAACAAATGCAATGCAATCTAAGTAGCTCAGTCCCAGTGGATAAAACGTGACATAAATAGACCTGGAGGCCGGGTGTGGTGGCTCACACCTGTAATCCTAGCACACTGGGAGGCCAGGACAGGAGGATCCCATGAGGCCAAGAGCTTGAGACCAGCCTGGTCAAAATACCATGACCCTGTCTCAAAACAAAACAAAACAAAATGTTAATGTCTGGGGAGGAAAGCTTAAACAAACAAAAAAAAAGTCAGCTGGGCGCAGTGGCTCACATCTGTAATCCTAGCACTTTGGGAGGCCAAGGCAGGCAGATCACCTGAAGTCAAGAGTTTGAGATCAGCCTGACCAGCATGGTGAAATCCCATCTCTACTAAAAATACAAAATTAGCCAGGCATGGTGGCAGGTGCCCATAATCCCAGCTACTTGGGAGGCTGAGGCAGGAGAATCGCTTGAACCCAGGAGGTGGAGGTTGCAGTGAGCCAAGATCGCATCATTGCACTCCAGTGGAGGAGACAGAGAGAGATTCTGTGTCAGAAATGAAAAGAAAAAGAAAAGAAAAGAAACAATCATCACAGACATTAAGAATTAGAGTTAACTAAAAAAAAAAAAACTGTCCCTTTTGTTTATAATGAAGTTTGCATTTTTAATTTTTAGCACTGGAATTACATTAAATAGCATCATAAGACACCACAAGCAAGCCTATAGAATTCCATTTAACTAGCAGAAATTTATAATGGTATTAATGCGGTTTTCTTATTGACAGGGAAATTCGGTACATGGTTTTTCTACTAATTGGTTGAGGGTGAGATGAAGGATGCCCCATGTTGTTCCAAGGTCTTAGATCCTTCCTCCAACACCATCAACATAGTTCATCAGATACATCTGTTATCCTACTGTAACCGTTAACAGTATATACCCTTTCATTTTCCAGAGTATCTCAGAAGGAAAATGATGCTATGTTAACCTTACCCATGAGCCACTTCCTGATAATAGTTACATGATTCTAGGCAGGCACCAGGTCAAGGTGAGCATGCCTCTGCTGGGTGCAGGGATCTTCCACAGGGAGAGTCGGCTGACCTAAGCCAGTCACATCAGATTCCACAGGGAGAGTCGGCTGACCTAAGCCAGTCACATCAGATTCCACAGGGAGAGTCGGCTGACCTAAGCCAGTCACATCAGATTCCACAGGGAGAGTCGGCTGACCTAAGCCAGTCACATCAGATTCCTTCCCTCTACTTTTTAAAACAAAGCTTAGGGTCAGTCAATTTCTCTTTGATGGCAGCATTCATTTGTGACGTATTAATATCAAATCTATGGCTGGAAGTATTTCCCCCTCTAAGGATGGAAAACTCTTTTACTTCAGGGAGAACACAGCCAACGAGCAGAGAGAAGTAGACGTTAGTGATCCCAGGGAAAGGCCTGGAGCCCTTTGAGTGTTAGTCAGCCTGGACGCCTGTATTTTGCTTGAGGAAACTCTCACAGAATTCTCAGCCCTCAAAATTCTCCCTGAGTGCCCTACTCCTAAGGATTGAGTTTTTGCCAGTTGTGACCAAACCATTCAAAATTTGATCCCTAAAATCAATGTACTGCAAGTGATAGACCCAAAACTATGGAACTATCAAGATTATGCCATAAGACAGTGAAGATTTATTGCAGACTGAACAACTGGCCACATTTATAATGCAGGTGTACCACAGTTGGCTAAGTTATCATCTGTTGTTTCTTGTTCGTCTTTCTTATTGACAGGGAAATTTGACAGGGAAATGTTGTATCATCATGTTGTTTCTTTATATATTTTCAGTGAATCTGGAAATTTTAGGAATGTTGTTAGGAACGTTTTAGTACATTGTAGTGTTTTGAGTAAGTATTGTGCCCTTCAGTCCTACAGTGACAGAATGAGAGCAAGTAAGTGAGAAAGAGGAGGAAATCATGTCACATATTACAACATAGAGGAAGCTCAAAAACTTTATACTAAACAAAATAAGCCAGCTACAACACAAAAGGCCAAATACTGTGTAATTCCCTTTACATGAAGTGTCTAGAGTAGTCAAGATCACAGAAATAGGAAGTGGAAAGGTGGTTACCAAGTTCTGAGGGGATGAGAGTCAGGAAATTGGTGTTTGATGGGTACAGAGTTTCAGTGTTGCAAGATGAAAACTTTCCAGAGATCTGTTGTTCAACGATACAAATATACTTAACATTACTGTACTGTACTCTTCAAAATGGTTCAGATGGTTAATTTAATGCTACATCATTTTCCTACCATAATAAAAGTATGCCATCAAAAAGACAATCCATGATAAATGGGATAAAATATTTGAAAATTATATGTGTAACATATTTATTAATGATATAAATTATATTTATAATAATATAATTTATATATTATCATCTACATAATGTCATGTCACAAAATTATATTATAATGTCACATACATTTTTAAAAGATTAAAACATTCTGAAACTATTATTGCATATTAGTGAATAGCAGACTTATATGAAATAGAAATACTTTTAAACAGTTTTGTTGGCTCATTTTAATTTTTTTAGCAACATAGTTGTTGCTACGTTGCCCAGGCTACAGTGCAAAGTGGCTTTTCACAGGAGTGATCATGGCGCACTATAGCCTAAACCCCTGAATTCAAGTGAACTCAAGGCCTCAGCCTCTTAAGTAGCTGGCATTACAGACACTCACCATCATGCCTGGTATGAAAATATTTTTAAATGAGTTAAATTGTATGGAACTGACTCAGGAAGAAATGTAAAACCCAAATTATCCTACAATACTATAGAAACTGAATCAGGGATGAGAAAATATTTCCATAAAGAAAATATCCAGCATACAGAAGAGAATAATAGACATTGGAGACTCCAAAAGTGGGGAAGTTGGTGTGGAAGAGGGGATTGGAAAGTTACCTATTGGGTATAGCGTTCATTATTTGAGTGATAGGTAAGTTATAAAAACTCAGACTTTACTACTGTGCAATATATCAGTGTAACAAAACTGCACTTGCATGCTCTAAATCAATTTTTTTAAAAAAGAACAAAAAATCCAGCATGAGTACTTGCAAAGGTGAATTGTACTCAATATTTAAGCAATATATGTGTTTTTAACGCATGCAAAGTCTTCAGGGGAAAGTAGAAATATGATTTAACATATTTTAGATATTTAGATGTAGCTTCACACCAAAACCACACAATGGCATTAGAAGAAAAAGAGTGACAAGCCAATCCTTACAGGAGACATAGGTTTCAGTACAACAAATAAAACAGTACATCAATAAACAATCATGACCACATTCGAATTACTCCAGTAGTGCAAATTTGCATCAATGTAATGAAACCTATTATAACAGATCAACACAATAACACATGATAAAATGCTAAAATTATCTCACTATAGAAAAATATTCAACAAAGTACCATTCAAGAAAAAAGTCACCCCTGGACACTAGGGTGAAATAAATTTTCTCTTCCATCTAGTTAATAGATCAATATTAATTACATTGAAATAAAATAAGATGGCTAAGAAGAATTTCTTCTATTATGATTTAGTAGACTTGGGTTATTGTTGTCAATAATTATAATAATTTATGAATATCGATTTTAGATATTAAGAGAAGTTAGAAAGTTAGTGAGAATCCTTGAGATAAATACATGAAGCCATGCAAGTTCATATACCACTATCAAGTTTGAGATATGTTTTTCAATATCCCATTTGATAATGCATCAAAAATAATATTATTTGTTGGCAGAATATATAAACATGTGAAAAATATAATGAACAATGAACAAACATAATTAAATAGGATTATATACTGTGTTCATGAATAGAATTTTTCAATGTCATAAAGCTATTATCAGTTATCCAAAATTTGCACGAAAATACCAGTCAATGGTATTGATGAGGTTTATGAGGCCAAGAAGCAAATATTATGTGTCTGTAGAATATTAATTGGCCAGACAAGCAAGATATTTGTAAAGAAAAAAAAGTGTGACTACTTTTTTTTGAAATTCTTTTTAATTGTAGTAAGCCAAATCATGACTGTAAGTTACATGTACTGGGATAATAAAATAGATAAAAGGAATAAATCAAGAAATAAGCATTGCATTAAATTTAATGACTTCTTAAACTTATCAGAATTCATCAGAAGAATTAATAATTTTGTTGAAAGAATTTTGAAAACGCGTGACACAAAACTGTAAGAAGATATTTGTCATGTATACATCTCGCCAACAAACCTACATCCAGCATATATAAAGTATACGTTTAAAAAAGTGGAAAAGACTGTCAATCCAGCCAAAATGGGCAAATGGTTTAAACAATCACTTCACAAAAGAGGACACCCAAATGATTAATTCAAAATATAAAATTTGATCACCTGTGTCAGGGAACTGCTAATCATGATGCTGTAGTGGGCAACAGCACTCACATCGCATAGCTGGTGTACTAAGTCCGGTAAGTTAATACGAGCACCCCCATCTTACTTGTTAATTCTTCCTTCATGGATAAGTCAGGATAAAGACATCTTATTAATATATCCTATCCAAGAAGAAAAGGAGGTACCAACTATCTAACTATGTTTGAGAATATTGAGTCCTAGCTTGAGACTCAAAGATTCCATCTTTTTAGAATCTCACTTGCTCAGTGGAAGCTGAAATTTCTCTCTCTCTCTCTCTGTTTTTCTCTTTTTTTCTTCTCTTGTATTTCTTTGAATTGGTTTCAGTACACGAAAGCATTAAGCATTATATGTCTATGATGGCAGAAGCACATATTTTTATATTCAAGGTAATTGGAAGCTTTTAATCTCTAAAATGCTGTGCGAGGAATGAGAGTTACTAGACTTTGAACCCTTAAAAAGATAAAGAAATCCGTAAGGAGTGGGAACATACAGATGTTAATAAACTATGACAGAGGTGCCACCCCTTCTGTGAAGCCACCTTGACCCCTGTTCTCAATACTTGAACACAGTTTGAATTTGCATGGTACTATACATATAAACTTATCCTATGTCAGCACTAATAACACTACATTTCTAACAATGATTTACTATACTTGAGCTTTCTGAGGAAAAAAGTTTATTCAGTTTGGTATCGCAACAGTTTAGGGCTTGGAAAATTATATTTGCTCAAACAATTAAATAAGTTCATTCATTAATTGTTACTTTTTTTTAGAGTTTCCATGTTTTTCATTCCTCTACTAAAAGTGAAATTTTCATAATTAAAATATTGTGTCTGCATCCAGGCAGTTAAGACCTTGATGCATTAATGTTTCAACGTACGTTTATTACTCTGATTTTACTGTGATGAGTTCCAAGTGTAAATCTTGAGATGTTGTGTTTATGAAAGTAAATTCTCCAGCTGTACTGTGATATTCTTAAAGTGAAATATGAGTTTTATTCATTCATGCTTCTCCTCAAATAGCGTGTCCAGAAGATGCTTAATAAGTTAATATTGGATAAAAGCAGAAAGATGTCATGATATTTATTTCTGTATTTGCTTCTACAGATTTTCCTTTCCATCATGCCTAGGATTACAGACATAAGCCACCGTTCTCAGCCCAACAACTGTATTTGTAACAGCCAAAAACTAGAAACAGCTCAAATGTTTATGAACAAGTAAATCAATAAACAAATTGTAGTATATTCTCACAATGGAATATTTTCCAGTAATAAACATGACAAACAATTGAGGTATGAAACAAGTTGTATAAATCTCAGACTAATTATGCTGAGTAAAATAAGCTACACCCCTTCCAAGTCTAATTTCCCCCCCACCAAGATTACATGGCTTATAATTCAATTTAGGTGAAATATGCACTAATCTATAGTGGTAGAAAACAGATCAGTTATTTCCTGGGAGGAGGGTTGTTTCATGGCTGAAGTGAGGGAAGCATTAGGAAAGAACTAAGGAACCATTTGGTGTGACTTGGCATAATAATATGTTCATTATCTTGATTGTGGGAATGGTCGCACCAGTGTTTACATAAGTCAAAACATAACAAATTATACACTTTATGTGAATTTCTTGTGTGTCAATTATACCTCCATAAAAGCTATTTAAAATAGAATTTAATAATATTTTTCTAATTTGTTATATATTTTTAACATGAAAAATACTAATTACTAATTTATATATTTCTAAATGTTTTAGGTAAAATATTAAAGCATTTTATTTTTCTTTTCCTTTGTGTAGGATCCATATTTGTACTTGGCAAGCTACATCCAAGATAAGCATTTTATTTATTTTCTAAATAAACTATACAATTTTTACATAATTGTTTTCTGATGGAGTCAGACCAAGATGCTATGTAATATGTGAGACAAAAAAGCCATGTATACCCGTCTATTCAGTCACCTCTTCCGCCAGTCTGCATTTTATTCCTCATAAGCCTTGATTTAGTTTATCGTTAAACATATAAAGACAATTAAAATACCCCTGGTCTTCTGGATCACAGACTTCAAGAAAGACATTAAGAAGCCCTGGAATGCCATATTCCAAGACATAGCCTCCACGGGCAGCAGAGCTTTGGGGTGAGGTCCAGGATGACTAAGGAGGTCCATGGAGATCACAAAGACAGCTTCCGCATGCTCCGTCTCACAGCCTGCTTGACCTCTTTGTTCCTCAGGCTGTAGATCAGGGGGTTCAGCATGGGGATGACGACAGTGTAGAATACGGACACTATTTTACTTTGCTCCATGAAGATGATGGCACTGGGTTGTGCATACATGAAGAAAACGGTACCAAAAAACAAGCACACTCCTGTCAGGTGGGAGGTGCACGTGGAGAAGGCTTTCTGGCGTCCCTGCGTGGTCGGGATCCTCAGAATTGTTGAGACGATGCAAATGTATGAGACCAGGACAATCAAGAAGGTACTGACAATAATGGAGCCACATAAACCAAGAAGAACCAGTTGGTTTATAAACGTAGACGAACATGAGAGGGACAAGAGTGGGGGGACATCACAGAAAAAGTCGTTGATCTCATTGGACCCACAGAAAGGCAACCTGAAGGTCATGGTTGTTTGAGCAACAGCATTGACTACACCCCACAAGTAGGATCCTGATATGAACAACACACAGACCCGGTGAGACATGCTCACAGAGTACAGAAGAGGGTTGCAGATGGCGGTGAAGCGGTCATAGGCCATGGCAGCCAGGAGGAAAGCCTCCGTGGTACCAAAGAGAGACAGGAAAAAGAACTGAGCAGCACACCCGCCAAAGGAAACCGTGTGGTCCTCTTGCACGGAGTTCACCAGAGCCCTGGGTGCAATTGTGGAAGAATAGCAGATGTCCAACAATGAAAGGCTTTGCAGGAAGGCATACATTGGGGTGTGGAGGTGTGCATCTACCCAGATAATTACAATCATGCCAAGGTTTCCCACCACAGCTATGCCATAGAGGATCAGAAAAATCAGAAATAGCATTGCCTGCATTCCGGGACCCCCTTGGAATCCAAGTAGAACAAACTCTGAGACATGTGTAAAATTCACCATTGTGTAACTGCAGAGAGAAAGAGAATGAGAGAGAGAGGGAGGGAGAGAGAAAGAGAAAAAGAGAGAGGGAGGGAGAGAGAAAGAGAAAAAGAGAGAGAGAGATGGGAGAGGAGGAGGAAGAAGAAGGAAAACAGTTGTAAGCCAAGGCAAAAATTACTTAATGCAATAATGTCTTGGTCTACTATGTTTTGTATTTCGTGTAAAGAGAAAAGTTCAGCTGTAAGAGAAAGAAATGGAAAATAAATAATCATTTATGTAGAAATAGTCTGCATCTATAAATATGGCGCCATATAATTCAACTCTAATCTCAAAATACTCAGGTGCTATGAGTAATTTTTTTTTTACTCCACATCATTAGCTTTTTTTTTTTTTAATTTAAAGAGGTCTCAAAATAAGATCAGAACGACATGACGACACCTGAGACTTAATTATTTAGTTAGTTTTTCTTTTCAAGAATTGTTAATCTGGCCTGAGGGAGATGCTGGCAAGTGGAGTTGATTATGTGTGTAAAATCAATTAACTAAGAATTTTTGGTCACATTTCTATCAGTTTCCTGGTACTACTAAAACAAACTATCTTAGATTTAATGGCTTTAAGCAATAGGAATTATTTAATTTACAGTTCCAGAGGACAAAAGTGGAGAGTAAGTTTTAAAGACCTATAATGTGTTAGCATGCCCATGTTTCTTTTGCAGGCTCTAGAGAAGAATGTGTTTGCTTTCCTTTGCCAGCTTCTAAAGTCCACCTTTTTTCAATGGTCCATGGCCCCTTTTTCTGCTTTTGAGACAGCAGCACAGCATCTTCTCTCCAACCTCTGCTTCTGGTCTTACATCTCCTGTACCCAACCATCGTACTTCCCTCTTAGAAGGAACTTAGTGATGACATTGGGACCTTCCAGATAAACCCGGATGGTATCTCA
The DNA here is from genome assembly GCF_000951045.1 of Mandrillus leucophaeus. NCBI lineage: Eukaryota > Metazoa > Chordata > Mammalia > Primates > Cercopithecidae > Mandrillus > Mandrillus leucophaeus. The sequence goes on along the minus strand of NW_012100621.1, from coordinate 32,452 downwards.
TCTCAACATTTTTAATATTCACATCTGCAAATTTCCTTTTACCATGTAAGGTAATATATCCACAGGCTTCATAATTTACCAGATGGACATCTTGGAAGGGCACTTTTTATCCTACCATACTATGTTTGATATATTTTGAATAGATTTATGAAATTTTGGTTATATTATAAGGTGAAAGAAATCTAACAGTATGTACTAGGTTTGTGATACAAATTAGACCTTTTTATTGTAATCACTGATGTGGCCTCTTTCTAAATCAGTGATTATCAACCTATTTTTATTTCTTTTTACCTGTAATAGCTCTCTCTCTCATACATTCCATTATTTATTAAATATTATATACAAAACAGTAATATATTTAGGCAGTTTACCTTAGGACTACTTGAACTATAAGAAGTTGGAATTCCACTGTGGGGTGTGACTTGCATCTGTGGAACAGGAAGCATGGGATAGAGCAATGCATGTGTTTGTATGTGTGCATGTATATGTGTGTGTGTTTGCATGTGTGTGGTAATTTGTCATTTGGAAATTTCCTGATACTGTTTCTTACTCTATACAAAATGGAAATAAACATACCCTGGGAAGATTCAAAGACAGAGTAAATGGACATTTTTATTCAGAATAAATGCAAAATGGAGATGAATTTGTTCTCTTTTCTTATGTACCATGGTTCATAAAATTTATACCATTAATTCAATAACTCTCAATTAATTTACTTTCTCGGTGAGAAAGTATCAGAAACTTTTTTTAAAAAATCATTACAACTTCCAATTCTCCAGATCTTTGGGATTTCATGAAGCTATAATCATACTTCTATGATTTTTTGACTTTCTTTGTGTTCTGATAATTTAGCCCAACTAAATATGGGAGCACATTGTTTCTATGTAAGCTCCAGGCTCCAAGAGAAGATTGTGCTGTTTACTTCACCGATCAAACTTGAGCAAATAGAATAACACTTGGCTGAGATTCAAGACTCAAATAAATGTATTGGGTGAATGAATAAATGACTCCTCAATGAATGGAATTGATTTCATGAGTGGAACTGATTTCACATGCTTTTCATAACGGGCAAAGTGTAACACAATTCCTTACTTTGAGTATTAGAGTTTATGTTGTTGGAAGTCTAGATTCCAAGATCTAAAGTAAAGTCTAAGTAGAAACAAACAAATCACAAAGCCATTCCATGTTTAAGGAGAAGCAAAGCAAGTCATTTTTATGTTAAACAGTAGTTACAGTTTATGGTCATAAGTGCATGCTGCTGCACTTTTGAGATCCAATAAACATGGTGTAGATAGTATTATTTTATCTTAGAGGGAGGCAAATTTTAGAGTAGTATAAACCAAATGACTCCCAGAGAAACAATGCGTGTTCTCGTCTCACCAAAGGCCATTCATTTTCCTAGAAAAGCCAGTGCAACAGAATCTCACAAAAGAAAGGAAGTATCAGCAACAACCACAGAAAAATTATGTACCTGATTTTTCCTTTTTTGTGAACACTGGAGGACTTAACATTCATTTAACCGATGGTCCCAGTTTTGGGTGCTTTGATATGAGTATTCGTGGTTGCACTGTAATATTTGTGGCAATTATTAACTAATATTACACTGGCAAAAACCACAATTACTTTTGCACCAATCTAATAAACTGACAGAAAATAAAATAGCACAAATTTAATTCTGAGATAAAAAGCTAACATTTATTGGACAATTGCTATAGGCTAATCAATCTAAAAAATTTAAATGATCTTTATTTTATTTAATGCTCACAGAAGCTCCAAGCCCCAAGCACATGCTAATATTAGTAAGTTCTTCAAGGGAAATTAAGAAATGTGCCAGGTTTTCCCTCTAGAAAATAACCGAGTTTTTCTACCTTACTCCAGGGCCTAATCTCTTGCCCTCTCATTGACTTGCCATTGTTTTAATCCAAGCCCTCATGTCAAGATCAGTGTCTCTGGCAATGCTGTGTGCTAATGTGTTTCAGATTTTTTGCTGGATCATTATCCCTTGGTGCAAAACATTTAGTGTACTCACTAGAATCCCACTATCTTAAGAGGTAGCACAAAGCAAGTCATCAAGCATGGCGTCTAATTCTGATTAGGTCAATAACGAGTTTTGTGATGAGAAATATATGCATAAAATCTTTTGAGACAGAAGCCTTGAAATAGCTGATTGCCAAGATTCATTCATTGTTAATACTATTAATTTTTTTCATTGTATTATATCTTACTCTATCTGTTTGTTATATCTGTGGAGATAAGGTGGAAAATCTAATGAAACATTAACCATGATGTCACAATACTTCGGTGTTTCTTTGGATTAATACTATCAGCAAATACCAACTTATAAATGAAAGAATATTTGAGGATATAATGGTGTGAAAATCAATGTAATATTAGAGTGTTCCCTGAACTCTAAATCTGGAAATGCATTTCTAGCTTCTAATCTGCCAATAGCCCAATAAAAGAGTTGAGCAATGTGCTTTGTGATGTTCGGTAGTGAGACAGATTGAGTAGATTTCCCATACGAGGCAGGGGCCTAACCATTATAAAAACGTTGGGTCATTTGATTCTTCTGAAAACCATATGAGGTTTCCCTATAATTACTTTCATTGTACAGATAGGAAAAACAAGATTGAGAAAGTCAGAGACTTTATCCAAGTTCATACTACTAATAAACAGGGAAGTCACAATGTGAGCCCAGAACGTTTGGCTCCAGAACCCACACCACTCTGCCTATTTATTAGAGACCGGAATAAACTGTTCATACTTTTAAATTTTGTTTTTTTACGCTTACAAAATGAAATCAAAGCATTATTATTTTTATGATACACTTGTATTTTAAATTTGTATCAGTGATCCTCAACTTAAAAGATGTAAATATTGATCTACATACTTTTAAATAACCATGATACAGGATGTTGTAGAAACACATTTTACTCATGTGAAAGAAACACAGTGATATGGGCACTATACTACAAAATGTCAATGGAGTATAATGGTTAACATCAAGAACTCTGGGGAGTACAGCGGTTAACATCAAGAACTCTGAGGCCAGCAGCCCTGGGTTCAAACACTTGTACTTGCTTGGACAAATGCCTCATTCTTTTTATATTTTATTAGTCTGACCTATCAAATGTAAGCATTAAGAGCATGTGCTTCATTGTGAGGGCTAAAGCACTTCACAGATGAAAGTACTTTGGAGATCTCTTGGTAAATAAGCACAATGTAAGTATTTCCGTTGTTAATAATATTATGTTTTGTACAATGTAAGTGCAATGCACATATTGTCATTATTGTTTTTAGCATAATAAATACAATCTAAGTCAGTATTAATATTATTATTGAGTCTATTATTGACCAATGCTATTTGTTTTGTCTTGTTTTGTTTTGTTTTGAGATGGGGTCTCACTCTGTCACCCAGGCTGGAGTGCAGTGGTACGATCTTGGCTCACTGCAACCTCTGCCTCCTTGGCTCAAGTGATTCTCCTGCCTCTGCCTCCTGAGTAGCGGGGATTAAAGGCACCTACCATCACACTGACTAATTTTTGTACTTTTAGTAGAGATGGCATTTTATCATGTTGGCCACGCTGGTCTCGAACTCCTCGGCCTCGGCCTGCCAAAGTGCTGCCAATACTGTTTTAATTGAGGTCTGCCATTTTCATAGATTAATTGGAGTTCATCAGTAAACTGTGATTGACTTATATTGCTCACCTAATTTACTAGAATTTATATCTATTTAATTGAATTGGTTACAGGGTCTTTGTATAATCATTTTACGTTCTCAGTAAAACAAGTCTCACCTAAATTTCATGCGTGACGTCTTTCTCTTTCTTGCTGACTCTCGGGTGCCTCATCAACTCTGCAGTTAGTAAAGTCCACACAAAATTTCCACAGCACTGTTTTTCCAGGAATAAGAGCAAGAATTATAATATTGTTTTCCTCAGTGTTGGTCATTTGAGATTTATTCCCCAAGGTTTTATTGTAACAAGAGTGGTTTGACTCATTCAAGGGCTATAACTTGGCAAGAAGACAGAATGAAGTCCCAGAGTAAAGATTTGAGAGCAAAACAAAACAAAAGAAACCCCAATCACAAGCCTATCTGTTAAACAATAATAAGTATACCATACTTGTCAGTTTTGAGGATGAAAACTTTAATAGAATTTGATCTGCTTTTACTTTAGGCCCCATGACCACAGATGTAGAATAGAATAAACACGTATGATCAAATCTATATCATATCTGTCAGGTGTCTAGATTTCTGATGACCTAAGCAAATTCAAGGATAAAACTACATTATTTATATATACTTCTTAACACATTTAAAGCTATATTTGGGTTACAGTGATTTTAATAGAAAATAGGTAGTGAAAAAGAAATAAGGATTTTGCTTTATGTGTTTCTGATTATAATGACAACTAATATCCAAAGCACTTACAATAATTGCTGTTAATGTATGTTAGGTATTACCCCATATAATACAAGAACGTGATTGCTTATATTATCTTTGAAATATTTATTATTTCCTGAATTGTGTATTAAAAAATTAAGGGGTTGAAACATCAAGAAAGCATTGATTTTCCATTCTTGAGTTACCTCACTTGGAATAATAGTCTCCATTCCCATCCAGGTTGCTGCGAATGCCATTTATTCACTCCTTTTTATAGCTGAGTAGTATTTCTTTGTACATATATGCCACAGTTTCTTTATCTATTCATTGATTGATGGGCATTTGGGCTGGTTCCACATTTTTGCAATTGTGTATTGTGCTGCTATAAACATGTGTGTCCAAGTGTCTTTTTCATATAATGACTTCTTTTCCTCTGGGTAGATACCCAGTAGTGGGATTGCTGGATCAAATGGTAGATCTACTTTCAGTTCTTTAAGGAATCTCCACACTGTTTTCCACAGTGGTTGTACTAGTTTACGTTCCCATCAGCAGTGTAGAAGTGTTCCCTTTTCACTGCATCCATGCCTATATCTATTACTTTTTGATTTTTTTATTATGGCTATTCTTGAAGGAGTAAGGTGGTATCACATTGTGGATTTTATTTGCATTTCCCTGATAATTAGTGGTGTTGAGAATTTTTTCATGTTCTTTGGCTCTTTGTATATTCTTTCTAGAGAACTGCCTATTCATGTACTTAGCCCACTTTTTGATGGGATTGTTTTTTCTTGCTTTTTGTTTGAATTCATTGTAGATTCTGGATATTAGTCCTTTACTGGATGTATAGATTGTGAAGATTTTCTGCCACTCTGTGTATTGTCTGTTAACTCTGCTAATTATCTGTTTTGCTGTGTAGAACCTTTTTAGCTTAATTAAGTCCCATCTATTTTCTTGGTTTTGTTGTATTTGCTTTTGGGTTCTTGGTCATGAAGTCTTTGCCTAAACCAATGTCTAGAAAGGTTTTCCCATCGTCATCTTCTAGATCAAATAAATAAGAATATTTAGAACTAATAAAAAAGCCTATAGAATTTATATATTAATAATATAATTCATTAGTTTTTCGTTAACTGATGGCATCCATGTACACAGCACCCATCTCAAGAAACAGTATCACCAGCAATATAGAAAAAATTTTAAAGAGTTCCCTCAAGTTTACCTTTTGTAATTTTCACACTCATATATTTATTTAATCAGTATAAAAATTTTATAATATATTTCATATACATTTTACAGAAGTGGAAATGGAGTCACTTAAGATTCAAGTAATATCCTCAAGGCTTGAAAGTAAATAATTGTGGGGCAGTGATTGTTACTCAAATTGTTGGACAATAGAACTGTGGTTCACAGTATGTGGCTACTAGCCATATTGGACAATTATATCTGAATTTAAATAAAATTAAATTACCTATAATTTAAAATGCCACTTTTTGATTAAACTAGCTACTTTTCAAGTGCTCAATTGCCACATGTTGTTCCACATAAGAAACAACACCAACACAGACCATTCTTATTAATGCAGCAAGTTCTGTTGGGAGTACTGCTCTGCAACCTTCATGCTTAACTCCTATACTATCCTTCATTCATCCAATGCAATATTCTGTGATGGAAATTTAAGCCTCAAATTTCTAAGACTTAATGAAACTTTATTTTTCTATTATAGCATATGCCCAATATAGGACAGAGGGAAATTCTGCTACCTATTGCTTTTAAGGCGCCAGACTAACATTGATATACCATCTTTGGAAACTGGCATTTTTTTTTTGAGATGGAGTTTCCCATTTGTTGCCCAGGCTAGAGTGCAATGGTGCAACCTCGACTTGCTACAACCTTGGCTCACCACAACCTCCACCTCCCAGGTTCAAGTGATTCTCCTGCCTCAGCCTCCCGAGTAGCTAGGATATAGGCATGCACCACCTTGCCTGGCTAGTTTTGTATTTTTAGTAGTGATGGGGTTTCTCCATGTTGGTCAGGCTGATCTCGAACTCCCTACCTCAGGTAATCCACCTGCCTTGGCCCCCCAAAGTGCTGGGATTACAGGTGTGAGCCACCAAACCCAGCCGGAAATTGGCATCAAAACACTAAATTTTAGGTTTCTAAGTCAGGGAAAATGAGTAACATGAAGAATTCATGCATGTGTATGTTCATTGCAGCACTAGTCACAATAGGAAAGACATGGAATCAACTCAAATGCTCATCAATGAGAGACTGGATAAAGCAAATGTGGTACGTATGTGCCACGGAATACTATGCAGCCATAAAAAAGAATGAGATCATGTTCTTTGCTGCAACATGGCCACCATGCTAAGCATAAGTGGGAACTAAGCCATAAGGATACAAAGAATGATACAGGGACTTTGAGGACTCAGGAGGAAAGGGTGGGAAGGGGGTTGAGGGATAAAAGACTACAAATTGGGTTCAGTGTATACTGCTCGGGTGATGAGTGCACCAAAATCTCACAAAGTACTACTAAAGAACTTCCTCATGTAACCAAATACCACCTGTTCCCCAAAAACCTATAGAAATAATATTTTTTTTTAAAAAAAGATACAGAACAGGTCAGGTGCAGTGGCTCACACTTGTAATCTCAGCACTTTGGGAGGCCAAGGCAGGCAGATCACTTGAGGTCAGGAGTTTGAGACCAGCCTGGCCAACATAGTGAAACCCCATCTCTATTAAAAATACAACAATTAGCCGGGCGTGGTGGTGCGCACCTGTAGTCCCAGCTACTCGGTGACTGAGGCAGGAGAATCGCTTGAACCCAGGAAGCAGAGGTTGCAGTGAGCAGAAATCAGACCACTTCCCTCCAGCCTGGGCAATGGAGCAAGACACTGTCTCAAAAAACAAACAAACAAACAAACAAAAAACACAAAAAAACCAGAACCTTTCCATCACCAAAGGATCCCTCGTGTAGCCCGTTTTAACAACACCTCCTTACCTCCCACTTCTCTTTCCTCTTCCATTCCCTACCCCCGCAACAACTAACCTGTACTTTATTTCCATAATTGTCATTTTAAGAATGTTATACAAATATTTAATAGAATCATACAACATGTAAAAAAAAGAAAGCATAGAAACATTATTTACAGAGTAACTGATGGAGTTAGAATTTGAATAAAATGCAAACTAACTTCATGGATTATGCAGTTTGCCCTCATATTCCCTGAAGACTTATTGAAATTGTTTCTATTCTATAAGGATTAAATTCTAGTATGCGTTTTGGGAAACTTGACAAAATGAAATGACCTCTCTTATTTAGAAATCTAGCACTATGATTAAAAAAAGTATAATGAATGCAAAAATATCATCCATGATGTATAAAATGTTGTGCATGTTGTAGGAAAATGTGGACAAACAACAAAGTAAATAAATACCTTCATGTCTGCATGTGTTTGTGACTGAGTGATAAAACTGACATAAAGATTTTTTTAAAACACAGCAAAGGAGGTGTGTAATGGTAGACAGTAATAGAAGTTTTAAAGGCAGACAATACACAGAGTTTAGGAAATCTGTAAGGAGGAGACAAAAAATTGATTTATGGTGAGAAGAAATGTATGCTTACATAATTTCTACCTAATCCTTTTAGAAGGGAAAACAAGCAAACAGGGTTTGACTGTACTTAGTATTTTTTAAATTTTTCTTAACCAGGCCTAAGAGGTGGTTAACTTACATGTGAACTTCTGGAGTGACACAAGGTAATATCAACTTTTCACATAAGTTTGCCTAATTCAAAACACTTTCTTGAAGGATAAAGTATGTTGTATCTATTTAGGATTATCTGAATAACTATCATGGTTTCATCTGCCAGCCAATTCAATAATTCAAACTAATCATTTATACTTTTTTACAAGTATTGTTATCAAATGTTTGGCTAAATTAATAAACTATGCAATCAAATTACTTCTTACTTTGTGTATGGTTGTAATTAATTCAATTATCTCTTACTGAGAGATTTGTTTCAGATGAACCTTAATCGTGAACAAAGGCTAAGTGGGAGAAAGAATATGAGAAGACGTGTGTGTGTGTGTGTGTGTGTGTGTGTGTGTGTGTGTGTGAATAACATGTATAATCTCTATACACGTCTCTGTGTATCTTTCTATATATAGTATATAGATTGTGTGTATATACATATATATGTGTATGTATATACACACAGACACATAGGCAAACACACTGCACATGTATAGTATAAGGCTAAGTGGGAGAAAGAATATAGGGAAATGTGTGTGTGTGTGTGTGTGTGTGAAAATATCTATGTATAATCTCTATACACTTCTGTGTATCTCTCTATAGCATATAGTGTGTGTGTATGTATACATATATATGTGTACATATGTGTATATAGATACATATATATACACACACACATAGACACATAGGCGAACACACTGCACATGTATGGTATTTATATTCATAAAAAGGTATTGGACCCTATATTTTGTTTATATGTCTCTGTAAGTAAATTTTTAAAACCCTATCTGAATATACATTTACTTAATTTTTTAAATTGTCATCATTCAGTGTTCTGTGCAGGAAATACACACGAGGTAGAAGAAAAGGCACACATAATACTTTTAAGGGTAAACAGCCTTTATCCCAAGTATATGGCAATACAGATATAATAAGCAAATCACAGTGGGAAAGGGATAAGAAAAAGTGTATCTATATATTTACACTCACCAGACTATGGAGGAAGCATGAGCAGACCAGAAAGCAAGAGCCTGGGCTCCAGAGTCGGCCACTACACTCACCAGATTGTGGAGGACTCATCACTAGCTGGGAAGAAACAGCCTGGGCTCCAGAG
>NW_012100621.1:2779-23005 GCF_000951045.1 Mandrillus leucophaeus | reverse complement strand
CGGCCACTACACTCACCAGATTGTGGAGGACTCATCACTAGCTGGGAAGAAACAGCCTGGGCTCCAGAGTCGGCCGCCTGTCCATGCACAGACGAGGAGAGGTCTCATGAAGCTTTGGGGTGGTCTGCGACCCTAGCTCTTTCTGTAACGAGTTGTTTGGCACGGGCCCAGTCATGAGGGCCCTTCACGACTGGATTCAAGGAACACAAAGAGGTCAACTTGTTTTTGGGATTGTCTGTTGTTTTCAATAGCTAATGTATGGAAACAGATTTCTCCAAAACAGAGCTGGATGAATGCCTCAGGGGGCTCATGCAACCTGTTCCAGGACTTGGTGACCATTGTTTGTGTCCATGTCCAACTGAGTTCAGATTTAATATTTAACTTTTCCTCCACATTCAGTTTCTTTAAATAGGCATCAACTTCATTTTGAACAACTGTGTGATATTTTACTGACTCTTAATTTATTGAATTCTTCCACTGTTTATATTAATAATTACACAAGTTATTGCCAGGTTTTCTCCAGTTTAAACATAGTTTTTATAAGCCCATTTTGTAAACTAATGCAGGAACAGAAAACCTAATATCACATGTTCTTACTTATAGGTGGGAGCTAAACAATGAGAACATATGGACACACAGAAGAGAACAACAGATACCAAGGTCTACTTGAGGGCAGAGGATAGGAGGAAGTAGAGGATCAAAAACCTACCTATCAGGTACTATGCTTATTATCTGGTGATGAAATAATGTGTATACCAAATCCCTGTGGTATGCAATCTACCTGTCAATAGAGAATATCTACTTAGAAAACCTATTCTTCAAACACGAAGAATCTAATAGTAATCCAATAAGCTCTCATATGTTGAATATTATGACTAATATTCAACAAATATATCAAATAATATATATCAAAATATATATTTGATATATATAGGACAAATATATCAAAATAATAATAACTAGGGCAATTTGTTAAGAGGTAGGCAATTCAAAACTATATAAATTGAAACAACAAAAATTCAAACTGTGGGCAGATGGAGTTAAAATGCAGAGGATATTTTTTAAACATTTTTCCCTTTTTCCTTTCTTTGTGATGAACATTCATTTGTTATCTGTTCATAATAACTTGTTGGAACTATATTTTTGTAAGCCTCATGGTAACCACAAAGCAAAAATCTATAATATATACAGTGAAAATAAAAAACAAATAATTAAAACATAATATCAGGAAAAACATCACCTAATCACAAATGAAGACAGTAAGAAAGAAGGAAAAGATAAAAGGAGTTATAGCACAACCAAAAAACAAGTAGCAAAATGGCAAAAGTAAATTCTTATCTATCAATAATAACACTGAATGTAAATGGACTAAATTCTTCATTTAAAAGACATTGAGCAGTTGAAGCCAAGGTAGAGCCAACTATATGCTGCCTACAAGAAACTCATTTCAGCTATAAGAACACACATAGACTGAAACGAAAAAATGAATAAAAAATCATGCAAATTGAAACTACAAAAGAGCAGGAATAGTTACACTTCTATGAGATAAAATAGCCTTAAAGTCAAAACTGTGAAAAGAGACAAAGAAAGTTATTATGTAAGGACAAAAGAATCACCACAGCAAAAGGATACAATTGTAAATATATATGGATTCAGCCCCAGAGCAACAAAATATAGAAAGCAACTACTAATAGAGCTAAATAGAGAGATAGACTGCAATATAATAATAGACAGGTTTTAATACCCCACTTTCAGTAATAAACAGATCACCCAGACAGAAAACCAGCAAAGAAATGTTAGTGTTAACCTACACTCCAGACCAAACGGACCTAATAGTCATTTATAGAACATTAAATTCAACAGCTGCAGAACACACATTTTCCTGATCAGCACTTGGAACATTCTCCATGACAGATCATATATTTGGCAACAAAAGTCTCAACAAATTCAAAAAGCTAAATCATATCAAGTAGCATTTTTCCCCCACTGGATTTTTAAAATTAATTTTAATTTTAAGTTCTGGGGTGCATGTGCAGGATGTGCAGGTTTGTTACATAGGTAAACGTGTACCATTGTGGTTTGCTGCACCTGTCAACCCATCACCTAGGTATTAAGCCCAGCATGTATTAGCTGTTTTTCCCAATGCTCTACTTCCACCCCTCGACAGGCACCAGGCTGTGTTCTCCCCTCCCTGTGTCCATGTGTTCTCATTATTCAGCTCTCACTTATCAATGAGAATGTGTGGTGTTTGGTTTTCCTGTTCCTGTGTTAGTTTGCTGAAAAGCATGGCTTCCAGCTCCATCCATGTCCCTGCAAAGGACATGATCTTATTCCTTTTTATGGCTGCACAGTATTTTATGGTGTATATGTACCCATATTTTCCTTATCCACTCTATCACTGATGGGCATTTGGGTTGATTCCACTGATCATTAGAGAAATGCAAATAAAAACCACAATGAGATACCATCTCATGCCAGTCAGAATGGCGATTATTTAAAAGGCAAGAAACAACAGATGCTGGTGAGTTGTGGAGAAATAAGAAAACTTTTACACTGTTGGTGGGAATGTAAGTTAGTTCAACCATTGTGAAACACGGTGTGGCGATTTCTCAAAGATCTGGAACCAGAAACACTATTTGACGCAGCAACCCCATTGCTGGGTATATACCCAAAGGAATATACATCATTTTATTACAAAGATGCATGAATTTGCATGTTCACTGCAGTGCTATTCAAGTATCTTTTTCTTTCTTTTACCATGATGTACTAAACTAGAAACAAATTAGAAAAGGTAGTTTGAAAACTATACAAATACATAGCAATTAAGCAACATGCTCCTAACTGCAGAATAAGTCAGTGAACAAATTAAGAGGAAAATTTAAAAATTTCTTAAAACAAATGAAAATGGAAACACAACATACCTAAACCTATAAGATACAGCAAAAGCAATACACAGAGGAAAGTTTATAGCAATAAACACCTACATCAAAAAAGTGAAAAATATTTCAAATAAACAGCCTAACAATGCATCTCAAGGAACTAGAGAAGCAAAAACAAACCAAGCTCAAAGTTAGTAGAAGGAAATAAATAATAACAATCGAAGCAAAAATAAATGAAATTATAGCTAAAACAAAATGCAAAATATTAACTGAACAAAAAGTTTTTTTAAAAAAAATAAAACTTTAGCTAGATCAACTCAGAAAAAAAGAGAGACAACCCAAATAAATAAAGTTAAAAACAAACAAAAAGACATTACAACAGATACCACAAAAATACAAAGGATAATTAGAGACTATTTGAACAACTATATGCCAACAACTTAGAAAATCTAAAAGAAAAGAATAGGCCAGGCATGGTGGCTCAGGCTTGTAATTTCAGAACTTTGGGGGGCCAGCGTGAGCAGATTGCTTGAGCCCAGGAGTTTGAGACCAGCCTGGGCCACATGGCAAAACCCTGTCTCTACAAAAAATACAAAAAAAAGAATGAAAAAAAAAAAGAAATTAGCTGGACGTGGTGGATATGTCTGTAGTCCCAGGTACACGTGAGACTGAGGTGGGTGGATTACCTGAGCCTGGGAAGTTGAGGCTGCAGTGAGCCATGATTGCACCACCGCACTCCAGCCTGGTGAAAGAGTGAGACCTTGTCTCAAAAATAAATAAATAAAGTAAAATAAAAACTTCTTGGACTCATACAGCCCTATCAAAATTGAACCACCAAGAAACAGAAAGCCTGAACAGAACAATAGCAAGTAACAAGATCAAAGCATTGCATATCAATAAAAATATAATTACTGTATATACAGTTGTGTATATCAACAATTAAAAATGTATATAAAATTTTCTAAAAATCAAGGAATTTAACCATGTTAACAGATTAAAGTAGAAAATTTATATGACTTTCAATGGATATAGAAGTAGCATTTGACAAAGTCATCACACATGCAACTTAAAAACTCTCAGAAAACCAAAAATAAAAGGAAATGTCCTCCATTGATAAAGGACAATTACAAAAAGCTTACAGTCAATATCTTAATAAACAGTGAAACACTGAATGCTTTTTCCTTAAAATGTGGATTTGAACGAGCAGGTCCACTCTTAACTTTCCCATTCATCACTGGATTAGAAGTATTAGCCAGTGTAATAATGCATTAAAGATAAAACATATGTATTGGAAAGGCAGAAGGAAAACCGTGTTGACTCACAGATGACACAATTATGTACATACGAAACCCTTAGAAATCTAAAAAGCAACTTTAGAAGTAATTACTGAATTGTTCATGGTCAAAATACAAAGACAATATAAAAATCAACCATCTTAATGTATATTTGCAACAACTGGACAGTGAAATTAGAAGTGTCATTTAAAATATAATAAAAATAATGGAAAATTCTTAGAGAATAGTGGACTGAAATAAACTGCAAACTACAAACCACTGCTGAGAGAAATAAAAAAACACCTATGTAAATTCAAAGTTACAACTTTCTCTCATGTTGGGAGACACATTGCTGTTAAATGCCAAGTATCTCCAAATTAGGCTCTATATGTATATATTCAGTACATTTCCAACTATCTCCAAATTAGGCTCTATATGTATATATTCAATACATTTCCAACTTAAGTCACAGTAAATTTTTTGAGACTATTGACAAGTTGATTCTAAAATATATTTGCCTATAATTTATCATCATTACCACACTCTTCCTGATACTTCTTGAAGTTAGAATAAGTCTTTCAAATTTACACATATTTTCCAAGATTGTTTTGAGTATTATTTCATATGTATTTAAATTTTTTTTTTTTTTTTTTTTTTGAGACGGAGTCTCGCTCTGCCGCCCAGGCTGGAGTGCAGTGGCCGGATCTCAGCTCACTGCAAGCTCCGCCTCCCGAGTTTACACCATTCTCCTGCCTCAGTCTCCCGAGTAGCTGGGACCACAGGCGCCCGCCACCTCGCCCGGCTAGTTTTTTGTATTTTTTAGTAGAGACGGGGTTTCACCGTGTTAGCCAGGATGGTCTCGATCTCCTGACCTCGTGATCCGCCCGTCTCGGCCTCCCAAAGTGCTGGGATTACAGGCTTGAGCCACCGCGCCCGGCCTGTATTTAAATTTTCAAACAGATCAATGAAACAGCAGAGAGTCCAGAAAGAGGCTGATTCATTTATGATCAAATTATTGTCAAGAAAGACATCAGAGCTATTGAAAAATCTCTTCAAAATATTATGTTGGAAAAACTGTATATCCATATTGGAAAAAACTATTAATTACTACCTCATACTGTACACAACATTTAATTTGAGAGAAATCATAGAGTTGAGCATAAAATGTAAAATTCTAAGGTTTTAGAAGAAAGCAGTGGGGTATGCAAAAACTTCTTTTGAAGACACAGAAAGTACTAATCTTCACCAAAACGATAAAATTGACAGGATATTAAAAATATATGCGTATCAATGGACGTGTTGAAGAAAATAAAAAGGCAAGCCACTGTGGGAAAATATTATTAACATACGTGTATTTAATCATGGATTTGTGTTCTAAATGTATATTGAATTCCTGCAATACAATAGCAATGACAATAAATCAAGTTAAAAGGTGGAAAAACAGACTTGAAAGACACTTAACAAAACATAATATACAAATGTCCAATAAACAATGAAATAAAGCTTATTTATTTCATTTATTAAATGAAATATTCATTTCTCTTATTGAAAGAAGAGAAAAATAGTTTCTGTTTCTCCTCACATTGCCAGTTCTTCTGAATTTGCAGATGTCAGGAGTTTTAATATGTCTGGAATTTATAAAGTGGGTTAATGCATCTTAGAAATGAAGTTCAGTAGAAATGATGTGAAGATTCCCGTAATGCTTTCAAAGCAGCTCATTCTTCCCTCCGGTCTGTGGGGGATGCAGCTGGCCAAGCTTCGTCCTCGCATGTATTCACAGTCAGAGATCCACACTCTAAATGGGTCTCAAGATCATTCCACGAGAAGACCACCTTTTGCTTCCCCTTCTTTGGAAATGTATTTCTGGATCTCCTCAAATTGTGTTATTTCTTCCCATTAATTAAACTGATTATCTTCTAAACACCAGGAAGACCTGGTGCAGAAAAACTTGTCCTACTGAAGTCAGATTTTGTTTGTGATCCTGAGGTTTGAACAGTTCCTCACAGAGCAGGCTTAGATCCTGAAACTCTGAGCCATCAGAGCTCAACATTTTCCTGCTTTTGGTGATCTGATAACCCAGAGGATTCTATGGTCCTCTCAACTTTCCCAAATTCCACATTTATGTCAATGAGACATGATGATCCTTTGGTAAAAATTCAAAGTCAATTCCTGTTTTAGTACATTTGTTTTGCTCCATGCGATTTATCCAAGATGGAAACCTTTCCATTTATTTGTGCCTTCTTCAGTTTCTTTAATCAATGTTTTTTAGTTTTCAATGTACAGATCTTTTACTCCCTTAAATGTTTTGCTAAGGTTTTTTAATGTTATCATAAATGGGATTGTTTTTCTTAATTTTTTTGACAGCTAGGTCATTATTATTATTTTATTTATTTATTTATTTATTTATTTTGAGATGGAGTCTTGCTCTGTCATTTAGGCTGGAGTGCAGCGGTGCGATCTTGGCTCACTGCAACCTCTGCCTCCCGAGTTCAAGCGATTCTCCTGCCTCAGCCCCCTGAGTAGCTGGGATTACAAGTGCATGACACCATGCCTGACTCATTTTTGTATTTTTAGTAGAGACGGGTTTCACCATGTTGGTCAGGCTGGTCTTGAACTCCTGACCTCGTGATCCACCCACCTCGGTCTCCCAAAGTGCTAGGATGACAGGTGTGAGCCGCCGCTCCCAGCCAGGTCATTATTTATGTATAAAAATACTACTGAGATTGGTTTGTTGATTTTGTATTCTATAATTTTACTGAATTTGTCTTTTATTATGGTATAAATTTTTATGTAGTATATGTGTGCTATTCCAACATCCTTACTGCAATGCCTGTGGACAGGTCATGGCTACCCCAGGCATTCCCCAACCATAGACAGTTTTTAACTGTGATTCCCTATCACCAGACACATAACACATCATCTATTTCAGTCCCCCTCTGATCTTTGCCATTACACACACACACATACACACACACACACACATCTATTAGATAGAAATTAGTCAAAAGTGGAGTTTTGCTTGGATGTCAAATTGTTAGCATGAAGCTTACCATTCACCCCATCTCTTCATAGGCACAAGTTAGGGTAAATCAAATTTTGTTTGGCAGTGACACAAACATATTTTGTCTCTTGAATGTAAGCAACTATTACCTGGATGTTTTTATAAGGTTTAACATGTACAAATAGAGCATGCAAACGTAGATCTATGTTTCACCTTGTTGGTCAGGATGGTCTCAATCTCCTGACCTTGTAATCTGCCCACCTTGGCCTCCCAAAGTCCTGGGGTTACGAGCGTGAGCCACCACACCCAGGCGCTTCGTAACTTCTCTAAGTGTTGTTTCTTTCTCCCTAAAAGGAAAATTAATTGTCTCAAAGCTGTTTTAGGTATTACCTGAGAGGATGCATGAAAAGCCACTTCATAGTGCACCACACATGGTAATTATTAACAGATCATCCCTGTCTTACTCCTTTCCAGATTTCTAATTCTACAGTGTTTTCAGCAGCTCATGGATCTTCTGCCAGAGTCTAATGCTTTATACTTATGTTCTAAAAGAATTTACAAAAGCTGTTAAGTTATCCACATTGTATCAACTCTGAGACATACACTATCATTAAACATAAATGTAAATTAATCTCCTTTCAAATGATAATATAGAGGTCTTCCCTATATTAGAAAAAAATGTATAAATGTGTTTGCAAATATATATGTACACTTATACACACATACACATTGTATATGTATATAATATACAATGTATACCTTTCATTATATGTGTGTGTGTCTGTATACATACATACATATATATACATACACATACACGTATAGCATACATTAAGGTTATTTGAATGTTTGTCATTGTAGTCTGTTCTTATATTTACCTAAATACATTAAACCAAAAACTATGTGTTTAATAAAATATTGATTTCAATAAAGAAGAATAAATGCATCTTTGGATTCAGATAAATGGGCCTCTGTTTCAAATTTTCTGAATATTGGTTGGTTTAGCTGTAGTCTTCAGACTAAGTTATATAGCCCTGTGGAGTAACAGTGTAGCTCACGGGATGATTTAAAACTGTTTATCTATGTATATATCTGCAATCGCCCACACACATAATCTTTATCTAATGTACAGTGAAAAATCTCATTTCCAAACACACTTTCTTTTGGTTTTCATTTTTATTGGCACATATTTGATTATCCCAGCCATTAATTCACTAGATGATCAGAAGCTTCAGGATAACCTCTAGGTCTATGCACAATTCTAGGTTTTATATAAATATTATAGATTTTATAGCAACTAAATGAGATAAGCAGTATTTGAATTTTTATAGAGGAGAAAACTAAAGCATACAAAATATAATGCCTTGTGCAAGGTCAAGCAACTATTAATTAATTTACAAATTAAGATTTGAACCAAAATGTGTCTTACTCCAAAAGTGGTTATTTACATCACTGTATCTCTCTTTAGCACTAGGGAGTCATGATAAGCTGTAAGTTTTATGGAGATGGAATAGATAGGTTTGTAAAATTGTGGCTTCAGTTTTCCATGTTTTTGTATCATTCATTCACCCAAGCACCCTGTAAAGAAAACAAGAATGTATCTTGGAACCTTCAGGAGCTTTCATGCTTTCTTCCTGCATATAATATTTCCCCCTGTGTTTGCCTTCTCTTCAAAATAAGAGAAATACCAATTTACAAACTAAATAAAAGTCATTAGAAGCTAAATTTAGAACTTCATGAAGCCTCTTGGGTGCTGATCTCAAGGGATAAAACTGTGCCATGTTAAAGGCCTGCCCCTTTGTATTATCAAAATAAATAAATCTAACCAAATACTCCCCCTTGTGAGATAGTGTTATTCTCTGTTGAAAGAAACACACGCGTCTATATCTCATTTTTCTCTTTTTCACTCTTGACTAGAAATGGGAATCAATGCATAGGTCCATCTCTGTTTTTGTGATTGGATATTCAGGAAAGAGAAAAAATCACAGGTGGCAAAGGTCTCAGAAAAGGGTATGTATTCATACTTTTTTTTCTTTGTTTTAGTGAAGACATACCTAATGTATAATCCTTTGAGTTGTAATGCGTGAAAGTTTTTTGATGAAGCTGTTAAGCATTTCAAAGATGGACTAACTTTTTCCAAATCCGAGTTGAGAAAATTTTGAAATTAAGATGATGTGCTGCAAATGAGAATATGGAATTTAAAAATATCTTCCAAAACTCATATATTCATTGTATAATCAAATGATTTCTCCAGAATTTTTCATTCATTTGTTGTTTCCATAAGCAGTCTTGTGCACCAACTCTGTGCAAACTACATGCATATATGTGTTATATCCTAAGGATTCAATATAAGAAATCGCAATTCTTTCCTAAAACTTCACTAACTACAATGAAGTAGACCAAGAAAAAGGGAAATTGTTATGCTTGTCATGAAAGGAATATTGTACAGTGAGTAAGAGATTAATAAAAACGACGTAACTGATAGTGCCTACGGGGGAAGGAAATTGTCTTTGAAAGAGTGCTTCTCCCTCAAAGGCACGCAAATACAAGAGTGTGTAGTTTCTTTTCCACACAGATTTTATCCTGACATGCTTCAAGTTGGGCAAAAGGGGGTGCATGGAACTTATTTAAAGTTGACAGGAATCAGAGGAAGATAAATGTAATCATTAGTGTTAGTGAGGCTTCTGATTAAGTTGGAATTCAAAACATTGTAATAGAAACAAATATACTGCATTGTGTTCTCTAGGGTTAATCAGCTGTCTTAACATAAAACTAGAACATATATATTATATAGTATTACATTATGTTATTTTCATTAGAATCCTTGTCATAAAAATCAATAAAATAGAAGTCCTAGATAACTCTTGGAATATTGTGAGAAAATAATGATACTTGGACTAAAAATCCCAAATCTCTTTCCACTTCTACAACATGCCCTTTACTTGATAGCCATATGACTTAAACAACATAAACTGAAATAATGTAAGTTTGAAAAGACTAGAAAGGCCTCAGGTGTCAAAGAGAATGTTTGGGAAGGCATCACAAATTTTGCTTCAGTTAGAAAAAAACTTTGGTACTAAATTGTGCACAGCACCTGGATCATAGAAGTTGCTCAATAAATGTTTGCTGAAGGAAAATATGGATTACATAAATGATGTATGTTTGCTTGCTTGTTATAAAAAATTTGTATAATTTGATAATTTTTATAACTAAAAGGAAAGTATAAATGGGATTGATACAGAAATGACAATTTGGAGAGTACAGTGAGGGACATCAAGATGCAAAACACTCTGAAAAATGTTGACAGGTATGGGAGAATACTGGCACCTTCTAGAGAATGTAGTACACCCAAGATGCCATAAGGAAGGGTCCTGAAAGCACAGGCCACAAGCAGTGGGCTCTCAATAACTTACTACACAAGTCAGAGGCTCCACCAAATGACCATCAGAGACCAAAACAGCAATGGTCAACCCAAGGAACAGAGGTGAGCTTGCAATTATCAGTGACCAAATACGTTAAAAGAAAAGAAAGCTAACATGAGGATATCTTCCATCACAAGTATAAGCATCAGATTAGGGGGAAAATTATTTATTAAAGGTAACTATTTCTACTGGATAAGAGTAAATAGCTTGACTACTAAAAAATAACAAATAACCTTACATATAAAGTCGATATGAATTACATGATTACTATAGACAAGGCAAAATAACCCAATTAAAATGGTTATTATTCACATAATTTGCATTTTCTTTTGAAGGAAGAAATCAATCTTGAAAGAAGTTGATACTGACGTATCCAGCATGTCTATGTGACTATGAAGACAGACTATCATAAACACAAGATATAACTGGCAAGCATTCAAGCAAGCACGAGTTTGGATGGAACTTATCTGCATGCGCGCACACACACACACACACACACTCTCTCTCTCTTTCTCACTTTCTCTCTCTCTCAAAAGAGACTTGACACTGCTGGATTTTACAATTTAATAATTTCTTTTTCTAGATTTCTTGGGAACATGGAAAAAAGAAATCTAACAGTCGTCAGGGAATTCGTCCTTCTGGGACTCCCTAGTTCAGCAGAGCAGCAGCACCTCCTGTCTGTGCTCTTTCTCTGTATGTATTTAGCCACCACCTTGGGGAACATGCTCATCATTGTGACCATTGGCTTTGACTCGCGCCTTCATTCCCCTATGTATTTCTTCCTTAGTAACTTGGCCTTCGTTGACATTTGTTTTATGTCGACTACTGTCCCCCAAATGGTAGTGAATATCTTGACTGGCACCAAGACTATCTCTTTTGCAGGCTGCCTCAGTCAGCTCTTCTTCTTCGTTACTTTTGTGAATATGGACAGCCTCCTTCTGTGTGTGATGGCATATGATAGATATGTGGCGATTTGCCACCCCTTACATTACACTGCCACAATGAACCTGTGCCTTTGTGTCCAGCTAATGGCTGGACTGTGGCTTGTTACTTACCTCCATGCCCTCCTGCATACTGTCTTAACAGCACGGCTGTCCTTCTGTGCCTCCAACATCATCCATCATTTCTTCTGTGATCTCAACCCTCTCCTGCAGGTCTCTTGCTCTGACGTCTCCTTCAACGTAATGATCATTTTTGCAGTAGGAGGTCTATTGGCTATCACGCCCCTTGTCTGTATCCTCATATCTTATGGAATTATCTTCTCCACTGTTCTGAAAATCACCTCTACTCAGGGGAAGCAGAGAGCTGTTTCCACCTGTAGCTGCCACCTGTCAGTGGTGGTGGTGTTTTATGGCACAGCCATCGCTGTCTACTTCAGTCCTTCATCCTCCCATACGCCTGAGAGTGACAGTGTGTCAACCATCATGTATTCAGTGGTGGCCCCGATGCTGAATCCTTTCATCTACACCATAAGGAACAGGGATATGAAGAGAGGACTTCAGAAAATGCTTTTCAAGTGCACAGTCTTTCAGCGCAATAATGACCTCAGTGACTGAATTAAATAATGCTAATGTGGTGATAAGAAAGTGTGACTAGATGCTCACAATAACAGTGAGAAGAGAAACCAACTGCTATTAAATGTCTCCCTTATGCTGGAAATTGTAAGTACTTTATGTGAATTATCACATTAAATCCTCTGAGTAAACATCTAAAAACTATATAGCATTCTTTATATAGAAAGTGAATCTTAGGGAAGTTAAATAGTCTGCATACAACTCATAGCTGATAAATAGTTTCTGACTCCAGTACAAATATACCTTAGTGATGAAAATCTCTGTGATATAGTTCCCAAATGCTACATATTAAGATAAATTTTCCTAAACTTCTTGTCTGTGAGTTCAGATTTAGAATTAAAGGAGCATAAATTCTAATGTTAATTCCACAATGTGGTAGAATATCAAAGTTCTCACATTTTAAATAGTGAGTCTTCTTAAAAATCACTAAAATAATTTATTCAAGTTTTAAAGTATGTATGCTTTTCTCCGATCCCCTCTCACTTCAAATACAGTCAATGATTTTATTCTATTGACTCATGTCCTTGTCATGCGTGTCCCTAATTGGTCTCAGGCATGGAGGAACTCAGAATTTCCCAGCCACCTTTATAGGGCAGGGGCTAGCTGATCTCCTCCAACAACTAGGAGTGCTTTTGGTATACAACATTTTTAGAGAAGAGATCAGGTTCTCAGTTGCATTTTTCATATGGGGAATATATTAACTTCTTTCAAAACAAAGCCTCACGCCCAATCCCTTGGGTTTTATTTTATCTTGCTTTCCTAACAAAAAATTAACATACCATATACAAAAATAATTATATTTGAGGTCATTCAACTAAATAGATTCCATTTAAGATAGTAACAATCCAATCCAATCTAGTTGTTTATTCAACCTATTCTGGTTCCTTTCTACAATTTTATATCTGAGAATGAACTAAGATCATTTCTGCCTGTCCTTTTCTAGAATTAAAATATCTGCTCCTAGACTTCTGTAATTTCCTGAATGAACACATGTATAATATTTAAAACCTTATAAACACACATACACCCTTTCTCAAGGAAGACCAAATACATAAGAAAATTTAAATCCATTCAGGGAAAAAAAGTTTCTTCAAAAAAGCAAAAATGTTGATATAGATATTTTAGCTCTTCTAACCTGTATACCTAATTTATAATGCCAAATAGGGTAAAAAAAATTACCTATTAGGTGCTATGCTTATTACATGGGTGATGATGTATGTATACCAAACTCCTGTGACATGCAGTTTACCTGCACAAATCTGCACAGGTACTCGTGAATCTAAAATAACAGTTTAAAAATGTAGATTCTCAGAATATAAATAAATAAAAGCATTGGTGAAGTAAACTGTAACTTCAGTTTTACCCAATAAAAATGGATATTTGCTTCATGTGTCTGTAGTTAAAAGATTATGTCACAAAAGTGAATTCAATCCGTTACTAGAATGTAGATGTAGACAACTGTTTAAGATTACAAGTTTTGGTGCAGGACACTGCTAGGGTTTGGAGACTATCCATGTTAGGCTTTCAAATATTCCCCAGGCCAGTCTCAGGTTGGGCAGCCTACTATCCCATGACATCCAATATTATATTGATAATGGTGATTTTATCCAGTAAAGGTAATATTATACTCTTCATTCTTATCATCTTATCTGTCTTACCTGAGTTAGTCTACTTCTCTACATTAATTTGTATTTTCTTTTATGAGATTTAAATCCTTAAAACGTTCATTACAGAATCATAGTAAAGCTCAAATCAGGTAGTAGCTTTCCAGAATGAAAATAGTGATATAAGTCTAATTGTTTGACTCCTTTCTCCTCTAAATAACTAAAATGGCACAACTATATAACAGGGCAAATGCTATATCCTCCCCTCAATAATATTTTGTAAAATTTCACCTGCCTGGTGATGCTAAACTTGAGCAAAAACATGAAACAATGGAAGCCCATAAGAGCTCAGATTCCACCATTCACTTAACAGCAAAGTAGAGGATGCTACTCCTAAATGTCCTGCTCCTGGCCTTACAGGTTTTATTTATAAACTTAAGTTTAGAAAAGAAAGGAAGAGAAGAAAAGAAATAAAAAGAGGCATGTGTGGGCAATAAGAAAGGAAGAAGTGATAGTGAATGCTGGCAGTGGAGGTACAGCAGGCCCCAGCATGTATTACTGTATTCCTTCTTAGATGAAAGAGGTAAATTGACACTAAGATGTTGTTTGGGAGCATGAACCTGGGGTTTCATAATACATTTGGTATGCTTTAAAATTGGCATGGAATGCAAAATTATATTTTGCAACCGATAAATTGGACTCTCAATATCTGAGACATCATATTTTACTACTGTTTCTAAGGATATAGGTGACTGCAAGATGTGACACTAGTTTGAGACCACTAGCACAGCTGCACAGGCCTTCCTTACACACTAAAATGGACCATGACCCAGATTTACTATCTGAGGTCTCACAATCATACCTGAGGGTCATTGCCTTACACCAAAGGATTTACATGACTGAGGAAACATCTCAGTTGTATACTACAATAATTATATATCTGTCACTGGCATGCTTCAGTAGACCACGTCCATTGATCTATTAATGGTAAGTTTGTTACCAGAAGCAACTCAGGTAAGCCAGATACAGTCTTCTAAACACATTCCATAAACAAGACTCTTAGTTATCTTTCTAGTAGAAACGACTGCCAGATTTTCCAGCTTAAGATGTGTCAGAGGAAATGCGGCAGCATGGCAACTAATAAACTATAGGACCTTTATTATAATGAAAACATAGCACTCAAAGCAGAATAATGATAGAAAATTCAGTAGTAAGCTATGTTACCTGAAGTTCTTTGAAACAGAAAAACATAATTTCAAATATAATTAACATAAAGCAATAGTTACCCATTGATTTTTGGGTTCTTGGACTTTTTATGTTCTTATAAATGATTGGAGACACCAGAAGATTAATGTCAAATGGGTTACATATATTAATATTGACCATACTAGAAATATAAACTGATACACATTTAAAATACATATTTATTAAAATAAAATCATTTTTAAATTAATGCCATAACATATTTTTATTAAAAATAATTTATAAAAATAAATTCATGACATGAGAAGCACTGTTGTATAACTTTGCAAATTTATTTAATGTCTGGCTTAACAGAATGCAGTGAATCTCAGATATATTTCATTTATTCTGTTGTAACACATTGTTTTAGTTAGAATAGTTAGAATAGTTCATACTATACAAATTGATCTCTTACAGAACAGTTGCAGTTTGCAATCTGAAACCATTCGCATTCTTAATGGATCACTTACTATTGCATAATTTTGTAACATCCTGTATTGGTCACCTAGCACATACTGACTCACAGAATGATGCAGACCTTCTTAATATACTTCATTATACAATGCCAAAGTCAATTACGTTTATTAACAACACTACTAATCTCATCAGAAAGGTCTATAAGTATTGAGAAAACATCAAGCTCATGTGAATAACACAAGTTTCCAAAATTCAAATTTTGATTTGAAACTCAAATTTTATTATGAGCAACTCAATTTGTAAATGGTTTACAATTCACTCATTAAAAAAATGTCAAACACCAAATTCTGATTATCTGCAGTCTGTCTGGCAGGAGTAACATCTATTTTATTCCTGATATTGTCCTTGCCATGCCTGCATAACCCCATTTTAGTAAGAATCCACCTAAGTCAGCTTAGAGAGAATCTCCCATCTTTGTTATCTGACGATTCTTGATATCTAACCAAATTCCTTATCCCCAACCATTGATAGCTGATCACCCTGGCCTGTCTTCAGCAAAAATTCTGTTTGGCCCATCTATCAAGAACTACTCCCACACCCCAATGTTTAACTGCAGTAATTTTCCATTTACTAATCCCCAAACTACTCCTTGGCTACAAATCGCCACTTATTTGTGCTGTATTCAAAGTTGAGACCAGTTTTTCTTCCTCATTGTGATAGTCCTGAAAAAAGTCTTTCTTACCGTCTCAGTGCAGGTTGGAATAATTTATTCCTTATGCTGCTACAGCTTGTACAGTATCTGGTTTATCACTGGATCCCCTGACCTCTCATTCAGGACCCAAACGTGTACCTTTGAATCCTTAGTCTTCACTCCTGACTAATTGATCAGGGATCCACCTGGGGGTCTGGCTCCTGAGCCAGTGCTATGGATGGCTGTCCACTGAAGCATGGTAGGGACAGATTTTCATAATTAAGACTCCATGTCAAGAGTCTCAAGAGGCTAGGTTAGAGTCCTAGATGAACAAACCCAGTTTAGAGCCCTAGGTTTCTCTGTTAGCATCTGGGTTAGAATCTAAGGCAAGCAGAAAGGCTGGGTTACAATTGTAGGCTTCTCTCTTTGTAAGAGGCTCATCTCTGTAAGAAACAGTAGCTGGGTCAGAGTCCCAAGTTTCTCCGTCCACAAGTATAAAGGTAGCATTAGTTTAGAACATGAGAGTTTCTCCCTCCCAACTCTAGCCCCTTAAATCTTTACAGAGATTTTGATCCCCATCTGGGCTCTCAAAGAACTCAGGGGCCCCCAAAAGCAACTACCTGAGACTGAAAAGAAAACACAAACTAATTAGAAACAGACCAGATATTTTATGCACTCAGGTGGGCTATGGAGACATCCAGATAGCTGCTTGATGTCTTCTCAGCCACTAACTAAAAATGTAACAAATAGCCTCCATAAGATTATATATCGGGACAAAAAAATCCTAAAAGGCTTTTCCACAAATATTGTTAAAAACCTCTAGTCCTCATACTGAATAAGTAACCATGTTCTGTCAAACACTATTCAGATCCTACTATTTTATGTAAATGTGTGAGTTTGTATTACTGTGTTTATCTGACTCGCAGTTAAAATGTTAGAATGAAAGCTATAAGGACTCTATTTCCATGTGTTCACATATGCATGTTCATATCTTTATGTAATATTTTTTCTACCTCTAGATGTTTGTCAAATCATTCAATAAAATCCTTTAAAAGAGCTCTACATTATTGGTTTAGAGGTGAGCAAACGCATAGAAAATTAAATATTCCTAAAATTCCCTGAATTATAGAAACTAACCCAAATGCTTTTCAAGCTATTACAATTTGTATAAATCTTTGAGGACTAGTTTAATATTGTTGGATTAATAAAAATTATATCTTCTGAATTATTGGGATTACATATGAGCTTGAATTTTTATTCTTCTTGGATTTACTAGTCAAATAAACTGTTAAAATTATCGAATGTTTATGGCTATAAAGATTATAAATTCAACCTAATAACAAATGTACTAGTAAAGACACAGTAAAAAAAGAATTTCTTGATATCCATTACTTAACACATAGCAAGTACAGCAGTAAAACAAAACAAATACAAACAAAACAAAACAAAAATAATGTTTTGTAGGCTTACTTCTATAATACTTGCCTAACATGAATGTTCTGTAAAAACAGTAAACAGGGAAATAACTTGACATGATGGCTAACTTACTTCTATCAAAAACATTTTCTAAATTTTTTTGGTAACTTGAAATCTTAGAGTTATGCATTCTAAGTAATAGATATTCATTAAATATTCAATTCATTGAAGCTACTGAAATATTCATTATAAGTTTTCATTCATACACTTTTGGGTATTTTAATATGCTATACAGAAACAAAACATATTTGTCTGTTAATGAACATGTTCTTGCCACATAGAAAATTGATACCATAAAAAATGCCTCTAATATGGTAGGATGATATATTTATAAAATTTGCTGGTTTGCTGTAAAATCATGGTATCTAACAAGGAATTCACATGTATCTACTTCCTTGTTTTATCTGTAAAGAATAGTCACTAATAGTTAAAAATTATAATAAAGATATGTAAATTAAACTAATAAAAAAATAAGGAAAACAACTATACATTAAAAGTATGCAAAGAAAGTAAATATAATTTTGTTAAAAGAAAGAGTAATTTTGATCTCAAATAAAATGATTCATTGTCCCAGAATGAGAAAGAAGAAATATATGGAAAAAACTGCATGGATATAAAAAATTATAGAAGATTCATGGTAAAAGAACCTTTGAAAATGAATCATCCTATGTGGTCAAATTTGGCTAAGATTGGATGTATTTATTTATAAGTTTTTAAAATTAGCTTTAATATCAAAAATACACTGATTCAAAACTAGAGACTGTTTTTTCTCTTTAAGGGCAAAGTTTCTTGGATTATTTGTTTGTGCTTAATAAGAAGTTTTAAACTGTTTCTAAGATTTTGTGTTTTATCAAAATAAATTTTGATTGTCATTTCTATTAATTAACTTTTGTTTCTGTTCTTCGTTTTTTTTTCCAACTGAATTACGATATCATTGACAAAAATTCCATATTTTTATTAAGTACAATGTGACATTTTAATATATGGAGACATTGTGAAAAGATTAAATTGTGATAATTAACCTACCACTCTCATATTTCTTTTCCTGTAAGAATGCTGAGAACATTTTATGCACTCAGGTGGGCTATGGAGACATCCAGATAGCTGCTGGATGTCTAATTTCTTAGCAGTTTTCAGGTATACAACACAATAATAGATCTCCAGAAGTTACTCAGCCTGTTTAACTGAAACATTGTATCCTTAGACCAACATCTCCCCAATCTTAGCAGCCCCAACCCCTGACAATCACCATTCTACTCTCTGCTGTTATGAGTTAAACTTATTTTTTAGATTCTACATATAAGTGAGACCATAAGGTATATGTTTTTCTGTGCATGGCTAATTTCACTTAATATAATGTCCTCCAGATTCATTCATGTAACAAATGACAGGATTTACTTCTATTTTAAGGCTGGATAGTATTACATTTTTTATGTATACCACATTTTCTTTATCTATTCATCCATTGATAGATCTTGTTTTTCTTGGCTATTGTGAATAATAATGTAATGAACATGGGAGTGCAGATACCTCTTCAACATACTGATACCATTTCTCTTGAATGTATACCCAATAGTGATTGCTGGATCATATAGTACTTCTATTTTTAATTTTTTGAGTAAACTTCATACTGTTTTCCATAAGGGCTATACTAATCTACTTTCCCACCAATAGTAAAGAAAGATTCCTTTTTCTCCATATCCTGCTCAAATTTGTTTATGTTTTGACTTCTTTAATAGCCATTCAGAGAAGTGTGAGGTGCATCTCACTGTGGTTTTAATGGGCATTTCCCTTATGAATAATGATTTTGAGCATTTTTTCATATCTGTTGGCAATTTGAATGTCTTCTTGTGAGAAATGTCTATTCAAGTACTTTGCTCTTTTTAAAAATTGGGTAATTTGGCAGTTTTTTGCTACTGAGTTATTTGAACTCCTTATATACTTTGAATATTAACTCCTTGTCAGATGTATGGTTTGCAAATATCTTCTCCCATTTTGTAGGTCATCTCTTCATTCTGTTGGTTGTTACCTTTACTGTACACAAGACTTAGTTTAATTTAGTAGCACTTGTTAATTTTAGCTTTTGTCGATTGTGTTGTGGGAGTCATATCTGAAATATTATTGTGCATACCAATATCATGAAGCTTTTCCCCTGTGCTTTCTTCTATTAGTTTTATAGTTTCTGGTCTTCTGTTTATGTGTTTAATACATTTGGAGTTGATTTTTGTATATGGTGTGAGATAAGGGTCCAATGCCATTCATCCTCATATGGATATTCAGTTGTTCCAAAACCATTTATTGACGAGATGGTCCATTCCACATTGTGTGTCCTTGGCACCTTTGTCAAAGATCAATTGACCATGAATGTATCAATTTATTTCTATGTGTCTATTTTTATGCCAGTACCATGCCATTTTTGATTACTGTGTCTTTTTATTGCATTTTAAACTTTAATTGACATAAAATAATTGTACACACTTATGGAGTACACAGGGATGTTTTGATAAATATAAGGTACAGGTATCAGATCAAGGTAATTGACATATTCATCATCTCAAACATTTATTACTTGTTTATGTTGAAAACATCAAATATCCTTCCAGGTATTTGAAACTATATATTATTAAATATAGATATATTATATAT
>NW_012100621.1:0-1778 GCF_000951045.1 Mandrillus leucophaeus | reverse complement strand
ACTGTACTCCAGCCCGGGTGACAGAGCAAGACTCCATCTCAAGGAAAAAAAAAAAAAAAAAACCCAAACTTATTCCTCCTGCCTGGCTGTAATTTGAATTACTTATCAAAACCTCCTTGAGTTTTTTGAATATTTATCAAAACCTTCTCCCTACCCTTCTCAGCCTCCATTATCCTCTGTTCTACTTTTTTATTTCTATGACATTAACTTATTTTTAGCTTTCACATATGAGTAAGAACACTACACACAGTGTTTATCTTTCTGTCCCTGGCTTATTCCACTTAACACAATTACCTCCAGTACCATCCATGTTGCTGTGAATAACCGGGTTTCCTTCCTTTTTTATAGTTGAACAGTATAGATAGTATAGATTCCATTGTATAGATAGTCTACATTTTCTTTATCCAGTCATCTGTTGTTGGGCACCCAGGTTGATTCCATAGTTTGGCTATTGTGAATCGGGCTGCAATTGGCTATTGTGAATATTGTGCAATCGTCTCATGGGATTGCAGATGTCTCTTCAATATATACTGATATCCTTTCCTGTGGATAAATGCCCAGTAGTGGGATTGCTGGATCATATGGTAGATCTATCTGTACTTTTTTGAGAAACTTTTGCTCTGTTTTCCTTAGTGGCTGTACTAGTTTACATTGTCGCCAACAGTTTATGAGAGTTCTCTTTTCTCTGCATCCTTACCAGCATTTGTTATTTCTTGTTTTCTTGATAATAGCCATCCTAATTAGAGTAAGAAAATACTTCATTGGGTTTTTAATTTGTATTTCTCTGATAATGAGTAATGAACATTCTTTTCATATATTTGTTGGCCATTTCTATGTTTTCTTTTGAAAAATGCCTCTTCTAGCCAGAGCAATGAGGAAAAAGAAAGAAAGGGCATCCAAATTGGAAAACAGGAAGTCAAATTGTCCCTGTTTACAGGTAACAAAATCTTATATAATCAACTGGAAACCATCATTCTCAGCAAACTATCGCAAGAACAGAAAACCAAACACTGCATGTTCTTGCTCATAGGTGGGAACTGAACAATGAGATCACCTGGACTCGGGAAGGGGAACATCACACACCGGGGTCTATTATGGGGAGGGGGAAGTGGGGAGGGATTGCATTGGGAGTTATACCTGATGTAAATGACGAGTCGATGGGTGCTGACGAGTTGATGGGTGCTGACGAGTTGATGGGTGCAGCACACCAACATGGCACAAGTATACATATGTAACAAAACCTGCACGTTATGCACACGTACCCTAGAACTTAAAGTATAATAATTTAAAAAAAATTAAATTTTAAAAAAAGAAAATCCTGAAGACTCTACCAAAAAACTCTTAGAATTGATAAAGAAATTCAATAAAATTGTAGGATGCAAAATCAACATATGAAAACTGGTAATGTTTCTATACACGAACAATAAACTAGCTGAAAAAAATCAAGAAGGCCATCCATTCACAAGAGCTACAAAACTAAACTAGACTAAAATAAAATAAAATACCTAGGAATAAATTTAACCGAGGAGGTGAAGGATCTCTACAAGGAACACGGCTAAACTCTGATAAAAGAAATTGAAGAGGACACACACAAATGAAAAGATTATTTAAATTCATTCCATGTTAATTTGTTAAGATTGCCAGGGGGGCGGAGCAAGATGGCCGAATAGGAACAGCTCCAGTCTCCAACTCCCAGCGCGAGCAACACAGAAGACCGGTGATTTCTGCATTTTCAACTGAGGTACTGGGTTCATCTCACTGGGGAGTGCCGGACGATC
>NW_012100620.1:0-1217 GCF_000951045.1 Mandrillus leucophaeus | reverse complement strand
AGGTCAGGAGATCGAGACCATCCTGGCTAACACGGTGAAACCCCATCTCTACTAAAAATACAAAAAATTAGCTGGCGTGGTGGCGGGCGCCTGTAGTCCCAGCTATTCGGGAGGCTGAAGCAGGAGAATGGTGTGAACCTGGGAGGCGGAGCTTGCAGTGAGCTGAGATCACACCACTGCACTCCAGCCTGGGGGACAGCGAGACTCCATCTCAAAAATATTTTTTAAACATAAATAAATACACAAGAAAATTTTAAAAAATATTTTAAAAATTATTTTATATTTTTAAAAAATGTAATTAAAAAAAATATTTTTTCAGGCCGGGCACCGTGGAAAATATTTTTTCAGCCACCTTGCCTGGCTAATTTATATAATTTAATTTGTAATGATGGCTATGTTTAATAATTGTCTTGCAAAAAATCTTGACAGTTTAGGCTGGGGGCAATGGCCCACGCCTGTAATCCCAGCACTTTGGGAGGCCAAGGATGGCAGATCACTCGAGGTCAAGAGTTTGAGACCAGCCTGGGCAACATGGTGAAACCCCATTTTACGAAAATGAGTAAAAATTAGCTGGGTGTGGTGGCAGGTGCCTGTAATCCCAGCTACTCAGAGGCTGAGGCAGGAGAATTGCCTGAACCTGGAAGGTGGAGGTTGCAGTGATCGCACCACTATACTATAGCCTGGATGACAGAAGACAGAGACTCTCTCAAAAAAAAAAAAAAAAAAAAGAAAAAAAAAATGACAGTTTAGTTGATTTCATCATACCATTGATTAGAAGGCTACTCTTTGGTATCTTCCTAAAATAGAAGTTATTTAAAAGTAGAAACCGCCTCTTTTTGGTACCATTTGATGATTAACACATTTTGGGCCCCTAGGCATTACAGGAAACCAGAGCAGAAACCTCTCTTAAAAAGATGCGGGGCCGGTAACTCACACCTGTAATCCCAGAACTTTGGGAGGCTGAGGCAGGCCGCTCGCCTGAGGTCAGGAGTTAGAGACCAGTCTGGCCAGTATGGTGAAACCCTGTCTCTACTAAAAATACAAAAATCAGCTGGGCGTAGTGGCATGTGCCTATAGTCCCAGCTACTTGGGAGGCTGAGGTGGGAAGATCTCTTGAGCCTGGGAGGTTGGGGCTGTAGTGAGCCGAGATGTTGCCACTGTACTCCAGCCTGTGTGACAGAGCGAGACCTTGTCTCAAAAAAATAAATAAATGAAAA
>NW_012100619.1:0-972 GCF_000951045.1 Mandrillus leucophaeus | reverse complement strand
CTTAGCTAGACATAAAGGTTCTCCAAGTCCCTACTAGACTCAGGAGCCCAGCTGCCTTCACCTAGTGTATCCCACACTGGGGCTGCAGGTGGAGCCGCTGCCCAGTCCCGCGCCATGCACCCGCACTCCTCAGCCCTTGGGTGGTTGATGGGACTGGGCGCTGCAGAGCAGGGGGTGGCGCTCTTTGGGGAGGCTCTGGACGCCCCAGAGTCCACCACGAGGGGATTTGGGCATGGCAGGCTGCAGGTCCTGAGCCCTGCCCCAGGGGGAGGCAGCTGAGGCCCCCCGACAATTCGAGTGCAGCGCCAGTGGGCGGCACTGCTGGGGGAGCCAGCACACCCTCTGCAACTGCTGGCCTGGTGCTAAGCCCCTCACTGCCTGGGGCCGGTGGCACCAGCTGGCTGTGCCGAGTGTGGGGCTGCCGAGCCCACACCCACCTGGAACTCACACTGGCCCATGAGCTCCACACACAGCCCCGGTTCCCCCCCGCTCCTCTCCCTCCACACCTCCCCGCAAGCAGAGGGAGCTGGCTCTGGCCTCAGCCAGCCCAGAGAGGGGCTCCCACAGTGCCATGGTGGGCTGAAGTGCCCCTCAAGTGCTGCCAGAGTGGATGCTGAGGCCAAGGAGGCACCAAGAGTGAAGGCTACTAGCAGGTTGTCACCTCTCACCAGCACTTTGGGAGGCCGATGGGGGGGGGGTCAGATCACCAGAGGTCAGGAGTTCAAGACCAGCTTGGTTAACATGGTAAAACCCTGTTTCTACTAAAAATGCAAAAAATTAGCCAGGCATGGTGGTACATGCCTGTAATCCCAGCTACTTGGGAGGCTGAGGCAGGAGAATTGCTTGAACCCGGGAGGTGGAGGGTGCAGTGAGTTGAGATCACAACATTGCACTCCAGCTTGGGCAACAAGGGTGAAACTACATATCAAAAAAAAGTATTTTTTAAACATTTAAAAATAAAAAACAAAATGA
>NW_012100618.1:0-1212 GCF_000951045.1 Mandrillus leucophaeus | reverse complement strand
GTCCAGCTGATTTTTGTATTTTTTAATAGAGATGGGGTTTCAGCATGTTGGCCAGGCTGGTCTTGAACTCCTGACCTCAAGTGATCCGCCTGCCTCGGCCTCCCAAAGTGCTGGGATTAAAGACATGAGCCACCGCGCCTGGCCGTGTATAGCATTTTAAAATATTTTTATTTCTTTGAGATACATATTGCAATGAGCAAGATTACCTGGTCAAAGGATACAACTGTTCTGATGACTTGGGATGTGTAAAATGTCCCATAAAAGGGTGGAAGCCATTCCCAGTGCCACCAAAGATACCGCAATGCCTAGAAAGCTTCTATTTTTGCCAATTCTTTTATAATTAATCATTTTTCCTGTTTTAAATATTGTAAGTTGTATTTATTGAATTAACAAGGCTATTTTTCCATGTTTGTTTTACCTATCTCCTTTTGTATGAATCAATAATGACTTTTTTGCATATTTATTTATGCACATCAGACACAGTGAGGCTTTTTGTTGAAAAACTGCTAACCCTTTTGCTAACATGTTATGTTTCCCCTTTTTATGTTTTCTTGTTGTCTTTGTTATATTTTATTATATGAAAGTTTGAAATTTTACACATCTATACTTATTTTGATTATTGTACATTCTTCTACTGTTTCAGGCATTAGAAAATATTGATTGTGGGGATAAATACTTTGTATCCAGTGTTATATTTTTGAAAAATAGTGAACACTTCAGTCCATTTTAAACTTCTGTGCCAAAGAGTGTAACTGTGTTAATTTTTCTTCACTGAAACTCTTAATTTCATCTCAATATTTCAGAGACTCCTTAGTCAATAAAAGGCTACCTCCATGTTAGAGTGACCTGCATTTCTTTGTAGTAATTTAGGTTTTTATTTCAAATCTTCAGATTTTTAAAATATTGGCAATTTTTAAAAAGCATGGTGAGAACAAACACCATGTAAAACCAGTAACAACAAAAGCAAACATTTGTAGGTCAGAGTTAGCCTGTGAGTGCTCAGACTGTCTTCTGATCTACACAGCTTTATCGCTACTATTGTGACCCTTCAGTGTTATAATTTTTCATTATGAATCAGCTAATTCTTGATGATTCATGATTTATAGTTCACAGTCATTGGCTACTGGGATAGGTATGGTAGTTGACACAGCAGCAGAGGAGTCCAGTCTGATTCTCAGTCTAGTGGCCTTGTTCCTCTACCATAATGACATT
>NW_012100617.1:0-1156 GCF_000951045.1 Mandrillus leucophaeus | reverse complement strand
AGTTTGAGACCAGCCTACCCAACATGGTGAAACCGGGTGTCTACTAAAAACACAAAATTTAGCCGGGTATGGTGGCACGCACCTGTAATCCCAGCACTTTGGGAGGCCAAGGCAGGTGGATCACTTGAGGTCAGGAGTTCGAGACCAGCCTGGCAAACATGGTGAAACCCCATCTCTACCAAAAAAAATACAAAAGTTAGCCAGGCATGGTGGTGCATGCCTGTAGTCCCAGGTACTTGGGAGGCTGAGGCACAAGAATCTCTTGACCTGGGAGGCGGAGGTTGCAATGAGCTGAGATGGAACCACTACATTCCAGCCTGGGCAACAGAGCGAGACCCTGTCTCAAGAAAAATTTTAAAAAACATTTTTTAAAGGAAGTTTCTTGTTCTTCATATCTTTCCCCCCATTCTCTTGAATAAGAAATCAGGCTTGATAGCAACACAACTTGGAAGATTCGGACAAAACACGATACTCTAGCATCTCGCTATTCTAAGTGTGCTCCACGTGTGAGTAGCATCAGCATCACCTAAGGACTTGTTAGAAAGGTGGAATCATAGGCCTCACTCCAGACATACTGAATCAGAGTCTGCAGTTTAACAAGATACTCATGTGATTCACTTTCATATTAAAGTTTGAGAAGAACTGATTTAGAAAATAGCAGAGCCATGAGATGGAATCAGGGTTCCTGATTGTCCTGAGACAAACTACACTGACAACTTGGACCGCTTACTTTTTTTCTCCCCCAATTTTCAATTTTGGTAAAATACACATAACATGAAATTTACCACCTTAACCATTTTTAAGTGTACTGTTCAGGGATGTTAAGTACATTGCAACCATCCCCACCATCCATTGCCTGAAGTCTTTCATCTTGCAAAATGGACACTTGAAACTCTATACCTATTGTATTGTTTTGTTTTGTTTTGTTTTGTTTTGAGACAGAGTCTCACTCTGTTGCCCCAACTGGAGTGCAGTGGTGCAATCTCAGTTCACTGCAACCTCTGTCCCCCAGGTTCAAGTGATTCTCCTGCCTCAGCCTTCTGAGTAGCTGGGATTATAGGTGCGTGCTGTGCCACCACGCCCAGCTAATTTTTGTATTTTTAGTAGAGACGGGGTTTCATCATGTTGGTCAGGCTGGTCTCGAATTCCTGACTTC
>NW_012100616.1:0-1008 GCF_000951045.1 Mandrillus leucophaeus | reverse complement strand
CTGGGCATGGTGGTGCGTGTCAGTAATTCCAGCTACTCGGGAGGCTGAGGCAGGAGAATCCCTTTTGCCCAGGAGTTTGAGGCTGCAGTGAGCCGAGATTGTGCCACTGCACTCCAGCCTGGATAACAGAGCGAGACTCCGTCTTAAAAAAAAAGAAAGAAAGCCTTCCTTGATGACACTGGTCAGAAAAAAAAATAACATGCCCCCCATACTACCTTATACTGTCATAATTTTCCTTACTTTCAGAAGGCCAGAACCCTCTATTGCTGCTCATACCATTCAGTATACTAAAGACTTAAGAATGTTCTTTTTCTAAAAACTCAAATCTTTCTTTTCTGAGACAGAGTCTAGCTCTGTCGCCCAGGCTGGAGTGCAGTGGCACGATCTCGGCTCACAGCAAACTCCGTCCCCTAGGTTCAAGCCCTGCCTCAGCCTCCCAAGTAGCTGGGGGCTCATGCTACCACACCCAGCTAACTTTCTGTATTTTTAGTAGAGACGGGATTCGCCATGTTGGCCAGGCTGGTCTCGACCTCCTGACCTCAAGTGATCCACCCCTCAGCTTCCCAAACTGCTGATACTACAGGCATGAGCCACCAGGCCCTGACCAAATATAATTTTTTTTCAGAAAAACATGAGAAGGCAGGGCGCGGTGACTCACACCTGAAATCCCGGCACTTTGGGAGGCCGAGACGGGCGGATCACAAGGTCAAGAGATCGAGACCATCCTGGCTAACATGGTGAAACCCGTCTCTACTAAAAATAAAAAAAAGGCAGGTGTGGTGGCTCACGCCTGTAATCTCAGCACTTTGGGAGGCCGAGGCAGGCGGATCACGAGGTCGGGAGATCCAGACCATCCTGGCTAACACAGTGAAATCCCGCCTCTATTAAAAATACAAAAAATTAGCTGGGTCTGGTGGCGGGTGCCTGTAATCCCAGCTACTTGGGAGGCTGAGGCAGGAGAATGGCGTGAACCCGGGAGGTAGAGCTTGCAGTGAGCCAAGATCACAC
>NW_012100615.1:0-1076 GCF_000951045.1 Mandrillus leucophaeus | reverse complement strand
AACATTCAAAAAATTGAAATGTTATATTTTTGCCAAAAATTCAAATTTCCAGGATTAGAAGCCAGTTACTATTTGTTATATAATTAAAATTTACCTAAAGGCCCACTGCTATGACTTGAGTATGGTTTGTTTGGCCCCCACCAAGTTTTGGGTTAAAATTTCTTCCCCAGTATTGAAGGTGGGGCCTGATAGAAGATGTTTTGAGTCGTTGGGGCAAATCTCTCATGAATAACGTGGTGCCATTCTCTTTGGTAATAAGTGAATTCTCCCTTTTAGTTTCCATAAAAACTTGTTGTTGAAAACAGCCTGACATCTACCCACTGCCTCTTGCTTCCTCTCTGGCCATGGGATCTCTACACACAGTCTCCCCTTCACCTTTTGCCATAAGTGGAAGCAGCCTGAGACCCTCACCAAATTCAGTGGTGCCATGCTTCTTGTACAGCCTACATAACCATGAGCCAAATAAACCTTTTTAAAAATGTATGTATATTTTTTGTTTCATAGGAAATTTAAGTGGATTTTTTAATTCTGTGAAGAAAGTCAATGGTATCTTGATGGGGATGGCATTAAACCTATAAATTACTTTGGGCAGTATGGCCATTTTCATGATATTGATTCTCCCTATCCATGAGCATGGAATGTTTTTCCATTTGTCTGTATCCTCTCTTATTTCCTTGAGCAGTGGTTTGTAGTTCTCCTTGAAGAGGTCCTTCACATCCCTTGTAATTTGGATTCCTAGGTATTTTATTCTCTTTGTAGCAATTGTGAATGGGAGTTCACTCATGATTTAGCTCTCTGTTTGTCTGTTATTGGTGTATAGAAATTCTTGTGATTTTTGCACATTAATTTTGTATCCTGAGGCTGCTGAAGTTGCTTATCACCTTAAGGAGATTTGGGACTAAGACAATGGGGTTTTCTAAATATACAATCATGTCATCTGCAAACAGAGACAATTTGACATCCTCTCTTCCTATTTGAATACCCTATATTTCTTTCTCCTGCCTGATTGCCCTGGCCAGAACTTCCAACACTATGTTGAATAGGAGTGGTGAGAGAGGGCATCCCTGTCTTGTGCC
>NW_012100613.1:0-1031 GCF_000951045.1 Mandrillus leucophaeus | reverse complement strand
GAAAACTTTTAAATTTGTTGTACCACCCATTTTCAAGTTTGGTTTAATCTTGTTTCTGTCTCTCTGAATTAGTTACTTATTAAATAGGTATTGTGGAATTTTCAACAAACACTTGTTCAACACCTACATGAAGTAAAAGGATACCAACAAGAATTAAGAGAGACTATCCCCTCTCCTCTCCTCTCAACCCCAGGAGGCAAAGATGGAGGGAAAAGTCATATTCCACTCATTCCCCTGGTGGGAAGAACTACTTTAGGTCTGTTGTGATTTCTTTGTCTTTTCAACAAGAGATGAGACTTCATGGATCCCTTTTGGAAAGCCAAATACTTGAGAGACTGTTACTGCAGTAGAGTATGTGGGCTGGCAATGGTCAGAGAGAGGAAAAAATCTTTCATGAAAGAATCAGAACCATGCTGCAGATTCCATGCAATCCAGAGTGCTTTAATTAGCCTCTTCTGTAGGACAAGAACAGGGTCAATGAGGGGAGAGGGAACAGGAAGGAAAGTAGAAGGGGAAAGGGTGGAGCACAAAGACTACTATCCCATGCTGACCAGACTTATGTTAAGTTGATTTGAGAAAGACTCTCGGCTGGACATGGTGGTTCACACCTATAATGGTAGCACTTTGGGAGGCTGAGGCAGGAGGATAGCTTGAGTCCAAGAGTTTGAAATCAACCTGGTCAACGTAACGAGCCCCTTTCTCTACAAAAAAAAAAAAAAAAATTAAAAATTAGCCAGATGTGGTGGTGAGTGCCTGTAGTTCCAGCTACTGGGGAGGCTGAGGCAGGAGGAGATCTTGAGCCCAGGAGTTCAAGTCTGCGGTGAGCCATAATCACACTACTGCACTCCAGCCTGGGCAATGGAGTGAGACCCTGTCTAAAATTAAATTAAATTAAAAACAAAAAGAGACTTTCAGGGCTTAGAATAGAGCTCCTGACTTGACCACAGGTCCTGTTTGATATTTGCCCTTTGCACCCCCAATTTGGAGGACTTTTTTTTTTTTTTTTTTTGAGACACAGTCTCTGTCACTCA
>NW_012100612.1:0-2260 GCF_000951045.1 Mandrillus leucophaeus | reverse complement strand
ACATATATTTATATTTGTATTTCTATATACACAGAGAGAGAGAGAGAGACAGAGACAGAGACAGAGAGAGAAAACAGGGACAGACAAAAAAAAAAATGACACAGAGAAAGACTGCCAGGTTCTAAGAGCATAAATATAGAGACCTCTATGCTTTTTCTCTAAGGAAAATATGGGGTCCACCTTTTGTACTGTATCCTTTTTAGGAGGTCATGAATGATTTCAGCATTACCTTGGGAATTAGTTTGGAACTGTAAAGCAATTCCAGTGACCCAATTTTAACTTCAGACCTTTTCTTTTAGAAGAAAATAAGTTCCTCAGGGTACAGACTATTTTGGGGACCTTGCTGAACCCCCCAGTTGAAAAAATTAAGAAAAAGGAGTTAGAAAAAAATGATAAACCAAGAAGAAAAAAGAAAAGAAAAATGGAAAATGAAAATCTAATATACCAGATAAGAAGAGATGCATCATCATAGTAATTTCTTCTCCACAATCTAATTACATTTCCCAACTGTTTTTCCTGCCAATATCAATACAATGCTTTCTTTGAAACTGAAAAATTATTTTGTAAACTGAACCAAAGCAATAATAGACTGTTTCTACAAAGGAAAACTGTAGAATTAGTTTACCTAATCTCAATTGTTGCAGTTACCAGAGCATTTTGGCTTCTTTAGCTGGCTTCCAGGAGAACTCTGATCTAAATTTCCTTTGTGTTCATATATTTTTTGGCCTCCAGCTTTTTGAAATGTATGGCCAACTTTTCCCATTTAAAAACAATGTACGTTTTTGGTTTGGGCGTGGTGGTTCATGCCTGTAATCCCAGAATTTTGGGAGGCCGTGGCGAGTGGATAACTTGAGGTCAGGAGTTCGAGACCAGCCTGGCTAAGATGGTAAAAGTCCGTCTCTACTAAATATACAAAAATTAGCCAGGCATGATGGTGGGCGCCTGTAATCCCAGCTACTCGGGAGGCTGAGCCGAAGAATTGCTCGAACCCGGGAGGCGGAAGCTGCAGAGAGCTGAGACTGAGCCACTGCATGCTAGCCTGGGAAACAGAGTAAGATTCCATCTCAAAAAAAATAAATAAATAAAAACAATATACACTGTCAGTTATATTTAGCTAGCTCAAACTATCAACTGGGTCCAGTGAGCAAGTTAGAGTCTAAAGTTGAAAAACAAGCAAAATATAAAAATAATGGCATTCGTTTAAAATAACTTATATATGTTTATAAATTTTCCAATGTCACATTGTGTAAATTGTTGCTATTATATCACTGAAATAGGTTCAAATCGACAGAGAGACTTCTGAGGATCTCTTCAAATTTTGGAATGCTATTAAGTAATCCATGTCAATTTTATCCAATTTAATCCATGACCAATTTTATATTTGGTCCCATCTGGAAATTTTGGGAGTGAATAAGGCCTAGAATCCTGGCCTTAGGGATTTTGGCCTATTGATGAGGCAAATGAGAAACGAAACAGTGTAATAGCTGTCACAATAGAAGTATGCATAGTGTATTTCAGGACTACACATAAGTGCCACTATGTTCTGATGGGGTTCAGGAACTCGGTGAGAGCACCCCCTAATATGAATGAAGAAGGAAATTAGAAATTAAATTATTTTGACAGGAGAAAAAGGCATTTCCCTTAAAGAGAACTGCATGTGCAAAGGCCTGGAGGGATAAGTAAGTATAGTTCATTTGGTAAAACAGAAGTGGTGCCTTATGTCTGGAGTTCCTGGTTCCTAACATCTTAGGAGATGAGGTTTGAATGGAAGGTAGTGGACAGATTACAAAGACTTTGACTATCCTGTTGGATTTTCTCAAGATGGAAATGAGAAGCCAGAAGGAAATTAATAAAGAAAGTAACAATGCTATTGATCATTTCCTATGCATCATGCATTGTTGTGTTAATGAATCCTTACAACTTTATTGTGAGTAAAACTGAGGCACAGAAGCTCAATAATACTTCCTTATAAGCCAACTTGAGAAAATAATAACCTTCAGTCAGTAAGTACTGTGATCAATACTTAGACTCGTTCTGTGACTAGGAGATTGAAACCATGTTGTTCCAATATACTGCAAGGGAATGATTATATTTTAGGTAGAAATATAATTATTGTAGATTTGTGAAGGATAAACTGAGAAGAAAAGCCTGGACACAATAATGTAGTAAGAATAGAGACCAGAGATCATCAGGAATTAAATGGAGGGACCTGATTGCAGTGGACATAGAACAGAATAAATGAATTCCATAAATATAGAAG
>NW_012100611.1:0-1134 GCF_000951045.1 Mandrillus leucophaeus | reverse complement strand
ATGTGTCAGAAGAGAGGATGGGAAGGGATGTCTACTTCTGCTCTTGTCCGTGTATCCCTGGTGTAGAAAATGGGATCTTTCCAAGGAGACTCTGAGAAGTTATTCCTGGTTGATAGAAGAAATTTGAATTGGCTGTAATTCTAGACATGACCCATAGGGCCCTAAATACTTACAGAGTAAAACTCTCTTCCCTTTAGTAGATATGCTAGAGCTCCCTGTTGGAGGTGAGTTTCTCATTAAATATGTCATAGATATGTACAGTGATCAGAGTCTCTTGTCTAACAGCTAAGGAACAGGCTACAGCTGAACATATTAAGCTGATATTCGATATCTCACTATTATAGAAAGATTTCCTGACAGAAAGAGGTCTTAATGGATCAGGCTGAAACACTTGAATTTTTAAAGTAACTATTTGCAAAGGGAACTTTAAGTTGTGGTATAAATGAAAATTTCCACTTCCAGGGATAATCGTGTATTAAGGCATAATTTTTAATAAAAGCAACCACAATGATAATAGTAAACAATGTTATCAGAGGACCAGAGATACATGCAGATTTATACATTTGATTGCAAAGAGGGTGGTGAAAAAAAATAAGAATACTGGATATGAACTTTATATAATCTCACACAATTTACTGGCTAGGAAAACTATATTTTTAATGGTTTTTAAAAACTATATTTTTAAAATACTTTTCAAAATTTGGACTTTCCCTTGTTATTTTTCTCTGGACTCAAAAACTATATTTTCAATAGTTTTCAAAAACTGTATTTTTAAAGTATTTTTCAAAATTCGAACTTTCCCCTCTTATTTTTCTCTGGACTCAATTAGATTCAAGACAGACCTTCCTCCCTTCCTTTTTTCTCTTTTTTTATTTCTTTCTTCTACTTTTCTTTTTAAAATAGTTTTCTTCTTTTTTGCCATTTCTTTCTATACCCCTCCATTTTTTCCTTCTTTTTGCAATAGTCCTATGTTATCTTTTCTTTCTGGAAGGAAGAAGGAAGGAAGGAAAGAAGGGAGGGAGGGAGGGAGGGAAAGGGAAGATCAGAGCTGCAGTGTGGGAAATCAGTAACATGGATCTTTTTAGCCTGGTGCCAACCACTGTCATTGCCTTTTTAAAATTTCTCTCAAGTTTC
>NW_012100610.1:199582-203925 GCF_000951045.1 Mandrillus leucophaeus | reverse complement strand
TCATTGTGGTTTTGATTTGCATTTCTCTGATGGCCAGTGATGATGAGCATTTTTTCATGTGTCTATTGGCTGTATGAATGTCTTCTTTTGAGAAGTATCTGTTCATATCCTTTGCCCACTTTTTGATGGGGTTGTTTGTTTTTTTCTTATAAATTTGATTGAGTTCTTTGTAGGTTCTGGATATTGGCCCTTTGTCATATGAGTAGATTGCAAAAATTTTCTCCACTGAATAATAGTTTTATATGTATATAATTCTGATTGACAGTTCTCTCTTAGCACTTGAAAAATATCTGGCCACTTTCTTCTGGTCTTCCTGATTTCTACTGAG
Source organism: Mandrillus leucophaeus (assembly GCF_000951045.1). NCBI lineage: Eukaryota > Metazoa > Chordata > Mammalia > Primates > Cercopithecidae > Mandrillus > Mandrillus leucophaeus. Next base: position 203,597 of record NW_012100610.1, on the reverse strand, counting down.
AAATATTCTGTCATTGGAATTGTTTATTTCCCTTGGGTAAGTTGCCATTTTCTTTAGGCTGCTTTCAAGATTTGTTCTTTTTTTAATTTTCAGATTTCATTATGATGTGTATTGGCATAATTTTTTTAGGTATATTCTGAATAGGATGCTGTCAGCCTCCTGTATCTGTAGGGTTATGACTCTTCACAAATTCAGAAGTTTTCAGCCATTATTTCCTTGAGAACTTTTTAGCTCTATTTTCTTTTTATACTTCATATAGAATTCTGGTAACAAAAATATTAAGACTTTTATTATAGAACTACAGACATCTGCGGCTCTGATCATCTTTTTCAGTCTATTTTCGTTCTGTTGCTCAGATGGACAATTTCTCTTGTTCTGTTTTCTAATTCACTGGTTCTTTTCTCTGACCTATCCATTCTGCTGTTGAGCTTATCCAATGAGTTTTAAATTTCGGTTATTTTATTTTCAGTTCTAAAATTTTCATTCGTTTCATTTTCTATCCTCTATTTCTTTGGTGAGACATTCTACTTTAAAAATTTACTTTGAACATGTTTATAATTGCTTGTTGAAGCATTCAAAAATGATGTCTGTTTTAAAACTCTTGTCAGATAATTTTAACACTTGGGTCATCTAGGTGTTGGTGTCTGTTGATTATATTTTCTCATTCATTTTGAGATTTTCCATGTTCTTGATACGATGTGTGATTTTTCTGTTGAAACAAGGATGTTTTGGGTAGTATTTTGGGCAACTCTTATGTTTAAATCCAAGTTCTGGAAGCCCCTTTGCAATGTCTTTTTGATGTTATTCTTTAACCATCTCATATTATCACCATTCCTACTGCTGTAGGCCCTATTCTCTACTCAGTCTGAACGCTCTCCATGGGAAATTTCATCTACTCAAAAGGCTTCAATTACCATTTAAGCAACCTGAGTTGACTGCAGATGATAAGACTAGGCTCTGGAGTTATACAGACTTGGATTCTAAATCCTGCTCTGTCTCTTAATAACATTGGGACTTGAATAATTTAACCTAACATCTCTAAAGCTAAATTTTCTCATGTGTAAAATAAAATTAGTAACATATTAGCTTTTTATATTAGGTAAGATCTTCTCTATGAGACATATAGCTGATAAATCTTTCCGAAATACTTTCTTTATGATTGGAGAAAGATTTAATGTAAAGTTAATGAAGCTTAAGCTTCAGGGTCTCTTTCTTGAACAGGTACCTTTCAAGGCCCTAGGAAAGACTTTAGCACTGTGCGCACATTGTCATGTATTTTGTATATTTTTCTAAAGGTAGGATATTTTAGCCACAATTATTTAAGACCCTTGTTTTCCTACTCCAATTTCCCACTTTGGTGACAAAGTGACCATAAGTTTATTTGGAACCCGACTAAAGTGAATTTGAATTAGGGATACATTTAATTTGGATTTAGTTGGATTTCTTTATATGACTCACAGTTACTTTATTATATATTTAGATGTTAGCTGGAAATATTTCACAGGCTTTGAACAAAAATGTTTGATAGCTACCTTTACATTACACTATTTGGCCTCTCCTTTGCTAATGATTCATTCACAAATCTTTGTTTCCTTAACTTACCATCATGATAGTCTATTGTCAGCAACTTTCCAGTATTTAAAATTGTATTCCACCTCCATAACTGGCTCTGATATACTTTTTTGCTCCTTTTTTGAGACAGAGTCTTGCTCTGTTGCCCAGGCTGAAGCACAGTGGCATGATCATTGCTCACTGCAACCTTTGCCTCCTGGCTCAAGTGATCCTCCTGACTCAGCCTCCTGAGTAGCTGGGGCTACAGGTGCCACCATGCCCAGCTAATTTTTATATTTGTAATAGGGATGAACCTTTGCCATGTCGCCCAAGCTGGTCTCAAACACCTGGGCTCAAGCAGTCCTCCCACTTCAGACTCCCAAAGTGCTGGGATTATAAGTGTGAGCCACTGTGCCTGGCTTCTGATATACTTTTCTAGTTTCATTGCCCACTGCTGCAGTATCTGCACACTCTATGCTATCTAAACTGGATTCTTTACCTTTGGTTATATTTTTCCTTTGGAAGGAAAAGACCTTGTCCAATCATTAAGGTTTTTATTAACTTCTTTCTAATTGGTCACAAAATGTTTAGGTTTATAAAGATAAAGTAACACTTTTGCTACACCAATACAATGAGGACATTAACAACTGTGGCAGGCAGAATTCTAAGATGGTACCCAAGATGTCTGCCTTCTAGTGTACACGTCTTGTATAATCTCCTCCCTCGATTGTTGGCAGGACCTAGAATTTGATGAATATCACTTCTTTAATTAGGTCATATGGCAAAGGTGAAGGGATTTTGCTCATGTAATTAAAGTCCCTAATTAGTTTCCTTTGAATTCATCAACAGGGAGATTATCCTTGATGGGCCCTATCCAATCAAGTGGGTTCTTTAAAAGGGTTAGGCTTTTAAAAGGCTTAGGCTTCTTCTGAGCAGACAGACTTCTGCTAGAGGAGTCAAGCTGCCGTGAGTTCTACAGCTACAAGAAAATGAATTCTGCCAATAACTAAATGAGCTTGGGAGAGGACTCCCAAGCCTCAGACAAGACTCTGACCTTAGCTGACTCTTTGATTACAGCTTTATGAGATCCAGCTTAGCTGTGCCTTATGGAAACTGTAAGATAATTAATAGGTGTTATTCTAAGTTCCTATGCCCATGGCAATTTGTTATACAGCAACAGAAAACTAATACAGACTTAATACACTAGTTAATGAGTGTCATCAGTCATAATACTTAGGATTTATTACTGAATAAGAAAACTTAAAATGTAGTGAAGTCTCATAGCACATAGTAACTTGATAGTAACTTTCTCAAATTTGACTATATTCCTAAAAATTTACATGACATTAGCATAATGCACTGTGAATTTTAAAAATTGATCAAACATGTTTGGAGTAAAGACTGCATTATCTTATTTTTTCTACATAGGAAACACTACAAATTTATTGTCATATGAAGTCAACTAAGAAGCATGGAACCAAAAAATATAAATACAAAAAATATTAATGCTGACAAGGACATGGAGAAAAGGGAACCCTTGTACACTGTCAGTAGAGTGTAAATTAGTATAACCACTATGGAGAACAGTATGGAGTTTCCTCAAAAAACTAAAACCTGAGCTACCATAAGATCCAGCAATTCCACTGCTGGGTATATACCCAGAAGAAAGGAAATCAGTATATTGAAGAGGTATCCGCACTCCTGTTTGTTGCAGCACTGTTTACAACAGCTAAGATTTGGAAGCAATCTAAGTTTCCATCAACAGATGAATGAATAAATAAAATGTGGTACGTATGCACAATGGAGTACTATTCAGCCATAAAAAAGAATGAGATCCTGTCATTTGCAACAACATAGATGGAATTGGAGCTCATTATGTTAAGTGACATAAGCCAGGCACAGAAAGACAAATATTTCATGTTCTCATTTATTTGTGGGATCGGAAAATCAAAACAATTGAACTCACGGACATACAGAGTAGAAGGATGGTTACCAGAGGCTGGGAAGAGTAGTAGGGGGATGAGAGGGGAGGTGGGGATGGTTAATGAGTACAAAAAATATAGAAAGAATGAGTAAGACCTATTATTTGATAGCACAACAGTGTGACTGTAGTCAAAATAATTTAACTGTGCATTTTAAAATAATGTACAATTACACTAAAAGTGTAACTGGATTGTTTGCAACACAAAGGATAAGTGCTTAAGGAGATGAATACCCCGTTCTCCCTGATATGATTATTTCATATTGCATGCCTATATCAAAACAGCTCATGTACCCCCAAAATATATACACCTACTATGTACCTACAAAAATTGAAAATTTAAAAATTTAAAAATAAATAAAGTATTATAGAAGTGTGTCAGATAAATAAGTAATAAAATACATAAATTTCTGAATTTTATATTTATGGTATTTGTGTTTTAAAATTTATAGTTTGCTGTGATTTTATTTCTCACTTGAAATT
>NW_012100610.1:196377-199532 GCF_000951045.1 Mandrillus leucophaeus | reverse complement strand
GGTATATTCTGAATAGGATGCTGTCAGCCTCCTGTATCTGTAGGGTTATGACTCTTCACAAATTCAAAAGTTTTCAGCCATTATTTCTTTGAGAACTTTTTAGCTCTATTTTCTTTTTATACTTCATATAGAATTCTGATAACAAAAATATTAAGACTTTTATTATAGAACTACAGACATCTGAGGCTCTGATCATCTTTTTCAGTCTATTTTCGCTCTGTTGCTCAGATGGACAATTTCTCTTGTTCTGTTTTCTAATTCACTGGTTCTTTTCTCTGACCTATCCATTCTGCTGTTGAGCTTATCCAGTGAGTTTTAAATTTCGGTTATTTTACTTTCAGTTCTAAAATTTTCTTTCATTTCATTTTCTATCCTCTATTTCTTTGGTGAGACTTTCTACTTCAAAAATGTACTTTGAACATGTTTATAATTGCTTGTTGAAGCATTTGAAAATGATGTCTGTTTTAAAACTCTTGTCAGATAATTTTAACACTTGGATCATCTAGGTGTTGGTGTCTGTTCATTATGTTTTCTCATTCGTTTTGAGATTTTCCATGTTCTTCATACGATGTGTGATTTTTCTGTTGAAACAAGGATGTTTTGAGTAGTATTTTGGGCAACTCTTATTTTTAAATCCAAGTTCTGGAAGCCCCTTTGCAATGTCTTTTTGATGTTATTCTTTAACTATCTCATATCATCACCATTCCTACTGCTGTAGGCCTTATTCTCTACTCAATCTGAACACTGTCCATGGGAAATTTCATCTACTCAAAAGACTTCAATTACCATTTAAGCAACCTGAGTTGACTACAGATGATAAGACTAGGCTCTGGAGTTATACGGACTTGGGTTCTAAATCCTGCTCTGTCTCTTAATAGCATTGGGACTTGAATAATTTAACTTAACATCTCTAAAGCTAAATTTTCTCATATGTAAAATAAAATTAGAAACATATTAGCTTTTTATATTAGGTAAGATCTTCTCTATGAGACATATAGCTGATAAATCATTCCGAAATACTTTCTTTATGATTGGAGAAAGATTTAATGTAAAGTTAATGAAGCTTAAGCTTCAGGGTCTCTTTCTTGAACAGGTACCTTTCAGGGCCCTAGGAAAGACTTTAACACTGTGCCCACATTGTCATATATTTTGTATATTTTTCTAAAAGTAGGATATTTTAACCACAATTAGTTAAGACCCTTGTTTTCCTACTCCAATTTCCCACTTTGGTGACAAAGTGACCATAAGTTTATTTGGAACACGACTAAAGTGAATTTGAATTAGGGATGCATTTAATTTGGATTTAGTTGGATTTCTTTATATGACTCACAGTTACTTTATTATATATTTAGATGTTAGCTAGAAACATTTCACAGGCTTTGAACAAAAATGTTTGATAACCACCTTTACATTACACTATTTAGCCTCTCCTTTGCTAATGATCCATTCACAGATCTTTGTTTCCTTAACTTAACATCATGATAGTCTACTGTCAGCAACTTTCCAGTATTTAAAATTGTATTCCACCTCCATAACTGGCTCTGATATACTTTTTTGCTCCTTTTTTGAGACAGAGTCTTGCTCTGTTGCCCAGGCTGAAGTACAGTGGCATGATCATTGCTCACTGCAACCTTTGCCTCCTGGCTCAAGTGATCCTCCTGACTCAGCCTCCTGAGTAGCTGGGACTACAGGTACCACCATGTCCAGCTAATTTTTATATTTGTAATAGAGATGAGGCTTTGCCATGTTGCCCAAGCTGGTCTCAAATACCTGGGCTCAAGCAATCCTCCCACTTCAGACTCCCAAAGTGCTAGGATTATAAGTGTGAGCCACTGTGCCTGGCTTCTGATACACTTTTCTAGTTTCATTGCCCACTGCTGCAGTATCTGCACACTCTATGCTATCTAAACTGGATTCCTTACCTTTGGTTATATTTTTCCTTTGGAAAAGAAAGACCTTGTGCAATCATTAAGGTTTTTATTAACTTGTTTCTAATTGGTCACAAAATGTTTACATTTATAAAGATAAAGTAACACTCTTATTACACCAATGCAATGAGGACATTAACAACTGTGGCAGGCAGAATTCTAAGATGGTACCCAAGACGTCTGCCTTCTGGTGTACACGTCTTGTATAATCTCCTCCCTTGATTGTTGGCAGGACCTAGAATTTGATGAATGTCACTTCTTTAATTAGGTCATATGGCAAAGGTGAAGGGATTTTGCTCATGTAATTAAAGTCCCTAATTAGTTTCCTTTGAGTTCATCAACAGGGAGATTATCCTTGATGGGCTCTATCCAATCAAGTGGGTTCTTTAAAAGGGTTAGGCTTTTAAAAGGCTTAGGCTTCTTCTGAGCAGAGAGCCTCCTGCTAGAGGAGTCAAGCTGCCATGAGTTCTACAGCTACAAGAAAATGAATTCTGCCAATAACTAAATGAGCTTGGAAGAGGACTCCCAAGCCTCAGACAAGACTCTGACCTTAGCTGACTCTTTGGTTACAGCTTTATGAGATCCAGCTTAGGCGTGCCTTATGGAAACTGTAAGATAATTAATAGGTGTTATTCTAAGTTGCTGTGTCCATGGCAATTTGTTATACAGCAACAGAAAACTAATACAGACTTAATAAACTAGTTAATGAGTGTCATCAGTCATAATACTTAGGATTTATTACAGAATAAGAAAACTTAAAATGTAGTGAAGTCTCATAGCACATAGTAACTTGTTAGCAACTTTCTCAAATTTGACTATATTCCTAAAAATTTACATGACATTAGCATAATGCACTGTGAATTTAAAAAATTGATCAAACATGTTTGGAGTAAAGACTGCATTATCTTATTTTTTCTATATAGGAAATACTACAAATTTATTGTCATATGAAGTCAACTAAGACGCATGGAACCGAAAAATATAAAAACAAAAAGTATTAATGCTGGCAAGGACATGGAGAAAAGGGAACCCTTGTACACTGTCAGTAGGAGTGTAAATTAGTATAACCACTATGGAGAACAGTATGGAGTTTCCTCAAAAAACTAAAACCTGAGCTACCATAAGATCCAGCAATTCCACTGCTGGGTGTATACCCAGAAGAAAGGAAATCAGTATATTGAAGAGGTATCCGCACTCCTGTTTGTTGCAGCACTGTTTACAACAGCT
>NW_012100610.1:194271-195769 GCF_000951045.1 Mandrillus leucophaeus | reverse complement strand
ATTTCTGAATTTTATATTTATGGTATTTGTGTTTTAAAATTTATAGTTTGCTGTGATTTTATTTCTCACTTGAAATTATTTTTGTACCCAATTTTATTCTTATTTTTATGTTATTCTTTTAAAAATCCTTCATCTTATAAGTTTCAGGCTTACAAACGTAAATCCTCCTTTGTACATTATCATAAATCTTTGCATTCAACACCAGAAGGGTAGGAAGGATGTGGAGGAAGTTCACAAAAATCGTGAATTTCTCCTTAGCCCTCTATTTGTGCGCTGGAGGGCGTTGTTGCCTACATTGGAAATGGCTTTTCCGTAAAAGATTAGAATAAGCTTCTTCCTTCTCTACAGGTTAAAAAGGTGTCCTTTCTGACTGAGCATTCTTTTAGACAGCGATGTATGAAGAATCTCAGACAACAGAGGCAGGCAAGTTTGTTAGGAGAGCATCTCTTACTAACAGTTTCTACAAGATCCCTAAGAAGAAGAAATCTAAATCCCTGCCATTTCTCCTTAGCTTCAACCTGGATTCAAGTTACCCCGTGGTCAGATTGTGTCTGTGGGGAATCTCCTGGAAAGGTGCATACTGCTCCCTCAGTGCTTGGCTAGATCTCAGTGTGTGTCTTGATGCTTGGGGTACTCCTGTTCCCCAGTGGGTATCATTCCATTTTACTCTCTCGTCCACAAATGGAGCATTATCTATTTGACTCTGAATACAGACATTTTGTGTTAGTTGAGTTCACTGACATAGCATTGGCATTTAGGAAAAACCAGTGCCCAGTGTGACCTAGCCTGACGTTCATGTCGCTGTCTCTGAAGGAGCCCCTCTGGAGCTGAGGTGCAACTATTATTGATCTTCTGTTCCACCATATCTTTTCTGATATGTGCAATACCCCAGCCAAGGACTCCAGCTTCTCCTGAAGTACATATCAGGAATTGTTGTTTCAGGAATTAATGGTTTTGAGTCTGAATTTAGGAAGAATGAAAACTCCTTCCTCGCGAGGAAACCCTCATCCCATTGGAACGACACGTTGAGTACTTCTGTGCTGAGTCCTGCATTGCCCAGGACTGCAGTGGGGGCTCCATACAAACTACCTGAGACGTATAGCTTAAACAACTAAGGATCTCAGCCTCAGTTATTTTCAGGAAGTTGCCTTGTTCTGTGAAAGCAAACAGTACAAAGAAAGTAGAATCCTGTCTAGCATTTAGTTCCTATGAACATCTTAGGTTTCTTTAATTTATTTTCTTATTTGCCATTTCGCAAAGGAAAGAGCATGTACATGATTCTAGAAGAAACTAGACTATAGGATTTGTAACAAGCTGGAAGAGGTGATTTGCACCATGTTATTTGAGATAGTGATGGAATGAGATGACTTAAGCTTGGCCATGTGGATTGGTATAAGGCAAATCAATTTGCTTTTAGTTATTAATCTCATCTCTCAAGCAATCAGAAACCCAGAATGAGAGTTTATTTCAAGTTGCATTAGCTACAGATTATTTTACC
>NW_012100610.1:190901-194221 GCF_000951045.1 Mandrillus leucophaeus | reverse complement strand
TAGCTCTGTCCTCTAAAACAAGATAAATGACATATGAATATTCAAGTTCTAGGTTATATTTGAAATGCATATATATATATATAATTTTTTATTTATCTTTATCATTATCTTCATCTGCATCTGTCAGAAAATATTCCTGGGTCAAACAGAATCATATACAGCGAAAGGGAAAGTGCACAATACCAAAGAAGGGAATTCAGATTTAAAAAAATTTTTGTTTCCTAAGATTTTCTAAGAAAAAAATATGAACTTTCATTTCACAGGTCCAAAATTATTTCTAAACTGTTGAAAGCCATCTTTTATTTAGTATTCTTCTGTCCCTTTCCTGTAACTAGAACCCCCTACCCTCAACCAAAAATAAATAAATAAATAAATAAATAAATAAAGGAGAGAGAGAGAAAAGGAAGAACATGGAAATAAAAGGTAATGATAGAAAAGGAAGAAGATGGAACCGAAAGGTAATGATAGGAGAAAGTGGAAGGAAAAGAGGAAGACAGAAAAAAATAAAGAAAAAAGGATTTACTGAACTGTAAGATGAGCTATAAAGGAAGTTTGTATAAAACAGGATTTAGGAAAATAAAACATATTGCCCATCCAGGGTAATATGTAGAAAAAAATATTTGAATTGATCTTATTTTTTCTCTCACAATTTACAGTCTTACTAGGGTCATTTCTTATGACAATATTTACCACAATTGTTGATTATTTCAGGAGAGTTCTAATTCACATATTTCATATATTCTAATAATAAAAATTATTACATTTATAATACGTAACATGTATGTTCTTATTACTTTACATGACTGGAATGACTTTCACCTAAATTAATTCATTGGTTAATAAAGACACATTCTTGTTTTGGGGGTTTAAAATGTGGACACTCATTCTGTGATCCTCTCCAGGATCGAATTAGTATTACAGTTGAGGCACGTTGTCCTCCCGAGGAGGCCCCTCCATTTCCTTCTCACAGGATCTTTGACATTCTTTACTATATCCAGAATTATTAGAAAACATCCCTCAGGTTATGGAATAATGACATTTCTTTTCCTCTTTCACTTCACCCCTTTCCACCCCGGTTCTCAGCCAGGTTTAAGAAGGCAGGTGGGGCTTCCTGTCACAGAACGCTGTTTAATAACTCAGTAGTATCTGGGCGTGAGCAGGCTTTGTTGAGTGAAGTTGATTGGTTGCAGGAGCAGCAACAGTTCCAGAACCAAGTCATGACACCCACCTCCTCAAGGTATAGTTAAATATATCTTGTGGTGAAAATGCCTGGAGCAAGAATGCAAAGCATTATGAAGAGGACATTGGGAGCTCTGCTGGGGCTCTTGAGTGCCCAGGTTTGCTGTAAGTTGGGGCTGTCCAAGGTGGGAATCTGAAAGGATTTAGCAGCTGCAGCCTTGTTGAAGGGAGGAAGGGAAAGGGGTTAATAAGTTGTGCAATCTTTTATTCACACATTCCGTGGGAGCATTTTCAGGGTTCTTCAGATGTTAAGCTGCCCATCACCTATGACTTTTTCTCCATTTCTGACCAGGTGTGAGAGGAATACAAGTGGAGCAGAGTCCTCCAGACCTGATTCTCCAGGAGGGAGCCAATTCCACGCTGCGGTGCAATTATTCTGCCACTGCGAACAATTTGCAGTGGTTTCACCAAAACCCTTGGGGACAGCTCATCAACCTGTTTTACATCCTCTCAGGGACAAAACAGAATGGAAGATTAAGCGCCACGACTGTCACTAAGGAACGCTACAGCTTATTGCACATTTCCTCTTCCCAGACCACAGACTCAGGCATTTATTTCTGTGCTGTAGAGTCACAGTGCTCCCCAGGCACCTGCAGCCTGTACACAAACCCTCAGCTAGGCTCAGTTCCTCTATCAGCAACAACCGCCTCACGAGGCCACCACAGCAGCATTTGCACAGTTTAATATTCCTTTTGTACATAGGTAGAGTTTTAACCACAGATTCTTTTTGGCTCTACAGGTTTGAGACTTTGGTCTTTATTTTCCCTTTTCAATACACACCTTCTCCTACCCTGTAAATATCTAGCTTGGAAGGAGTAGAGTAGCTGATGAGAGGACAGAATCAAAATAAATATTTAAGTGACAGTATGCAGGACTCCAAAAGGGTAAAAAGTAAAAAGAACAAAAAGAAAAGAAACACCATTCCAATAAGCATGTTGTTAGATATATTAGATCATGATCCAGCTTAGTTGTGTGTCTCAAGCACATTCAAGTCTACCTCACTACATTACGTAACAGCAGACAAGGGCAAATATTTGCATCCTATCCCACTAGTGCAGCAAAGTAAAATTTCTTTGAATATTAACATATTGATAAACAGCTGTGGGAAAAAACTTTAAAATGTTATGTTCCACTCAACTATGTCCAATATGTGTTTTTCAGGCTTGTTGTATTACCTAGAATATGATCTATCCTGGAAAATATAACCATGCATGCTTGAGAAGAATGTGTATTCTGATCTTGGGTAGATAGATGACTGTTAGGTCTACCTGGCTTTTGTGTTGTTCAAATCTTCTATTTCCTTGTTGGTATTCTATTTGTCCTATCTATTATTGAAAGTGAGATATTGAGTCTTCACTTGTTATTCTTGAATTTTCTGCTTTTCCCTTCAATTTTTTCAGTTTTCGTGCATCATGTATTTTGGGGTATGTCATTAGGTTCATATATGTTTATAACTGATATATTCTTAATGGATGCCCTTTTTAACATTATAAACTTTCCCTTTTTATCTTTAGTAACATTGTTTGGTTTAAAGTATACTTTGTCTAATAATAACATAGTTACTCCAGTTCTCTTATGGTTGCTGTTAAATGATATATCTTTTCCTATCCTTTTACTTTCAACTTATTTGTATCTTTGTATCTAAAGTATGTCTCTGACAGTGTATAGGGGTGTGTGTGTGTGTGTGTGTGTGTGTGTGTAGTCATTCTGCTAATCTCTGCTTTTTGATTGGATTGTTTAATCCATTTACATTTAATGTTATCGTTGATATAGAATATATCTGGCATTTTAATTTTATTTTCTTTCTGTCTTATGCCTTTTCTGTTCCTCTGTACCTTCTTAACTGCTTTCCTTTGCATTATGTGAATCTTCTATAGTGTACTATTTTAATTCTTTTATTTTTTTCACTATGGTTTTGCAATTATTTTCTTGGTGGATGTTTTAGTACTTACAATATATATACATCTAAACTTGTCAGAAGTCACTTCAGTTTTTATGCTAAGTTAATTCCAATGGGATTTTCAGATATCACTTTCATATAGGTCTATTTCTTATTCCCTTTATTATTATTGTTCACATTA
>NW_012100610.1:188597-190802 GCF_000951045.1 Mandrillus leucophaeus | reverse complement strand
TCAAGTTACCCCGTGGTCAGATTGTGTCTGTGGGGAATCTCCTGGAAAGGTGCATGCTGCTCCCTCAGTGCTTGGCTAGATCTCAGTGTGTGTCTTGATGCTTGGGGTCCTCCTGTTCCCGAGTGAATATCATTCCATTTTACTCTCTTGTCCACAAATGGAGCATTGTCTATTTGACTCTGAATACAGACATTTTGTGTTAGCTGAGTTCACTGACATAGCATTGGCATTGTAGGAAAAACCAACGCTCACTGTGACCCAGCCTGACGTTCATGTCGCTGTCTCTGAAGGAGCCCCTCTGGAGCTGAGGTGCAACTATTATTGATCTTCTGTTCCACCACATCTTTTCTGATATGTGCAACACCCCAGCCAAGAACTCCAGCTTCTCCTGAAGTACATATCAGGATATAGCGTTGTTTCAGGAATTAATGGTTTTGAGGTTGAATTTAGGAAGAATGAAAACTCCTTCCTCCTGAGGAAACCCTCAGTCCATTGGAACGACACGCTGAGTACTTCTGTGCTGAGTCCCGCATTGCCCAGGACTGCAGTGGGAGCTCCATACAAACTACCTGAGACATATAGCTTAAACAACTAAGGATCTCAGCCTCAGTTATTTTCAGGAAGTTGACTTGTTCTGTGAAAGCAAACAGTACAAAGAAAGTAGAATCCTGTCTAGCATTTACTTCCTATGGACATCTTAGGTTTCTTTAATTTATTTTCTTATTTGCCATTTTACAAAGGAAAGAGCTTGTACCTGATTCTAGAAGAAACTAGACTATAGGATTTGTAACAAGCTGGAGGAGGTGATTTGCACCATGTTATTTGAGATAGTGATGGAATGAGATGACTTAAGCTTGGCCATGTGGGTTGGTATAAGGCAAATCAATTTGCTTTTAGTTATTAATCTCATCTCTCAAGCAATCAGAAACCCAGAATGAGAGTTTATTTCAAGTTGCATTAGCTACAGATTATTTTACCCAGTATCCTGACTTCAGTGAGCTATAGTCCTTTGAGGAAAGAGGCCTCTTCAAAGGACTTCAGCTCACTGATGAAAGTATTGGAGACTGGGAGACTTAATTAAAGCTGACATTTAAGGATGTGTGCAAGGCAATCTTTCCAAAGACAATATAAGTAGAAAGGGAAAAAAAGACTTATTTTTTTTAATCTGATGGTCCCCAGCAAAGGGCAATCTAAATTAAACACAACATCATGGCAAAGTTCCATGTGGAATCTTGGGGTTGGTTGTTCTATGGATGACCTGCCCTTTATCAGTTCTACCCAGATTACCTCTCTCCTGTTTTTCTCTTTCAACTCAATTTCTCTAATACTTGCTGAGTGTCCAATAACTATTATTGATTTCTTAATCATATTTAATTATGTCTCTACACTATTCCTCATAGTGCCAATAGTAACTATTTGCAACGTTCTTGAGCAGTTACTCCAATGTTGTGCCTGCAGAACTTTTATTTCTACTTCAGTGAAAATATAGGTGTTCTCGTTTTTCACCCCCTTTACCTCCAAATCCATCTACAGATAATTATTATTACTTATGGCAAAAGCACAAGCAAATTATTTTCATAACTTTTAAAAACAGCTAATTTTCTTTTAAACCATTAGAATAATCTATTAAACCTAAAAAGCAAAATATAAATAATAATTAACAATGGATAGTTTTAATAAAATGTATTTAAATAAAATTAGAATTCATTTCTTTTTAAGTTTAATTAGATTACAGTATATAAAATAAATGCTAGTTTCAACATCCATCTAGTCGATAAGGAAGTTAATCAATGTTACTCTTTATGCAGATTCAATCTAGGATAAATGTATGCAATTTATAAGTAATGTTGTTTAATATTACAAAGTGTTCCAGCCATCATGAGCAACTATAGTGAATACTATGCTGATTCATGAGTACCCTGAGGAACCACAAATGAGTACGTAAGAGATGCAAGAAAACAGATCCTCAACATCCTTGGGAAACAGTATTTCTTTATGTACAAATCTATTGCCTCCATGCTGAGAGGACAGATGGGTCTAGCTAATTAATTTTTTCCTTCTCTTCCCTGAAACCCTTCCACCCTCGACCCCAATTCCAAATCAGAGTCATATGAAGTCAGTTAAGAAGTATGGAACCAAAAAATATAAAAATGAAAAGTGTTAATGCTGGCAAGGACATGGAAAAAAGGGAACCCTTGTACACTG
>NW_012100610.1:183321-188547 GCF_000951045.1 Mandrillus leucophaeus | reverse complement strand
TATATAATTTTTATAATTATTTCTTTATATAATCTTATGTTTCATAAGCTGAGAAGGAAAACAGGAAAGCAACTATATATTGAAGTGTTTGTTGTTAACCTTCTTACTTATCATTTCTGGTTCTCTTCATTTGTTCCTTTGCACTTAACCATAGCCAGAATGTCGAGAAGTGATCATTTGTTCCTGTGGATTCAAGTTGCCATCTGGTGTCTTTGTCTTATTCCAATATAGTTTTGCTATCTGCCTTCCTCCTTTGTTATTTTATTGTCAAATATATTACATTCCTATAAGTCCAATAATATAATTATATATATGTTGTTTTTATACAGTAGTTATTTAAATCAGTTAATAGTAGAAAGGGGATAAATATGCAGACACGCCATCTTTTTAGTATATGTATGGATGCAAATTACTGTTTGAAGTCCCTTGCTTCCAGCCTGAAAAACTTCTGTTATTATTGCTTGAAGGTGGGTCTGCTTGTAAAAAATTCTCTCACTTTGTATTTATCTAGGAATGTCTTTATGAGATACTTTTGCTGAATATAAGATCTTCATTGATGGTATATTTCTTTCAGCACTTTGAATATATCTTCTTACTGCCTTCTAATTCTGCTGTTTTTGTTGAGAAATCAGCTGTTAGTTATTGAGTTTCTCTCATAAATGTTTGTTTTTCTCGTTCTACTTGGAAGATTCTATTTGTCTTTCAACATTTTTGCTATGATGTGTCTGAGTGTGGATCTTTCGCATTCATTTTACTTGGAGTTCACTGAGCTTCTTAGATGAGTAGATTAATGTTTTTTTGAAACTGGGAATTCTCAGCCATTGTTTCTTCAAATTTTTTTGTTCCTTTTTCTTTTCTTTTTTTTTTCTGGTACTCTCACTATGCATATATTGGTGTGCTTAATGATGTATCACATTTCTCTGAGTCCCTGTTTATTTTTCTTTATTCTTTTTTCTGTCTGTTTTTCAGATGGCATAATCTCTATAGATGTATCTTTAAGTTCACTGATTCCCTGTTCAGGAAGCCCAAACTTACTATTCGACCTTCCAGTGAATTTTTTATTTGGTTATTGTACTTCCCCAACTCTAGAATTTCTATTTTGTTCCTTTCACAAAAAATACTTTTTACCACTATGTAAGTATTCTCTGGCTCATAAGAGGTCATCATCATATCTTTTTTACTTCCCTAAGCATGGCTTTATTTCTTTGAGCATACTTAAAACAGCTATTTTGAAATTTTTGTCCGTGAAATCCAACATCTAAGTCTTAGAAAAGGCAATTGCCATTACCCAATTTATTTCTCTTGTGTAAGAATCACACTTTCCTGTTTGGGGCATATCTTATAATTTTTTGTTTTAAACTAGACATTTTAGATAACATATTGTATTAGCTTTCTATGACTGCTCTTAAGGGTTGAATTGTGTTTCTCAAAATTCAAGATGAAATCCTAACTCCCAGTACCTCAGAATGTGACCTTATTTGAAAATAGGGCCATTGCAGATGCAATTAGTTAAGATAAAGTCATTAGAATGGACCCTAACTGTGATGGTTAATGTTAGGTGTTATCTTGATTGGACTGAAGGATGCCTAGATAACTGGTAAAGCATTGTTTCTGGGTGTGTCTGTGAGGGTGTTGCCAGAGGAGATTGACATTTGAGTCAGTGAACTGGGTGAGGAAGACCCACACTCTTTGCGGGTGGGCACCATCCAATAGGCTGCGCAGCTAGAACAAAGCAGGCGAAAGAAGGTGGGATAACCTTGCTTGCTGAGGCTTCTGGCTGCCTAATTTCTCCCATACTGGAGGCTTCCTTCTGCTTCTCCTGTCCATGTGTTCCTGGACCAAACTGAGATTTGGGCTGCTATTTTTTACGGCCGTATAACGAGATGCAGATGAACTGGGGAGAAATCGAGTTTTTATTTCTGTAGTCAGTTACAGGGACATGGCCTGGAAATTATTGCCAGACCAACTCAAAATTACAAAGTTTTCTCAGACTTTTATAAATCTTCTAAGTCTATGTGTAAGTGTGCCTTCATTTAAAGACATCATAAGTGATTAACTTCTTTTAATCTATAACAAAGGTCTGAGTCCTGAAGACCTTCTTTTAGAGCCTCAGTAAGTTTACTTAATCTAAATGGGTTTAGGTGCTGGGGTGACTACCCTTTTCTGGTCTTCTGCTAAATCACAGAGGTTTGGGGAGTTCCTTCAGACCTCCAATAAGCTTGTTTGTGGAGGCCTGGGGAGTTTCTTCAGACTCCCAGTAAAACTTGTTTAATCCTGAAGTGGTCCTGTTGAGAATTACTCCGTTATTTTGTCATGCTTTAAGGCCCAGGAAAGGCCTGGGCAAAACTCTTGGTGGGCTTTTGCTACATTCCAGCCTTTGTATAAGGGCACTGGCTTTTAATATTTGTCTTAACCACTCAGTCGGTGCTGAAACAGTTGTTATGGAGACCTGCCACACTTGGACATCAGACTCCAGGTTCCTTGGCCTGTGGACTCTGGGACGTGCACCAGTGGCTTGCAGGTGGTTCTCGGGCCTTTGGCCACAGATAGAATACTGCACTGCTGGCTTCTTTGGTTTGAGGCTTTCGAGCTTGGACTGAGCCACTACCAGCTTCTCTTTTCCCCAACTTGCAGATGGCCTATCGTGGAATTTGGCCTTGTAACTGTGTGAGCCAATTCACCATAATAAATAAATAAATAAATAAAGTTTATTAGGGAGAATTGGCACACACAATTACAAGGCTAAGTTTTATATGTATGTGTCTGTGTGTATATATGTACATATATGTATGTATACACACAGATATACACACACACATATACACACACACACACATATATCCTACTAGTTCTGGATAACTCTGATCAATACACTAATCTAATATGACTGGTGTCCTCATAAAAAGGGAAAATTTGGAAACACACACAGAGGGAGAACACCATTTAAAGATGAAGGCAGAGATCAGGATGGTACTTAAAAAAGCCAAAGAATGCTAAAGATTGCCAGAAAAGCATGAGAAGCTGAGCAAGAGGAATGGAGTACATTCTCATAGCCCTCACAGACAGTCTCTCAGAGTTCCACTCTCCAGAAATGTGAAGCAGTAAGTTCCTATTGTTTAAGCCACCTAACTTGTGGTACTTTGTTATAGCTCCAGCAAACTAATAAAGCTGCTGTAACAAATTACTGCAAATTTCGTAGCTTAAAAGCAAACAAATTTATTCTCTTACAGTTCTGGAAGCAATCTGAAACCAGTTTCACAGGGCTACAGTCCAAGTGTTGGCAGGGCTGATTTCTTCTGGAGGCTCTCAGGGAGAATCTGCTTCCTTGCCTTTTCCAGCTTCTGCCATCCACCCAAATTCATGGCTCATGCTCTTTCTTGAATCACTCCAAACTTTTGCTTCCATCATCATGTCTCCATTCTCTTTCTGGAGCCACATCTTCCCCTGTTTCCCTCTTATCAGAACACTTGTGATTATATTTAGAGCCCACTCAAATAATCCAAAATAATTTTCCCATCTCAAGATCCTTGATAATGTATTCAAAGACATTTTTGCCATATAAGGTACCATTTTCAGGTACCAGGCATTAGGGCCTGGTTGTCTTTGGGGACGATTATTCAGGCTATCACATACATTATAGTGACTCTGGATATTGAGTCTTTACTCCGTCCAGGGCTTGTTGTTGCTTGCTTGTTTATTTAAACAACTTTACTTGACTATTTCAGTTAAGTCCATTTTCCTGCAGGGTGCAGCCTACAATGTTATTCCTCAGAGGACAGTCTTTGGTATGTGCACAGACATCTTGATATGACAGTGATTTCAGCAATATTTTCTTTAACTGTCTTTCTCCCTGATTTTTCTGTTAAGCTACCTGCCTCTGTTTGTATCACACTTAGCCATGAGCCTCCACTAAGGAGATGCTGACTGATTGTTCTATGATTTTCAGTGGCACCCTGGGGCATACATTTCTCCATAGTCTGGTTCAATTAAATTCAGGCCCCTTTGCAAAGGTAATCTTTGAGGCCAATCTTTGAAGCTTCTTATAACCTCAGGAGGACTCTTCCCAGCTGTCTTTATTCCTGGTTCTCTCTATTAGATTTTTAGCTAGTCATCTGTGGTTTAGCTTGCTGCTCTTGTGGCGCTACCAGCCTCCTCTTAATTGCTTACCACAAAAATCTTCATTCATTTCAACAGTACCCTCAAGGCTTGGACTTCCTGATGCTCTGTTCCAAACAGAGTCTTCCTAGGGGAGAGCTCTCTGTTCTTATAACTCCTTCTCTCCCAAACTAGGATTGCCTAGATTGAATAATTTCAGTGGGCTCTGAGGCCAGGACTATCCCTAGTTGCCTGGTACCTGACCATGGGATGCTTAGGGCAGAGGAATAGTGGCTGCAATATAGGAGCCTATTGACAGCCTGATAAAGCAGGTTCTTGGAGTATGGGCTCTATATTAGTTGGTTTGCATTTGAAAGACATGCTCCCAGGTGAGTCTTTACTATCTCTGGGAGTTAGCCAGTGATGGTAAAGACCCTGAGATGTCAAAACATTTGAGTAAAAAGATGTGGTTAATATACCAACACTGTTGGAATATGAGACTTCTCTATGCCTCACTTTACCTTGCATACTCTTGTTCATTAATATTTTTTCTTTACTTATTTAAGGTTAGGTACTCTGACTTTGCCTGTTATATTCCTTTTATGATTAATAATAACTTACCTAAATCTAGGCTTTACTAGAGACAACAATCATCAACTCAATTCACTCAATTCTCTAAAGCTGACGTTATTACAGCCAATTTGAAAAGTGATCAAAGGGTATGGTACACTAACACTACCAACAGTGATACTGTGTAGGCAATCCATAGGTGAAAAAAGTCCTATACAAAAGGTATAACATATGATGGTGATTATTTGTCAGGAATTAATCCCATTTGAATTCCATTCAAAATGGAAATTTCCTTTCATACCTACAGCTCCTGGGATCTGTTTCTGTTTGGGAATCTGTCTCTTCATTGCCAAAACAGAGCCAAGATCAATCCTTCTATTTTATTTGTTTGGCTATTTTAAGGGCATGACCCCCAACAATCCTCAGTGGACCATACTATTTTACAAAAGTCATAAAGCAATGAAACTTTTTCTGAAGAAAACTCCTGAGGGTAGTGACGCCATCCACAGCATTAAACAATTTTCAGTGGTTCTCTAAAAGTATTTTCTCACATTAGTTAAC
>NW_012100610.1:178497-179130 GCF_000951045.1 Mandrillus leucophaeus | reverse complement strand
CCCTGTAGCATGCAACACTGTTTGATAGCATTTTACTCAAAGTAGAACTTTTCTCAAAATTGGAGTCAGGATAAAAAGAAGGAGGTTAATGGTTACAAAAATACAGTTAGAAGAAACAAATTCCACTATTTGATAGTACAGTAGGGAAATTATGGTTAACAATAATTTACTGTATTTCAAAATAACTAGAAGAAGAGAATTGCAATGTTCCCCAAAACAAACAAAAGAAAAATATTTCAAATAGTGGATATCCCAATAACCCGGATTTGATCATTACACATTGTATACCTGTATCAAATATCACAAATGCCCCCAAATACATACAACTATAATGAATTAATTTCACAATCTTTTTTTTTTCTTTTTGAGATGGAGTTTCGTTCTTGTTGCCCAGGCTGGAGTACGTGGCACAATCTCGGCTCACCGCAGCCTCTGCCTCCTGGGTTCAAGTGGAGCCTCCGCCTCCCGGGTTCCAGCGATTCTCCTGCCTCAAGCTCCCGAGTAGCTGAGTTTACAGGCATGCGCCACCACGCCCAGCTAATTTTGTATTTTTAATAGAGATGGGGTTTCTCCATGTTGGTCAGGCTGGTCTCAAACTCCAGACCTCAGGTGACCCGCCCACCTCAGCCTCCC
>NW_012100610.1:176938-178447 GCF_000951045.1 Mandrillus leucophaeus | reverse complement strand
CTACTTTCATAAAGCTTTATTTAAACACAGCGATGCTTGAGTTTTTCTTTTTTAATGTGTTACCAGTGTTACTAATGGCTTCTTTCATGCTGCGATGGCAGAACTGAGGAGTTGCCATTGAGACTGAACCACCTGCAAGGTTTAAAATATTTTCTAATCAACCCTTTATAGAAAAAGTTTACTGACTCTTATGTCATTAATAATCAGGGAAGTGCAAGTTAATACAGTAATAAGATATATAGCCACTATATATAGTGTGTATATATATATATATGCTCCTATATAGCCACTGTGTTGGCTACAAATGAAAAGATGACTACTATACCAAGTGTTGACAAAGATGAAGTATAATTAACTAAGTTAGATCTATTTAAGGACGTATTCTCTTTAGTGTGAAGACTTCTGCCTGATCTGATGTTGCCAGTATGCGAGGAAGGAGATCCCATGTAGTGACTCCATCTGACAGCCAATTTCTGCCTCTGAAGGAACCCCAGAGCAGTTGCGGTGTCACTGTTTCAGTAGCCCTGTTCTCTCCTGGTACCTCCAGCATCCCAATCAATTCCTCCAGATCCGCCTGAGACATACCTGACCTCAGCAAGGACAAAATCTCCTTTCATCTGAAGGATTCATTGGCTTAAGAGGAGACTCAGCCACTTATTTCAGTGTTCTGGTAGATGCAGGGGTTGCTGAACATTTTTAAGAAGCTGTAGGAAATTGTTTGATGGAAACTCCCTATAAGGCCACAAGGGGGCAATGCTTCTTCAAAGAAGATTAACATTTGTCCAAATACTCATATTCAGCAAGTAGCCAGAGATTATCCTTTTAAAATCTGGTAAATTATCTCCTAGTCTGTTTCAATTCACGTGTCTGTTTCATTCAATGCCTCTATGCATTTATCCATTCATCTACCTAACTAGTATCTGTATTTATTCCACTCTAACAGAGTGGAAAACATTACTTTGGAAGTCAACACTTTTTTGAATTATACATGTGATCCTTCAAGCCCACATTATCTTCTCTAGTATAACTCTACAATGTTTTCACCCATATACAGCCCAATATCCAGCCACACTAATCTGTGCCTAAAATTCCCCTATCCATTCTTTTTATGGGGAAATCTACATTGATTTGAGGCCCAGTTCAAGCATCTCCCTATCCATACTCTTGTTTCACTGGGTCCAGAAACAGATTTCATCACTCTTTCCTTCATCACATCATCTAAACACACTGGTGTCTTTGGCAGGTTTCATTGGCTGATACCTGAGTCTTGGGACTAGGTTGACTGAAGACTTGGACTATGTCTCTTTTGTGAATGAAATGAGGCCCAAGTACTGCCTAATTTAGTAGGCACTTAGTATACAGTATATATGTATTGAAGGTATTCATATATAAATTAAAAGAAAAGAAAGCACAATAAAACTTTAAACAACTTTTAAAAGTCACGTTAGGGTACTGGGGAAGAAAAGGTTTGGATTCTAGATTGAGGAACGTGGACCATCGTCTCCTATT
>NW_012100610.1:174279-176393 GCF_000951045.1 Mandrillus leucophaeus | reverse complement strand
TTTTCTGAAGAAAACTCCTGAGGGTAGTGACGCCATCCACAGCATTAAACAATTTTCAGTGGTTCTCTAAAAGTATTTTCTCACATTAGTTAACATAATAAATATAGTAATATATCCAAAATCTTGGAATCACAGTAAGCCAGTTAAAATTTCTTAATCCAAAGGCTTATGTGTAGTAGAATAGTCATATTTTTGTGGGGCCAATCAGGGAGCCATCTCCATCACTGCTAACACTTCATGTTGACTCTACATTAATACTGAAGATGAGTAAAAACAATTTTAGCATAGATAGATAGATAGATAGATAGATACATACATACATACATACATAGACGAGACATAGATTAAAAAGCAGCTTAGTTGTGTAAGATAGACTCAGAAAATCATTTGGACTTGTTTTTTGTAATCAAATCTCAGAAGTCTTGGATCATGGTTGCAAAGTATCTTACCCTTTTTATAATATTTAATACTTCAGATTTATTTATTTGTTGCATGGCTCTGTTGGGGTTCTAAATATCACTGTCCCCACAAATGGTTGAACAAGTAATCCAAAGACAAGAATTCAATAAAACTCATGCTTATCAATATACAAACTAAATATCAAATCTCTACAGTTCAAAACTCTTTGTCAAGAAAATCGACCATAGTGGGGAAGATCTGGACAGTTCTCGAACATCTTTTCTGCAGCTTTGGCTGAATAAAGACCAAAAGGGGATGGGAGGTGGGGAGAGGGGAGGAAAATAAAATTATTCCCATAGATTTAGGAAAAGATCCATTGTTACACAGCCATGATATGTAGCCACCAGAACCGGTTTTATACCTGTTCAACTGATTAACACCTCATCTCAATGAACATGCTTTTGCAAGCCAGATAATCAATGTCAGCTCCTGGCTTCTGAAAGTTGGCCATTCAGTGCCCCTGAGTGCCAAGCAATCAGCAACAGCCTCATCCTAGTGACTCTGTTTCTGCAGTTAATGTTAACTCATTTACACCTCTGAAGTTTGCCAATCCCTGAATTCCATGCTTCCCCCAAACCCAATATAAATCAGCTATCTGCTGTGCTCAGTAAGATTGTGTCTGATTGTCTTAGGTCTCTTTTGCTATTATTGACAATAAATGCACGTGGTCTTTTTATTTCACACATTGAGTAGTGTCAAGTCCTTCGACAGCTACTAAAGTATATTTTCTTGTGGGACATTTGGACTTGGGCAACTTTTCTTACTACTTTTCTCCAATGCTCAAAACAAACCTAACATAAAGCATATCTATTCTTCTTTGAAATGAAATTCAGCATCAGCAGAAGTAGTTGACATGCTATCAGAACATATAAAATCAACATTTAGTATTATAAGAAAATGAATCTCTCTGCAGATCATTCCAGCCAGAATAGTGATGTTTATTGCTTTGTACATCATTGAAGTCACTGATTCAAAAATCAGCTATTTCAAAGCAGTTGTGGATTACATTTAGGGTGACTGTGTCCCACACAGCATAGCAACAAGATTCTTCACTGCTATCAAAAATATGCCATTAAAAAAAATCTATACTAGAAATATTTCTTCTTATTTTACATAATATACTAAGTGCTTCCAGCGTAAAACTTTTAGGTAATTAATTATGCCTTCATCTAAAAATCGCATATATATTATGGTACTAGAGGACAAAAAAAGATATTGCAAATACTGAAATAACTCTTCAGTTACTTTGGGCAGAACATTTATCAAAACAGATTTTATCTATTTTGGCAAGTTATTCTCCTCTCTAATTGTAGGAACCATCTCCCAAACAATCTTCCAACATCAGTGGATTTAACTTTAAATATACATACACGAGATAAGTGTATTTATAGAGGATTTTCAAACTTTTCTACACATGATTTTACTTTCTTATTATTCTTAGCATTATAGCACAGTCAGACTTCCTCTCAATGAATGTATATAAGTACATATGTATGCATAATATATGTCTGTGTATATATTTTTCCCTGAGAAAAATGCTTTTCACTAAGAACTAACATCTGGCTTGGTTGAAGACTATAGAAGAGCCCCATCTTATAATTATTAATTACGCCCATATGCACATGCTTATCCTGAATAGATCTCCTGATTTCAAG
>NW_012100610.1:167523-172513 GCF_000951045.1 Mandrillus leucophaeus | reverse complement strand
AAATCCATTAAAATACAAGCACATTTTATTTTATTGCAACTATTTCTTGAAAACACTTTTTTAACCCATTGAATTGTCTTGGTATCTTGTTTGAAAATTAATGGAATATGAATTCGTGAATCTATTTCTATTTTGTTTCATTGATCTACAAGTTTTATTTTCACAAATACCAAACTGTTTTGATTACTGTTGTTTATAATGTCTTGAAATCAGGTAGGGTGAGTCCTTCAACTGTGTTCCCTTTAAAAATTGTTTTAGTTATTCATTAAGGTTTATTTTTGCATTTTCATATAAATTTTAGAATTAGTTGGTCAATTTCTATAAAAAGGCCTACTAAAATTTTTAGTGATATTGCATTGCACTTATAGAAAATTGGGGGTAGAACTGCCATCTTAAAGCTATTGAATCCTCTAATTCATGAACATGACATATCTATTCTTTTATTAAGGTTCTTTAATTTTTGTCAGTACTGTTTTTGGACTTTTCAGTGCAGAGGTCATGGACATCTTTAAGAAAACAAAAAGACAGGCCATCGACTTGAAGAAACTATTTGAAACATGTAAATTATTCCAAAGTCTTGTGTACATGTAAATTATTCCAAAGTCTTGTGTACAGCATATGCAAAAAGCTCTTACAACTCAATCAAAGAGAAGAAAGGACCCAAGTTAAGAATTAACAAAATATTTTCACAGAATCTTCACAACAAAAAGATAAAAATGACCAATAAGCACATGAAAAGATGCTTTACGTCAGGAGTCAACAAAATATGGCCCATGAGCCAAATTCAGCCATCCACCTACTTTCATAAAGCTTTATTTAACCACAGCGATGCTTGAGTTTTTTTTTTTTTTAAATGTGTTACCAGTGTTACCAATGGCTTCTTTCATGCTGCAATGGCAGAACTGAGTAGTTGCCATTGAGACTGAATCACCTGCAAGGTTTAAAATATTTTCTAATCAACCCTTTATAGAAAAAGTTTACTGACTCTTATGTCATTAATAATCAGGGAAGTGCAAGTTAATACAGTAATAAGATATATAGCCACTATATATAGTATATATATATATGCTTCTATACAGCCACTATGTTGGCTACAAATGAAAAGATGACTACTATACCAAGTGTTGACAAAGATGAAGTATAATTAACTAAGTTAGATCTATTTAAGGACATATTCTCTTTAGTGTGAAGACTTCTGCCTGATATGATGTTGCCATTATGCGAGGAAGGAGATCTCATGTAGTGACTCCATCTGACGGCCAATTTCTGCCTCTGAAGGAACCCCAGAGCAGTTGCGGTGTCACTGTTTCAGTAGCCCTGTTCTCTCTGGTACCTCCAGCATCCCAATCAGTTCCTCCAGATACGCCTGAGACATACCTGACCTCAGCAAGGACAAAATCTCCTTTCATCTGAAGAAATCATTGGCTTAAGAGGAAGACTCAGCCACTTATTTCAGTGTTCTGATAGATAGATGCAGGGGTTGCTGAACAGTTTTAAAAGCTGTAGGAAATTGTTTGATGGAAACTCCCTATAAGTCCACAAGGGGGCAATGCTTCTTCAAACAAGATTAACATTTGTCCACATACACAAATTCAGCAAGTAGCCAGAGATTATCCTTTTAAAATCTGGTAAATTATCTGCTAGTCTGCTTCAATTCACGTGTCTGTTTCATTCAGTGCCTCTATGCATTTACCCATTCATCTACCTAACTAGTATCTGTGTTTATTCCACTCTAACAGAGTGGAAAACTTTACTTTGGAAGTCAACACTTTTTTGAATTATACATGTGATCCTTCAAGCCCACATTAACTTCTCTAGTATAACTTTACAATGTTTTCACCCATATACAGTCCAATATCCAGCCACACGAATCTGTGCCTAAAATTCCCTTATCCATTCTTTTTATGGGGAAATCAATCATGGTTTGAGGCCCAGTTCAAGCATCTCGCCATCCGTACTCTTCTTTGACTGGGTCCAGAAACAGATTTCATCAATCTTTCCTTCATCACATCATCTAAACACACTGATGTCTTTGGCAGGTTATATTGGCTGATACCTGAGTCTTGGGACTAGGTTGACTGAAGACTTGGACTATGTCTCTTTTGTGAATGAAATGAGGCCCAAGTACTACCTAATTTAGTAGGCACTTAGTATACACTATATATGTATTGAAGGTATTCATATATAAATTAAAAGAAAAGAAAGCACAACAAAACTTTAAACAACTTTTAAAAAGCACATTAGGGTACTGGGGAAGAAAACGTTTGGATTCTAGATTGAGGAACGTGGACCATCGTCTCCTATTGGACTGGGATGGTGTTTTCTTTGAGTGGATTTGCGGTGACACCAAATACAAATACAAAAAAATCATTTTTGTGTTTCTGAAAAAAATGTGCTTCTCATGTTATTTTAACTTATATGATTTATAATACAGATCATTCCTATTTTAGGGCTGCTTTAGAATTTATCTTCCATTTCTGCCTGTGTATCCTGCTTGTGTTAACATCAAAAGTTGAATTTATCCTTTGTATTTTCATAGTTGACCCATTTTGAAGTGTGAAGAAAATATCGAAGGTTTATTCAAACTCAGGATAAAAGCCACCAAAAATGACTGCATTACTGGATTGTTATAGCTCTATTTCTTCTGTATTCTGCAGAATTTCTATCCTCCCTTATCCATTTAAAGATCACAGCTCCTCCAGAACAGATTATTTCAGTATTTCCTAATTTCTTTTTCTAGTTACATTAAAAAATATTTAATTTACTTAATCTATTTAGGAAAAATATGGAGAAAATAAAATTGGCTAAATTATATTATATCATTTCTGAGGATCATCTAAAATATGGAATAAATACATCTGAAAAATTGTAATAAAATTTAAGTTCTCTGAGGACAAAGGGACCATATATTCTCTATGTTCTGATTCATGACCTTAGCTTGTAATGGGATATTATGTTCATTGTGTGGCCTCAATACACTTTATTATTATTCACAATAAAAAAGGAGTGCTACTGTACATGTTAATGTTGTGGTTTCACAGGAGTTCCTCTCTTCCACCATTGTAAAGTAAGGCCCTTTCTATTGACATATCCAGCCATCTTAAAGGTCTGAGGAAAAGTTGAGGGGCTTGAGAGACAGAAATTCTAAACTGATACTTATCTGTGTGTAAAGAAAGGATTACTGATTCCCAAAGAATATATCTTCAGCAATTCTAAATTTGGACAAAGTGGGGGAAGTGCTTCCTTTCACAGAGATAGCTTTAAGTGAAAGCACTTGTGAAAGGGCGGGGCCTGTTGAAAGAGTTCAGTTGAGGGTGAATTTACAGAGTTTCAGCTGGTTGGGAAGACTGGAAGACCACCTGGGCTGTCACTGAGCTCTGGTGCCAGGAGGAATGGACAAGATCTTAGGAGCATCATTTTTAATTCTGTGGCTTCAACTATGCTGTGAGTTATGGAAGAGAAACTCCAGGGTATGTTACTAACTTGGGTGGATGAGAAAATTGGGGTACAGACAAACTCAGGCAGGTAGACACTTTAAGAAGAAAATATTATTTGGGGGGCCTAATGACATTTTGTTATCTCTCTAAGCAGGGGTGAGTGGCCAACAGAAGGAGGAAAGTGACCGGCAGCAGGTGAAACAAAGTCCTCCATCTTTGATAGTCCAGAAAGGAGGGATTTCAATTATAAACTGTGCTTATGAGAACAGTGCATTTGACTACTTTCCATGGTACCGACAATTCCCTGGGAAAGGCCCTGCATTATTGATAGCCATACGTTCAGCTGCGAGCGAAAAAGAAGAAGGAAGATTCAAAATCTTCTTCAATAAAAGTGCCAAGAACTTCTCATTGCATATCATGGATTCCCAGCCTGGAGACTCAGCCACCTACTTCTGTGCAGCAAGCACACAGTGCTCCCCAGGCACCTGAAGCTTGTACCCAAACCTGCAGTTGAGGCTCCAGTCAAACCCCTCAGTGGAAGCTTCCGTGGGCAGAGATGTAGACTGGTTTTTATTTGCATATGCAAGTGATAAATAAATATATAAACACTAGTGTGGCAGTATGAGAATGGTGATTAAATAAAAGAACCTAAGCTTAATAAATGACCATCTCTAACAAACTTTTTATTACAGTTAAAGTATTTGAAATTGTTACAAGCATCCAACCAGTTGTGGGGCAACTGGGACTTTTGTGCCTTGCTGATGGGATGCAAATCAGTATTATGACGTTGGAAAATCATTCGGCAGTTTCTTGTAAGTTGGTCTTAACATAGGACCAGAAATCCCACTCTTAAGTATTTATCTATAATAAATGAAAATATATCTTCACGCGAGGACTTTCGTTTACCGCAGTTTTAACCATAATAGCCCCAAGCTGGAAGCAATCCAAATGTCCATTAACTGGGGAATAGAAGAATAAATTGTGGTATATTCCTATAATGGAATACTACAGAGCAATAAAATGCAATAAGCTAGTGATATGGGTAACAGATGATGGATCTCAGAAACTTTATGCTTCATTGAGTGAATGGTTAAATATACGTTGGTACATATCCACATAATGGAATATGATTCATCAATAAACAGGCATGAACTATTGATGCATGCAACAACTTCGATGAATCTCAAGGGCATTATGTTGAGTGAACAAAAGTCAATGTCAAAGGTGATATAATGTGTGATTTCACTTATATAACACTATCAATATGTAAAAATTACAGGACAATGGTTGCCAGGAGTTATGGGTGGGGAGTGTGTAATATACAGGGAGTTTGTTTAGGGTGATGGATGGAGTAGTTCTATATCCTGATTGTAGTTGTAGTTAGGGAAATCTATACATATGATAAAATGTCGTAAAAGTATATATCAAAAAAAGAGTGCATATAAAAATGGGTGAATCAGAATAAGATCTGTAGTTTAATAAATACTATTGTATCAATATCAGTTTTCTGATTTTGATACTAGTACATAATGTTAATGGTACGTAACTATGAT
>NW_012100610.1:161840-163562 GCF_000951045.1 Mandrillus leucophaeus | reverse complement strand
ATATTATTTGGGGGGCCTAATGACATTTTGTTATCTCTCTAAGCAGGGGTGAGTGGCCAACAGAAGGAGGAAAGTGACCGGCAGCAGGTGAAACAAAGTCCTCCATCTTTGATAGTCCAGAAAGGAGGGATTTCAATTATAAACTGTGCTTATCAGAACAGTGCATTTGACTACTTTCCATGGTACCGACAATTCCCTGGGAAAGGCCCTGCATTATTGATAGCCATAAGCTCAGCTGCGAGCGAAAAAGAAGAAGGAAGATTCAAAATCTTCTTCAATAAAAGTGCCAAGAACTTCTCATTGCATATCATGGATTCCCAGCCTGGAGACTCAGCCACCTACTTCTGTGCAGCAAGCACACAGTCCTCCCCAGGCACCTGAAGCCTGTACCCAAACCTGCAGTTGAGGCTCCAGCCAAACCCCTCAGTGGAAGCTTCCGTGGGCAGAGATGTAGACTGGTTTTCATCTGCATATGCAAGTGATAAATAACTATATAAACACTAGTGTGGCAGTATGAGAATGGTGATTAAATAAAAGAAACTAAGCTTAATAAATGACCATCTCTAACAAACTCTTTATTACAGTTAAAGTATTTGAAATTGTTACAAGCATCCAACCAGTTGTGGGGCAACTGGGACTTTTATGCCTTGCTGATGGGATGCAAATCAGTATTATGACGTTGGAAAATCATTCGGCAGTTTCTTATAAATTGCTCTTAACATAGCACCAGAAATCCCACCCCTAAGTATTTATCTACAATAAATGAAAATATATCTTCACACGAGGACTTTCGTTTACAGCAGTTTTAACCATAATAGCCCCAAGCTGGAAGCAATCCAAATGTCCATTAACTGGGGAATAGAAAAATAAATTGTGGTATATTCCTATAACGGAATACTACAGAGCAATAAAATGCAATAAGCTAGTGATACGGATAACACATGATGGATCTCAGAAACTTTATGCTTCATTGAGTGAATGGTTAAATATACCTTGGTACATATCCACATAATGGAATATGATTCATCAATAAAAAGGCATGAACTATTGATGCATGCAACAACTTCGATGAATCTCAAGGGCATTATATTGAGTGAACAAAAGTCAATGTCAAAGGTGATATAACGTGTGATTTCACTTATATAACACTATCAATATGTAAAAATTACAGGACAGTGGTTGCCAGGAGTTATGGGTGGGGAGTGTGTAATATACAGGGAGTTTGTTTAGGGTGATGGATGGAATAGTTCTATATCCTGATTGTAGTTGTGGTTAGGGAAATCTATACATATGATAAAATGTCGTAAAAGTGTATATCAAAAAAAGAGTGCATATAAAAATGGGTGAAGCAGAATAAGATTTCTAGTTTAACAAATACTATTGTATCAATATCAATTTTCTGGTTTTGATACTAGTACATAATGTTAATGGTACGTAACTATGATTATGTAAAATGTTATCATTAGAGAAAGCTGGGTGAAATGTTCAAGAGAACTCTGCATTATTTTTGTAGCTTCTATGTGAGTCTAAAATTATTTCGAAACAAAAAGTAAGGATGTGGAAAAAAGATTTTTAATAAACATTTATAAATTTTTGGAATATAAAATTTTGGAATGTGGAATTTTGAAACATGGTTGGAACATAAACTGGGCAACCACTTTGGTGGATTTTCATAAAACTACATGCATTTCTACCACTACCCAGTGACATTACATCTAGGCA
>NW_012100610.1:159266-161780 GCF_000951045.1 Mandrillus leucophaeus | reverse complement strand
GAAAGGAGGGATTTCAATTATAAATTGTGCTTATGAGAACAGTGCATTTGACTACTTTCCATGGTACCGACAATTCCCTGGGAAAGGCCCTGCATTATTGATAGCCATAAGTTCAGCTGCGAGCGAAAAAGAAGAAGGAAGATTCAAAATCTTCTTCAATAAAAGTGCGAAGAACTTCTCATTGCATATCATGGATTCCCAGCCTGGAGACTCAGCCACCTACTTCTGTGCAGCAAGCACACAGTGCTCCCCAGGCACCTGAAGCCTGTACCCAAACCTGCAGTTGAGGCTCCAGTCAAACCCCTCAGTGGAAGCTTACGTGGGCAGAGATGTAGACTGGTTTTTATTTGCATATGCAAGTGATAAATAAATATATAAACACTAGTGTGGCAGTATGAGAATGGTGATTAAATAAAAGAACCTAAGCTTAATAAATGACCATCTCTAACAAACTTTTTATTACAGTTAAAGTATTTGAAATTGTTATAAGCATCCAACCAGTTGTGGGGCAACTGGGACTTTTGTGCCTTGCTGATGGAATGCAAATCACTATTACGACGTTGGAAAATCATTCGGCAGTTTCTTGTAAGTTGCTCTTAACATAGGACCAGAAATCCCACTCTTAAGTATTTATCTATAATAAATGAAAATATATCTTCACGCGAGGACTTTCGTTTACCGCAGTTTTAACCATAATAGCCCCAAGCTGGAAACAATCCAAATGTCCATTAACTGGGGAATAGAAGAATAAATTGTGGTATATTCCTATAATAGAATACTACAGAGCAATAAAATGCAATAAGCTAGTGATATGGGTAACAGATGATGGATCTCAGAAACTTTATGCTTCATTGAGTGAATGGTTAAATATACGTTGGTACATATCCACATAATGAAATATGATTCATCAATAAACAGGCATGAACTATTGATGCATGCAACAACTTCGATGAATCTCAAGGGCATTATGTTGAGTGAACAAAAGTCAATCTCAAAGGTGATATAATGTGTGATTTCACTTATATAACACTATCAATATGTAAAAATTACAGGACAATGGTTGCCAGGAGTTATGGGTGGGGAGTGTGTAATATACAGGGAGTTTGTTTAGGGTAATGGATGGAGTAGTTCTATACCCTGATTGTAGTTGTAGTTAGGGAAATCTATACATATGATAAAATGTCGTAAAAGTATATATCAACAAAAGAGTGCATATAAAAATGGGTGAATCAGAATAAGATCTGTAGTTTAATAAATACTATTGTATCAATATCAGTTTTCTGATTTTGATACTAGTACATAATGTTAATGGTACGTAACTATGATTATGTAAAATGTTATCATTAGAGAAAGCTGGGTGAAATGTTTAAGAGAACTCTGCATTATTTTTGTAGCTTCTATGTGAGTCTAAAATCATTTCAAAATAAAAAGTAAGGATGTGGAAAAAAGATTTTTAATAAACATTTACAAATTTTTGGAATATAAAATTTTGGAATGTGGAATTTTGGAACATGTTTGGAACATAAACTGGGCAACCACTTTGGTGGATTTTCATAAAACTACATGCATTTCTACCACTACCCAGTGACATTACATCTAGGCATTTACCCAAGAAAAATAAAAACATGTCAACACAAAGACTTGTACAAGTATGTTCACAGCAGTTTTATTCGTAATAGGCATAAATTTGTGAAAATGTCCATAAACAAGAGACTACATCAATAAATTGTGTCACACACATTCAATATTCATCAGAAATAAAATGCCCTGAACCACTGATACACGCAACAGTACAAACAAGCCTAAATTATATAATGTCCAGCAAAATTGCCAAATACAAAAGGGGACATACTGTTTGACCCAAGTTATGTGAATTTCTAATGTAGACGAATTAATCCATGGTGAAATAAAGCCAAAGAGTGATGACATCTGTGAGTGGGAATTATTTGGGTGGGGCACAATGTATTTTCATAAGATAAAGGAAAAGAAATGTTCTATTTCATGACAGGGTTGTGGTTGACAAGGCTGTTTGCAATTTTCAAAACTCTTCTAACTCCATGCTTATGACACATTTATTTCACTATATCAATTATACTTCAATTAAAAATAAAGTACAGAAATTAATCAAATAGGAAACAAAAACAAAACAATGAAGGGAAAATCCAATGCTGAATAAATTTGAAGAAATAAAAAAGTTAAATACTTGGTAATGTTGATAATAAGGAAGATAGAAAATAGTTAAAGAATACAGTACACTGGATTCTGGCCCCCAAAGATGTCCATGTCATAATCCCCAGAGTCTACGAATATGCTGCTTTACACGGTGTATTCGTTTTCTAGGGCTGCAGTAACAAAGTACCATGGACTGGATGGCTTAGAACAACAGAAATGTACTGTCTCCTGGTTCTAGTGGCCAAAAGTCTAGAATCAAGGTGTTGCAGAGCCATGCTCCCTCTGGGGCGCTAGGGAAGATTTGTTTCAGACCTCGCTCTGAGTATCTAATAGTAACAAGCA